>NC_092333.1:278352500-278952500 GCF_046630445.1 Rutidosis leptorrhynchoides
TAAGTAAGTAAGTTTGCAGATCGGCATATAGTGGGTCTTGACCCTTGGGTAGTAGAATAGCAAATGGTGTGTTTGGCTTTAGACTGATAAGTTAGGTTTTGACCTATGAGAATGGACGGAGCTTTTTAAGGCATATGACCGTAGGAATGTTTTGACTTAGGGCACGTTGTGGCCCGTTGTGGTGGTTTGTAATACCCATGACCTTTGTTGATTTGGTAATGTAGAATTGTGGGCTTAATTGAGTTGTGTCTTCATGTGACACGCTGACAATAAACAGATGACTTAGAATAAACTAAATGGGAGATTGCATGGATTTACTTTATGGGTAATCTCGAAATTTGATGGATCAGTCCGATTCGATGAAATTGACAGTGTATAACCGTCGGTATCTTCAGAAAGTGGGGTGTAGTGACTGTTTGACGTGAAACTTTTCGTGGAAAACTGAGAAAATTAGACTGATTGATGTAAGTTAGAGAACTAAATGATGGATAGTTACATATGATTCAAGAATATGATATGTAAGCGGAAACTTGTTGTGAACCATTTCGTGGAAGTCAATTAAGTTGATGATGGGTCTATATAATACTTTTGGGTTGTCTTGCATTTGAATGAATGTTGATTGCATCTAGTGTTGAATTGTTTGATCGTTATCTTCTTAGTTTAACGCTAGGATAAAAGATGACGTGCACGACCCTTGTTAAACAGTAGATTGTTGGTACTTGGTTACCCCTTTAAGCGATATTTGTGATGCTATAGGCAATTGCGAGATAACTTATCTGAATGTTGTGTTACGTGATTGGAGTTGGTCGTATCAGAAAGGGTTGGCATTGACTTAGTGACGGTGAGTTTTTAAATTGATGATTCAGGCTTATGGGTTGACAGCTGAAAAACTAATGAACCTTGGTAATGCTTGTTGATAATGCTAAAAACAAACATATATTTCGAAGCATTATCCCTCAAGAAAGACAAGCTTTTGGTTGCAATTGTTCTATTTACAAGTAATATTCGTCTAAATAATAAAAGGTGAAGACAAAAGACAGATTCGACGAATTGAAGACGCAAACGACCAAAAAGCTAAAAAGTACAAAGTACAATCAAAGTGGTTTCAATTATTGATGAGAAACGTCTAAAAATTACAAGAGTACGAGCCGCGAAACGCAAAGTACAAGATATTAAATAGTACGAAAGGACGTTCGAAAATTCGGAACTGGGACCAGAGTCAACTCGCAACGCTCGACGTAACGGACTAAAAATTACAAGTCAACTATGCACAAGAATATAATATAATATATAATTAATTCTAAAAATTATATTTATATTATATTATATATTAAAACCGTCAGTAATAAAAAACAAGCAAATGTGAGCTGTCCCAGGGGGCCATGCGATATGGCAGCAACAGTGAGGCCAGGATCTATAAAGTTCGCGTGTTTTGGCCGAATTTTGTACATCTTTTTCTATCCTCTTTATCTCTCACGATATATATATATATATATATATATATATATATATATATATATATATATATATATATATATATATATATAATTTATAATATTAATTTTAATTTTAATTTAAGATTAATAATAATAAGGGTATGTTAGCGAATGTTGTAAGTGTGTAAGTCAAAATTCTGTCCGTGTAAAGCTACGCTATTATTAATCATTGTAAGTTATGTTCGACCTTTTTAAATTAATGTCTCGTAGCTAAGTTATTATTATGCTTATTTAAATCGAAGTAATCGTGATGTTGGGCTAAAATATTAAAGACAGGGTAATTGGGGTTTGGACCATAATTGGGGTTTGGATAAAAGAACGACACTTGTGGAAATTAGACTATGGGCTATTAATGGGCTTTATATTAACTAAATGATACCTCGTTAATTTAATATATAGACTTTTAATTTGACGTATTTATATATAACTACGTACGCTTGACTGGGTACGGTGGGCGGGATATCTTTAAATACCAATAATTATTCATTTGACCAGACACGGGGATGGATTAATAATCAATAGACTTGTTGAAACAGGGGTGAATTACATACAAGGGTAATTGGTGTAATTGTTAACAAAGTAATAAAACCTTGGATTACACGCAGTCGATAACCTGGTGTATTCATTAAACAAAGTATTAAGACCTTGTTACAGTTCGAATTCCTAATTAGTTGGAATATTTGACTTCGGGTATAAGGATAATTTGACGAAGACTCTCGCACTTTATATTTATGACTGATGGACTATTATGGACAAAACCGTATGGACATATCGAATAATCCAGGACAAAGGACAATTAACCCATGGCAATAAATTAAAATCAACACGTCGAACATCATGATTATGGAAGTTTAAATAAGCATAATTCCTTTATTTCATATTTCATCGCATTTTTATTTACTGTCATTTTATTTATTGCACTTTTAATTATCGCACTTTTAATTATCGCAATTTTATTTATCATCATTTTATTTATCGCACTTTAATTTATCGCACTTTAATTATCGTTATTTACTTTACGCTTTAAATTAAGTTATATTTATTTTTAATATTTTACATTAGGTTTTAACTGCGACTTAAGACATAAAATCGACAAACCGGTCATTAAACGGTAAAAACCCCCTTTTATAATAATAATAATACTACTTATATATATATATATATATATATATATATATATATACAAATTTAGTTTTAAAAATATAGCGTTAAACTTGGCTAGTTCTCTGTGGACGAACCAGACTTACTAAAAACTACACTACTGTACGATTAGGTACACTGCCTATAAGTGTTGTAGCAAGGTTTAGGTATATCCACTCTATAAATAAATAAATAACTTGTGTAAAATTGTATCATATTTAATAGTATTTCGTAATAAAAATATAACTATTTCGTATACACCTCTACGCACATCAAGTATTTTTGGCGCTGCTGCCGAGGACAAACAACGCCGAAAGCGAAACGCTATAAAAAAAAGATTTTTTAATTTACTTTTGTAAAAATACGTTTTAAATATTAAAAATACAAAAATATAAAAAGAAAAACAAAATATATATATTTTTAAGAGTTGTTCAAAATATATAAAATTATAAAGTATTTTTATTTCTATTTTAGTTTTTAAATATAAGTTTTATTTAGTTTTATATAAATATTTTACAAAAATATAAAACAGAAAAAAAAAGTAAAAATAATTGGGCCTGGTACTGTAGCAGCCCAATTTGTGATCCGAAATTCAAATCCATGCGACCGCATGGTAATGTCTGACACGTCTAAAACCTAGGACAGCCGAATTAGGGTTAAGTTAATTAATTATTATTATTATTAATTACATAATTAGGGTTTATTTTAATAATAATTTAGTTTAGTTGTTATTTAATTTGTATTTTTAAGTTTCAATTAGTTTTATTAATATATAAAATAATACTTTTATAAAATAAATAAATATAAAAATAATATTTTCATAAAAATAAGTAATTTTATCACTTTTTATATCTTTTTATTTTTCGTATCTTTTTAATCGTTTATTCGTAATATTTGTATTTTTATCGTTCGTAATTAGTTTTTAATCTAGTATTTTGCCGTAGTTTTTTTATATTTCTAGATTTTTAGGCTTTGCCGTAAAATCCCTTAAGTACTTTTTCTTTAGACTAAGATTTAGGTGCTTTAGAATTTTGCGACGCCGTTTTAAGATTTTAGTACTTTTTAAGTTATTCCCGTTTTGGATTTACAATTCCTTTAAGCTTTAATACCTTTAGACGTAAGTTTTAATATTTAGTTTTTAAACTTTTAAGTTTCGACGCTTATTTTTTGCGACCTTTTATTTTTCGACGTTTTTCGATGCACTCTTTTTCTTTCTTATTTCTCGACGCTATAGTTTTTAGGACATAGAATTTTCTATTTCTTCTCTAAAATTTCTTTAAATTTCGACGAAAAATTATTTTAAGCGGTTAAATTGATAGACATCTAAAATTTTCTGGTTCGTAGTAATAGTTGGATTTGTTAGTGGCGAGTTGTGGGCTTCCGATTTAAAGGGACCTGGCTACCTGCTGCATCTATTGGTTATTCAAAACGTGGGCAAAATCAGAAAAGTCTATTAATTTGATAACTTATATAATTTTTATCGTTTATAACTAATAGGATATTTTGTGAATGCACCGAGCAAAACGTTCACCACCTTTCATACGTTCACCACCTGTAACTCGATCAAGACATCTAGCCAATATTGTCGCCGTTGATTTTTTTTAGAATCGTCATCTAGTCGACCAAGTACTCCAATTTAAATTTCCGATAATCCATTTTTTGAACCCGACCTCACAATTGAGAATCCGGAGGATATTCAGGGAAAATTCAAAGATCCTAAACCACTAATCATTCCTCCTGAACTACAAATCACTTATTCAGAGATTGTCGAGGAAGAAACCATTAAGTCAGAATCCTCTAGTGATTCAGATTCAACAAATTCAATCATGGAGAATCTGAAACCTATAAGTATGGAAGACCGAATGAGAGCTAAACGCACTGGCCAAGGTCACGCAATTACTCAACCAGACATTAATGCGCCAGATTATGAAATTAAAGGACAAATCCTACACATGGTAACTAATCAATGGCAATTTAGTGGTGCACCGAAGGAAGATCCAAACGAACATCTTCGTACCTTTAATAGGATCTGTACTCTATTTAAAATCCGAGAAGTGGAGGATGAACAGATCTATCTCATGTTATTTTCCTGGACTTTAAAGGGAGAAGCCAAAGATTGGTTAGAATCGTTACCTGAAGGGGCGATTGATACATGGGATGTTTTAGTTGAAAAATTTCTTAAACAATTCTTTTCGGCATCTAAAGCCGTTAGACTTCAAGGAGAAATTGTTACGTTCACACAAAAAGCCAAATGAAACTCTATATGAAGCGTGGACAAGATTTGGAAAGTTATTGAGAGGATGTTCGCAACATGGTTTAGACACTTATCAAATAGTACAAATATTCTACCAAGGATGCGACATCACTACAAGAAAAGACATAGATATAGCAGCTGGTGGTTCCATTATGAAGAAAACCTAAACTGAAGCTTACAAAATTATTGATAACACTGCTTCCCACTCACATGAGTGGCATCAAGAAAAAGATATCGTTAGATCATCTAAAGTAGCTAGAGCCGATTCTAGCCATGACTTAGATTCCATTTCCGCAAAGATAGATGTTGTCGAGAGACGAATGGAAAAGATGACTAAAGATATTCACTCAATACGAATTAGTTGTGAGCAGTGTGGAGGACCACATTTGACAAAAGATTGTCTCAGTAATGAACAAACAATTGAACAAAGAGAGAATGTTTCATACATGAACCAAAGGCCTGGAAATAATTATCAGAATAATTATCAACTGCCAAGACCAATCTACAATCAAAATCAGAATTATAACCGAAATGTTCCATACAACAATCAACAAGGTCCTAGCAATCAACAAGTATCTAATAATACTTACAATCAGCAAAGACCTATTTTTCAAAATAAACCACCACAAACCGATGATAAAAAGCCAAATTTAAAAGATATGATGTCGAAGCTAGTTGAATCTCAAACGTAATTTTTCACATCTCAGAAACAAACCAATGAACAAAATGCTCAAGCATTTAGAAATCAACAAGCTTCTATTCAAAATTTGGAACAAGAAGTAAGTAACCTAGCAAGGTTGATAGGTGAAAAAAACCAGGAAGTCTACCTAGTGATACAAATGCTAACCCCCGGAATGAAACAGCTAAAGTCATTACCACGAGAAGTGGTATTACACTTAAACCACCTGAAATACCTGTAATTTCTGATGACTCTATTCCTACTACACAGGCACCACAACCTGAGCAAGAGAAGGAAACAGAACCGGTAGTTGAAAAGGTTAATGAAGATAATACAGTTAAAGCTAAGCCTTATGTTAAACCATACCAACCACCACTTCCTTACCCGAGTAAAATGAGAAAAGAAAGACTTGAAGCCGAGCAATCCAAATTCTTGGATATGTTTAAACAAATAAATGTAAATCTTCCTTTCATTGATGTGATATCAGGAATGCCAAGATATGTTAAATTCTTGAAAGATCTCATTACAAAAATAAAGAAAATGGAAGAACTCTCGGCTGTTACAATGAATGCTAATTGTTCTGCAGTGGTATTGAATAAGATACCAGAAAAATTATCAGATCCAGGAAGTTTCACAATTTCATGTTTTCTGGGTAGTCTTAGTTCAATAGAAGCATTGGCAGACTTAGGTGCTAGTATAACTTTAATGCTGTATTCACTATACGCTAAACTAGACCTTGGAGAATTGAAACCAACACGAATAAGCATACAACTAGCCGATCGATCAGTAAAATATCCTAGAGGGATAATGAAAAACATGCTAGTTAAAGTTGGTACTTTAGTATTTTCAGTAGATTTTGTTATTCTGGACATGGAAGAAGATTCTCGAGTTCCTCTCATATTGGGAAGACCATTCTTAAACACGGATAAAGAAATAATAGACGTGTTCGGTAAGAAACTGACCCTAAGTATAGAGGACGAGAGTGTTACCTTTTCTGTTGATAGAGCCATGCAATTACCGCAATCTGCAGATGATACATGTTATTATATTCAAACTATAGATTCACATGCAGAATTGTTAGAAGAATTTCCAGAATTACAAGGAACAGGAGAATGTTCTTTAGGAGAAGGAACTGAACCCATTAATGAAGCTGAAATGTTAGTCCTACTCATGGCTAATGAATATGAACCAACAACAGAAGAAATTCAAATACTAAAAGAAGAAGATAGATATCGATACAAATCATCGATAGAAGAACCACCGACATTAGAGTTAAAGCCACTTCTAAACCATTTGGAATATGCTTATTTACATGGTGAATCTAAATTACCTGTAATAATATCATCTTCTCTTATGGAAAATGAAAAATCTCGACTCATTTCTGTGCTAAAAGCTCATAAACCAGCTATTGCATGGAAGATTCATGACATTAAAGGCATAAGTCCTTCGTATTGCACACATAAAATCCTTATGGAAGAAGGTCATAAAACCTATGTGCAACGCCAAAGAAGACTAAATCCGAATATGCAAGATGTTGTTAAGAAAGAAATTATTAAACTGCTTGATGCAGGTTTAATTTATCCAATCTCTGATAGTCCATGGGTAAGCCCAGTTCAATGTGTACCTAAGAAGGGTGGCATGACTGTCATCACAAATGAAAAAAATGAGCTTATTCCTACTAGGACTGTAACAGGATGGCGTGTTTGTATTGATTATAGAATATTAAATGACGCCACCAGAAAAGATCACTTTCCCTTACCTTTCATTGATCAAATGTTGGAAAGATTAGCCGGGAATAGTTACTATTGTTTTCTTGACGGTTTTTTCGGATACTTTCAAATTCCAATCGCACCCGAGGATCAAGAGAAAACCACATTCACGTGCCCTTATCGTACTTTTGCTTACAAACGCATGCCATTTGAACTTTGCAACGCCCCTGCAACCTTTCAAAGGTGCATGATGGCGATTTTTCACGACATGATAGAAGAATGCATGGAAGTTTTCATGGATGACTTTTCAGTCTTCGGTGATACTTTTGAATCATGTCTAGTTAATCTTAAACGAATGCTTATTAGATGCGAGCAATCAAATCTAGTACTTAATTGGGAGAAATGCCATTTCATGGTTAGAGAAGGCATCGTTCTTGGTCATAAAATCTCAAAGGAAGGAATTGAAGTGGATAGAGCTAAAGTAGATGTAATTGCTAAACTTCCACATCCCACCAATGTTAGAGGTGTTAGGAGTTTTCTAGGGCATGCCGGTTTTTACCGACGTTTCATAAAAGATTTTTCCAAAATTGCCACTCCTATGAATAAACTCCTAGAAAAGGATGCTACATTCATCTTTTCAGATGAATGCATCAAATCTTTTAATATTCTTAAAGAAAAACTCACTAGTGCACCGATCATGATAACTCCAAATTGGAATCTACCATTTGAACTCATGTGCGATGCAAGTGATTTTGCAATGGGAGCCGTTTTAGGACAAATGATTGAAAAACGATTTCAACCTATTTATTACGCTAGTAAAACGTTACAAGGAGCAAAAACGAATTACACAACTACTAAAAAAGAACTCCTTGCTATTGTCTTTGCTTTTGACAAATTTCGTTCATATCTCGTTCTAGCTAAAACAGTGGTCTATACCGATCATTCTGCTCTTAGATACCTATTTTCGAAACAAGATGCCAAACCAAGATTAATCCGTTGGATCTTACTCTTACAAGAGTTCGATATTGAAATCCGAGATAAAAAGGGAGCAGAAAATCTCGCCGCTGATCATCTTTCTCGTCTTGAAAATCCTGAATTAGAAGTTCTAAATGAATCGACCATACAAGATAACTCCCCTGATGAATATCTATTGAAGATAGATTATAGTGAAATTCCATGGTTTGCAGACAATGCAAACTACTTAGTATGTAGATTCCTTGAAAAAGGGTTGTCGTACTAAAAACGAAAGAAATTCTTTAGTGATATAAAACACTATTTCTGGGAAGATCCACATTTGTTTAAAAGTTGTCCCGATGGAATAATACGCCGATGTGTATTCGGGGATGAAGCCAGTCAAATCTTAAACCATTGTCACACAGGACCAACAGGAGGACATTATGGGCCTCAACTCACAGCAAGAAAAGTCTATGACGATGGATTCTATTGGCCTACAATTTTCAAAGACGCACACCTTCTTTGCAAATCCTGTGATGCATGTCAAAGGGCCGAAAAAATAAGTCAACGTGATGAAATGCCACAAAATGTCATTCAAGTATGTGAAGTATTTGACGTTTGGGGTATTGACTTTATGGGTCCATTTCCAAAATCTCATAATAATCTCTACATTCTCGTTGCCATTGATTATGTATCTAAATGGGCAGAAGCACAAGCTCTCCCAACTAACGATGCACGAGTTGTAGTCAACTTCTTAAAACATCTTTTTGTAAGGTTCGAAACACCGAAAGCTTTAATAAGTGATCGGGGTACTCATTTTTGTAATAATCAACTTGAGAAAGTTCTCAAAAGATATGGAGTAACTCATAAAATCTCAACCGCTTATCATCCACAAACAAGTGGACAAGTTGAAAATACCAACCGCGCTTTAAAACGTATTCTAGAGAAAATCGTAGGATCAAATCCGAAGGAATGGTCCAATAAATTGGGGGATGCACTCTGGGCTTTTAGAACAGCCTAAAAAACTCCAATTAGAACCACACCTTTTAAACTCGTTTACGGAAAAGCATGTCATCTTCCAGTAGAAATTGAGCACAAAGCATTTTGGGCTTTGAAGACATGTAATCTTGATTTACATGAAGCCGGACGTCTACGGTTAAGTCAACTAAATGAATTAGAAGAATTAAGACATGAAGCATACGAAAATTCGTTAATCTATAAGGAAAGAACGAAGAAATGGCATGATAAAAGAATCAGAAGTTCAAAAGAATTTAAGGAAGGAGACCGAGTTCTTCTTTTCAATTCACGATTCAAGCTATTTCCAGGAAAATTGAAATCTAGATGGTCTGGACCATTCATAGTCAAAAGAGTTTTCCCATATGGAACAATAGAGTTAATAAATTCAAATGGGATTGAATTTAAAGTTAATGGTCATAGAGTTAAACATTACATACATGTTCCGATGGAAGTTGACAATGAAGTCAATCATAATTTCACAACCCAAGAAAACCCTCAGAATGAAAACATAAATATGTTATCAACAACATATGAAAAACCAAAATTGGAAGACGGGGAAGTTTCAAAATGGAGTGATGAAGAAGAATTCCTATTCAAACCTCCCATTCCAAGAAACGAAGAAAAATATGAACAAGAAGTTCAAGTAGAAGTGAAAGAACCAAGAAAAGATCACCCGGAAAAGGTTAACAACCCAACTCTACTTACTAAAGTACGAGACCCAGGTGAATTAATCATTTCTTGCTTGCTTAATGATGGTGTTATGTATAATGGACTCGCAGATTTAGGAGCAAGTGCAAATGTTATGCCTCTTTCCTTATATTAAAGATTAGGTGAGGGTAAATTAAGACCAACCAGAATAGGTGTTCAATTATTTGATCAAACCATTAAACACCCGGTTGGAATAGCAAACAATTTACTTATTAAAGTGGGAAGTTTGACCTTTGTTGCAAACTTCATAGTTATTAATATGGAGGAAGTCCTTGATATTCCTCTAATTTTAGGTCGCCCATTTTTAGCAACCACCGAAGCGTTCATTGATGTAAGAGAAGGTAGAATGACACTTAGGGATGGTGACAAATCGGTTACCTTTGTGAACCGAAAGTTCAGATCTCCACCAACCAAAACTGTTGAACCAATAAAAATGCCTAAGTGTGGGGAAGATGAAGCAATAACCAATGATGACCTGATAATAAAGAACCCCGTTGTTAATACGAAATTAGATGAACCCGTTTTTAACAGTTCAACGAAGAAACTTTATAAACGGATTCAAGATGCTAGGATTAAGGGGAACTTTAAGTTATGTAACCGATTAGTATCTAATTTCTCGCCTAAAGAAAAGGCAATGTTAGTTGAATTTGTGAAAGTTACAGAGGAAATCAACAATTGGCTTGAAGCAAAAGTCAGAGATATACAAGTTGTTGATAGTCCAATTGAAAACGAAGATAATCACAATTTCGACACCACAGCTAACTAAGTGTGGGGAGAATCAAGTCTTTTAAGGATAATATGTATTTCTGTTAGAGTTAGATTTTCTGTTTTCATGTAGTTTCCGAGAATGGAATCCGAATGGTCTTTCCCTAGCAGACCCTAAAGAACTAGTCTTCTCCCTCCATTCTGAATTTTTATTTTTTTTAGGTTTTACAAGATGAAGAATTCCTTTGATCTGAACCATGGTCTACTACTACACGCTATGATTACTAAACGTAATAATGACACACTCCCGAGTGAAGTGGTATCATTTATAAGAGGCAAAATGGACGAAGTGATGAAACAACTCAGAAAAGATCATCATAAGATGCATTTTGGAAAAGGAAAATCAAAATCCGCAACAAAAAGAAGAGCACGACACCTTGAAAGATGTCATAAATGCGGAAAATGGTCACACGAAGGTAAATGTTCAAAATCAAACATATTCAAATACCGAATTTGTTACCCTATGCAGAGAAGGACCGTTCATATGTTTAGAAGAAAAGATATTAAAGAATCGAGGTTACGCTTACGTAGCTATGGAAAACCAAATCACATGACTCTCTTATGAGTCGGCTAAAGCAGGTCTCTAAGAATTCTTTCTCACAGGTAAGTATGTACAGTTTTTATTTTTTTATTTATTGCTTTTAACCTTTTGATAATAAACGCTGAATCGTTCGCTATAAAGTATTAAATTGATATTCAATAAAATTAGGTATGCGTAACCGAAATTATTGATATCATACAAAAATTTATTACATCACTGCGAAATTTACCGTTTATTCTTAAGGTATAAATATCTTTAATCGATCAACCCAAAATATTTCAAAAATTCGTCAGGAGTAAAATTAGGTTATGGAATCGAAATTACTTTACCGAAAAGAGGGGCATATATTTTTGATAATATTTGATTGATTAAAGTGGGATAAAGGACCAAAAAGATTTTTAATTTTAATTTTAACCATGTTTTTAAAATTAATATATAAATATTAAATTATTATTGTAAATTTCTAAAACCAATATATTTAAGTTTTTAAGTATTTTTAAAAAATTAATATTTTTAATATAAGTTTGTAAATTTAATATATATAAATATTAATGATATTAATTTGAATTTTTAATTTTATGCATTTTAAATTTAAGTTTGGTGTGAATTTAAAAACAAAAATGTACTTTATTTCATTAAGTTAAAAATTTGATATCTAAAAATTCGTCGTGAGTTGAAAACTAGGTCGTTGAACCGAAATTGCTTTACCTAAGGAAGGGACGAGAAATTTTATCATCATTATTTTTAATCTTATTGAATTAAAGTATGCCAAAAACATTAAAAAAATCTAAAAATCTTTGCTTTTAAAACGACGCTTAAAAAGTAACAAATTTTAAAACTTTGTTGAGAGACGGACTAGGACAACGATCCGAAACGCCCTCATTCTTAAAAGAAACAAATTTTTAAAATTTATTAATTTATGTTTTATTAAGTGAAGGTTTTAATAAAAAAAAAAGGACCCCGTGCGATCGCATGGGATTTACCCTGTAAAGCCATGCGATCGCATGGAGCCTAAATACTAGCCAGAAACAAAAGGCAGCGAGCTGTGCTCTCTGTCTCACTCTACACACACATAAACACACGAACATACACACACAAATCACTCAAAAATCACCAATTTTCAACCAAAATCAACGAAATTCGTCACAATAATCAGCTACAATCATGTCTTTCTTCAGAAATTTTTCAAGGAAGGTAAAAATTTCACCCCTAAACTCTTTAAATTTTCAGTTTTAGTGTTCTTGAGCTAAATTTTACCTAATTTAATTTTGTTAATTTCTAGTGTAATTAGAGTTAAATTGTTAGTATATTATGCATGTATAACCTAGATTGATGCTATTTAACATAATTTGAAGCCAAAAACTTCAAAAATTTTAGAAATCTAGGGTTTGTGTTCTTGAGCAATTTGGGGCATTTTGATATAAACAGGTTATGGCCGATTTTTGTCATGAATTATTGCTAAATTAAGTAGTGTAACATGTTTAGGTACCTAAATGATCCAAACTTTGATCCTAAACATGATTTTTGAGAATTAAAGTAGACTTTTTAGGTCTAAAATTCATGAACTTGATTAAATTGCTGTAAATGCCATTTAAAACTTGTTTAATTGCTAGTAATGATTATTTTGACATGTTATTTGAGTAGAATGCTTATGAACTTTGTAAACATTTTCATATATGCTTATTTGAAAAAGTGTAGAATTGATAAAAATGTGAAAATGAGCATGAGTTTAATATAGATTAAACATGTTATTGTAATTGTTTTAATTTGCTATTTTGCTAACACTAATGCATATTTGGATGCACAAATTTTGTGTTTAATGTATTTTGCAGAGAAATACCGATACTGATGGTGCATCATCATCATCTAGGCAACCTGCTCTGGAACCACAACCAGAAATGCAATATGAGCCACAATTGAACCAGAACCTGAACAGGAACAACAACAGGAACAACAATATCATAATGATCAACACATACCATATTATAATCCGCAGCAAGAATATGTTAATGCCTACGTACAATTTCTGATTCATCCAATAATAGAACACCCAACGATTCATGAAGAACAGTTGCATCCCAATTTGAGATTTGATCGAAGCTGGAGAGATTACCCGACGTACCAAAGTAACAAATTTAAATTGGTAACAAAAAATGTAGAAGTACCGAGGGTAATCGATTGGGAGCCTTTGGAAATGGTCCAACTAGTTAACTCAGTTAGACAGCATCTGATCCAAAGGTATGGCAGCTCTTCTTTTCCCGATTGGGAACGTTTATTCACCATTCGTAGGCCTGTATATAAAGAGTGGTGTGTTGAGCTTATGAGTACTATATCACTTGATGCGGATGTAGTTAGGTTAGATGATAGGAATTTTCTTAGATTTTTACTTGGCTGTAGGATGTATAGGATGTCCATGCTGGACATGGCTAAGGCTTTACAGATTTACACTCCTGGTGAATTACTACTACCTGATTGTACAAATTTGATTTATCATGCTGAAAGGGTAGATAGGAATTTTGACGCGGACGCCGTCTGGAGGCGTATGTCAAATTATAATGTTTTTACGCTGGGAGGAAGACACTCCTATTTAGATATTAACAAAGCAGAGCTTCGTGTTATACATAGAGTTTTAGCTAATTCAATTACACAAAGAGGTAAAAACAAGGAGAAGATGACCTTACATGTTTTATTTTACCTTAAGTGTATTCGAAACACTAGAAGCGTTGTTAATATCCCCTACTGTGTTGGTTCTTATCTGTCCAAAATGGTGGCAGGAATACAGGATGGGGGAATAATAGGAGGGGGTATTTTTGTTACTCTTATCGGAGAGTATTTGGGTGCAGATAGGGATCAAGGGGGTCCACTGATGGTGTGTAGGGAATAGGTTGAGACTTTAGGATTGAAGGTCTATCAGGGTGCAAAGGAATTAAAGAGCAGACGCAATCAGGCAGTACCATATGATGGTCGTCATCCACAGGTAGAGAGAGGTTCAGATGAGAAAATGGAGGATTCGGATGACATTAGAGATGTCATTAGGGAGGCTATTACTGACGTTTACCAGCGTATAGATGAGGTAGAAATGACAAACGAGGCTAGACATAGTCAGTTCGAGCAGTGGCACGCCGAGAATGTGTACGAGTATTCTAGGCAACGACAGCATGATAGATGGCACTATCATCAGCATCAGATCATGAGCCAGCTATCACCTCAGGTACTAAATAACTACGTACCGACCCGACCTACTTACTATCCTCCACACCAGCCCGATATGCGACCACCATTTACTCTCTACGACCCTAACCAGGCCTACCAGTACACCTATAACCAACCGTGGAACCCGACCGACGACATGAACTGGAACCCCTTTCCAGATTGATACAGTTCCCGTTAGTGATTTCTATGATTTTTATCTTTTTATTATTTCTATTTACTTATGTTTAAAACATATAATATTGTGATACTTTAATGTAAGTTTTAATTTTTTTTTTTTTTATTATGTTGCACTAATATTTCATATTTGATTTGAAAGTGGGATGTTAAGTCTCATTTCAAATTACCATGCATGTTATTATTTGTATGTATGTATATTGTCAATTGTACACAACAGGGTAAAACAGCGAACTTTCAAAGACTGCCATTAAGTTCAGCAAAAGCTACTAATTTTGACGACAAAATGAAAAATAAATGTGATGTAACAACAAGACGGAATGAACAAATGATGTGCACCATTTATCATTCAACAAACAAACGCCAATATGTTTGGAAACTTTGGTAAAATTTAATCATTTTTCTACGCTAATCACCCTCAATAATTTAAATTGTTACTGATTTCTTGCAAATGAGGGCATTGCAAGATCTTAAGTGTGGGAAGGGGTTAAATTCTTTCGGATTTTTAAAATTTTTAACTTAAACACTTGGTTACCATTAAAAATACTAGTAACGCAGTAGTTGTATTAGAATCTAGTGCTCTCTGATAATAAAGAACAGCCCTAGTCTTATATACTGACTATCCAATTCTAGTAAAATTTTTCAAAAATTTTCAAATAAATGAATTCAAAATCATGTTTATACATATTTATGAAAGATAAAACTAGGTGTTAACACCGAAATTATTGTTACCTCGGAAAGGACATAAATTGAGAAACAACCTAAAATGTTAAAATTCATTTAAAATGGAATATAGGAAAATAAAAAGGCAAAGAAAGGAAAATAAAAGCCAAGTGTGGGAAAAATTTACCAAAATATTTAGAACATATATCACATATTTTTGTACAAATAATTGAAGATACTTTTGTTTTGGACAATTTTATCAGTTTTACCCAATTTCTTATAATATATTTGAAAGAAAAGATGGATCTACATGATGAATCAATTCCAACATTAAAAGGAAGTAAAGTCTTTCGAAAATGACACACGCTTCTTGATTTAGGTCAGGAAGTTGTCATCCAGACCAGTTGTAGAGTCTACGAAAAACCTTGAAAAGTTTTCTCGAAAATCAGCTGGAAATCCACGGACCTCAGCATCAAACAGGGTCGTCAAGTGGTCAGATTTATCCTAACCATGAAAGGATATGTCTCGTACAATGGGGGGCACCAAGCAAATTAGCTTATAAGACTAATGAATCAGATCCCCAGAAAGGATAATCTCCTTAAAGATCAAAAATCAGCTTTTAAGACTGATATTACTCAATCTTTGAGATTGACCTTAAAGATTGAGAATTCAAACTCATGGAATTCAATGATATCTAAACTCGAGCTTGAACGAGAAAATATTTTGATCAAAATTACAAACTGATTTGTTTTCTGAAAACCCATTTTCAATGCGTTCATTACCATTGAACGCAAAATCCTAGTAATTCACCTAGAATTCATTAGGTCACCTGAACTAAATCGGGTGTCAACCGTAAGAACGGTGGTTGCATAGCATGGTCGAAGACAGGACCTTGTGCATGACCGAAAAACTATAGGGTGATCTTTACTATTACTCCTACAAAGGATAGTAATTGCATCCACCACGTTATAGACCATAATTAAAAGCATGTCACGGGACATTGTCTCAACAGTTACTTGTTCAACGCTTTCCTTTACAACCCGACGGAAGTTTACCGAAAGGTAATATACGGAGCAAGTATACTGGACGTATTGCTTTCTCAATACAAGGTTAGCAAGTGGGTGACACAAAATCGCAAGTTTTGAGCTAAAATTTTCAAATATGAAACCCACAAAAACATTTTGCAAATAGCGGTGAAGGGTTATTCCGGAAAACTTATCTAGGGTAAAAGCTAGATTTAATTTTCAAAAGATCAAATATTTTCATAAAGATCCAATTTTCTAAAGGATCTAAATTTTCATAGTCATGTGAGACTGTTAACCATATCGTTACTACCATTGTTCATACTGCCGTATAGAAATCACTGATGTACAAAGTGTGAATAATAAAGAAGTGATTCTAGTATTTTTATTTCAAGACTATATTGCTTGAGGAAAAGCAACGCTCAAGTGTGGGAATATTTAATAATGCTAAAAACAAACATATATTTCGTAGCATTATCCCTCAAGAAATACAAGCTTTTGGTTGCAATTGTTCTATTTACAAGTAATATTCGTTTAAATAATAAAAGGTGAAGACAAAAGACTGATTCGACGAATTGAAGACGCAAATGACCAAAAAGCTAAAAAGTACAAAGTACAATCAAAGTGGTTCAAATTATTGATGAGAAACGTCTAAAAATTACAAGAGTACGAGCCGCGAAAAGCAAAGTACAAGATATTAAATAGTACGAAAGGACGTTCAAAAATCCGAAACGGGGACCAGAGTCAACTCTCAACGCTCGACGTAACGGACTAAAAATTACAAGTCAACTATGCACATGAATATAATATAATATATAATTAATTCTTAAAATTATATATATATTATATTATATATTAAAACCGTCGGCAACAAGAAAACAAGCAAATGTGAGCTGTCCCAGGGGGCCAGGCGATCGCATGGCCTGGCAGTTATAAACCCATGCGATCGCGTGTTTTGGCCGAATTTTGTACATCTTTTTCTATCCTCTCTATCTCTCACGATATATATATATATATATATAATTTATAATTTTAATTTTAATTTAAGATTAATAATAATAAGGGTATGTTAGCGAATGTTGTAAGTGTGTAAGTCGAAATTCTGTCCGTATAACGCTACGCTATTATTAATCATTGTAAGTTATGTTAAACCTTTTTAAATTAATGTCTCGTAGCTAAGTTATTATTATGCTTATTTAAATTGAAGTAATCGTGATGTTGGGCTAAAATATTAAAGACGGGGTAATTGGGCTTTGGACCATAATTGGGGTTTGGATAAAAGAACGACACTTGTGGAAATTAGACTATGGCTATTAATGGGCTTTATATTAACTAAATGATACCTCGTTAATTTAATATATAGACTTATAATTTGACGTATTTATATATAACCACATACGCTTGACTCGGTACGGTGGGCGGGATATCTATAAATACCAATAATTATTCATTTGACCGGATACGGGGATGAATTAATAATCAATAGACTTGTTGAAACAGGGGTGAATTACATACAAGGGTAATTGGTGTAATTGTTAACAAAGTAATAAAACCTTGGATTACACGCAGTCGATAACCTGGTGTATTCATTAAACAAAGTATTAAGACCTTGTTACAGTTCGAATCCCCAATTAGTTGGAATATTTGACTTCGGGTATAAGGATAATTTGACGAAGACTCTCGCACTTTATATTTATGACTAATGGACTATTATGGACAAAACCGTATGGACATATCGAATAATCCAGGACAAAGGACAATTAACCCATGGTAATAAATTAAAATCAACACGTCGAACATCATGATTATGGAAGTTTAAATAAGCATAATTCCTTTATTTCATATTTCATCGCATTTTTATTTACTGTCATTTTAGTTATCGCACTTTTAATTATCGTACTTTTTAATTATCGCAATTTTATTTATCGTCAGTTTATTTATCGCACTTTAACTTATCGCACTTTAATTATCGTTATTTACTTTACGCTTTAAATTAAGTTATATTTATTTTTAATATTTTACATTAGGTTTTAACTCCGACTTAAGACATAAAATTGACAAACCGGTCATTAAACGGTAAAAACCTCCTTTTATAATAATAATAATACTACTTATATATATATATATATATATATATATATATATTTATATACAAATTTAGTTTTAAAAATATAGCGTTAAACTTGGCTAGTTCCCTGTGGACGAACCGGACTTACTAAAAACTACACTACTGTACGATTAGGTACACTGCTTATAAGTGTTGTAGCAAGGTTTAGGTATATCCACTCTATAAATAAATAAATAACTTGTATAAAATTGTATCATATTTAATAGTATTTCGTAACAAAAATATAACTATTTCGTATACACCTCTACGCGCATCACTTGTCATCTTAGGATGTGTTTTGGTGTAGCTACCGGTGTGACCAATTGTGTTGGTATTTGTTACCTGCGACCCGTGTTGGCTATGACTTAGCAGATTCTGAGGATGGAATCTCTTTAAAGGGGTAGAGTTGTAACACCCTCGAAGCGGGCCTAGCTATTAGATTACTATTTTGCCCTCAGGTTGTGTGGTGTTATTATATGCTTTTATTTTAATTTTATATTTATTATTATTTAATGATGTGGATAGGATCAGTTTGTGACAAGGGTCACAGAACATGTTTGTTTATTTAATTTGGACTCCGTTAGGGCAGTCAAATTAAGTGCGAAACATATCAGATAATAGATAAATACCCGTGTATTGCACAGTGTGGGATTTTAACCCACTTTAGATGACTAGTGCTTCCATTTTCTTCACTTTGTTTCCAGAATATTCACACACACAAACACACTCGTATCTTCATCCTCACCCACATCAAACCCTAATCTTAAATCCTTGTTCTTGAGCTCAAATCTTTTACATTATCTTGTTCTTTGTGATTTAGTGATTCTAACAAGGTAAGAATCACAAGCTTTCATGCTCTAATCTTTGAGAAAAATGGGTTTTTGTGTTAGTTTTTACAAAGTGTGTAAATTTGTTCAAAATGGTTAGATTTGTTGTTGTTTGAGTCAAAATCTAGTGGGTTTATGTTTCTTCATGCTTAGTGTCTTCGATTTTGTCAGTTTTGAGGTTGTAATCGAGCTCTAGAGCAAGAGTTGGTTGATTTTGGGTGAAACCCGTAGCCTTGTTCGACCGACCGACTTAGTGTGTGAGACCCACGGCAGAGTGTGTCTACGAGAGACCATCGACCGAGTGACTTGACACTCAACCGAGTGAGTGTAGACAGTCGGCCGACTGTCTCTGAAAGTCGACCGAGTGTCTTTGGCAGTGAAATATTTTGCTAAGTGTTGATTTTTAGCCGTTATACTGCCCGTTTGTATATTGATGATCATGATATTATAACTAACTTGTGAGTATTATTTTCAAGTGATACAGACGAGGAGAAGACTCAGTGACATTAGACTACCGAGTGATGTCGGTATCGATGAGTGAAACTAACTGGAGAATATAGTATATAGTAGCATGTTATATTATGATTGACATGCTTGTTAGATATACTTACTGTTGTGGTTAGTTAGTTTATTGTGATAACTGCATGTTAGTTGATGCTTGTCTTTTCATGACCCGTCCTAATCCATCTGGACGAATACATTACATTTGGTTACATCGCGAGGTACTTGACCTCTATATGATACATTTTACAAACATTGCATTCATTTTTAAAATACATACTTTCATTACATCGAAAGTTGACGGCATGCATACCATTTCACAATGTATCCAACTATAATTGACTTAATAATAATCTTGATGAACTCAACGACTCGAATGCAACGTCTTTTGAAATATGTCATGAATGACTCCAAGTAATATCTCTAAAATGAGCAAATGCACAGCGGAAGATTTCTTTCATACCTGAGAATAAACATGCTTTAAAGTGTCAACCAAAAGGTTGGTGAGTTCATTAGTTTATCGTAATCAATCATTTCCATAATTTTAATAGACCACGAGATTTCAATTTTTCCATAAACATACATCTCATATCATGCATTTCGCAAACTGTATAGAGATAAAAATCATTCATATGGTGAATGCTTGATAACCGAACTGATAGGATGCATATAGAATATCCCAATCATTCTGGGACTCTCATCGGACATGATAATCGAAGTACTAAAGTATTCGTAACCTGAATGGGACGTGTCAAGGTCCATAGATCTATCTTTAGGATTCGCGTCAATTAGGGGCCATTTCCCTAATTTTTAGGCTACCAAGCTAAAAAGGGGCATATTCGATTCGATAATCCAACCATAGAATGTAGTTTCGATTACTCGTGTCTATTTCGTAAAACATTTATAAAAGCAGCGCATGTATTCTCAGTCCCAAAAATATATATTGCAAAAACATTTAAAAAGTGAGCAAATGAAACTCACTATCCAATATTTTGTAGTAAAAATATTCACACGGCGATACTGAACAATGCAGGGTTGGCCTCGGATTCACGAACCTAGATCATTCATATTTATATTAAAACATATACTTGTAATTGAACAATATATATATATATATATATATATATATATATATATATATATATATATATATATATATATATATATATATATTATTAGTGATATAGTTTTTATATTAATACTTATATATTTCGTTATTTAATTAGGTTTATTCATTTTATATATTTTAATAAATAAAATTTTAATATAGTTTAAGTATGTGTATTAAGTATATTTCTATTTATTTGTTAAATTATTTATTATGATAACATCAATATTAGTAATAACAATGTTATTTTATAATAATAATGATAAAAGTGATAATAATAATGTTAATAAAAATTTTGATATTAATAATGATAATAATACTAAATTGTATCATAATTATAATAAATATGATAAGAATAGTTATAATAATTTTACAAATTCTATTAAATCATATTTTGATTAAAGTTCTAGTCATTTTCATAATAATAATATTTATATCAAAATTTCTATATTTAATTTTAATAATATTTTGAAAACCTTTATTTTTATGGTCATAATAATCATAATCTTCGTAGTTAATAACTATGGCTTCTCATAACCTTAATTTGTATCAAAATTATAATTTTACATGTATCATATAATTATAACAAATTTCTATAATCTTTAATATAATAACTTTTACTATATACTTGTGTTATTAACCTGTTTAATAACCTTGAAATCATAATAATAATACTAACAATAATAATATAATGATAATAATACTAATAATAACAATAATATTTGTAGTAATGATAATACTAATAATCATAATATGGTACATGTATTCGTTTTAATAATAATAATAATAATAATAATAATAATAATAATAATAATAATAATAATAATAATAATAATAATAATAATAATAATAATAATAATAATAATAATAATAATAATAATAATAATCTTAATAATAATAACTGATAACTAATACTTATCTTAATAACAATAATAATAATCATAATATTATAGGATAATACTAATAATAGCAATAACAATAATATTTACAATA
The DNA here is from genome assembly GCF_046630445.1 of Rutidosis leptorrhynchoides. Taxonomy (NCBI): domain Eukaryota; kingdom Viridiplantae; phylum Streptophyta; class Magnoliopsida; order Asterales; family Asteraceae; genus Rutidosis; species Rutidosis leptorrhynchoides. The sequence continues at coordinate 278,374,372 of NC_092333.1, forward strand.
ATAACAACAATAATAATAATAATAAACATAATAATAATAATAATTGATAAATAATAATAAATGTATATACCCTTGAAGGCTATTTCAAAAAGAATTCGCCACGAACCGGGCTCGAACCCGTGACCTCCTGCTCCCCGACTAACAGCTTAACCAGTGCTCTGTCCATTACATTTCTGGTATATATCGTATTCTATATCTATTTATTCTAATCTATCTGTCTTCCTGTTTCTCCTTCTTCCTCTAAAATAATCGACCAGAGTACAAAAACCATATATCAATTTATTAACTAACTAGATTTAGGCTTATCCAAACGAAGTATAAACCTTGATTTGAGGTGAGTAAGATTTACAGAAAAAGAAAATAACAAAAAAATAAAAACAAAATAAAAAAAAACGCTGTAACCCGTTATAAACTCAATTCCAGTTTTCGAGTTCAAGACCAATTTACCTCATACTTATAACATGAAATGTGTTTTAAATCAGTAATAGAATCTTTACAGATTGTCAATTTTTCCAATAACTCAAAAACGACTTCAAATTTTACAAATCATAGATCGTTTGACTTTTTGCAATATAACTTTGACTCAGAAAATTGAGGTTGTTTCCAAGAATTGAAAGCTACAAATTTGCATATTGTTTGAACATAATATTCCAAATACAACTGCATTAAAAGTTTTTGAAATTTAGTTCGAATTTAAGCCATTGTAATTTGAAGTATAAACAGAGGATATCGAGCTGTTTAATATTTAAAGGAAAATTTTAATACATGAAATCATTTACAGATAGCTGTAAATTGATACAGGTAGTGAGAAGAAATTAAGATGCCTGAATTATATCATCAGTTGGTGGATTATGTAATGATTCATAGTGTAAACGTTTTCAATCAGACAAACTAATACAAATAAATAAATAAATAAAATAACAGATGAATATGACCTTTATCAAAATCGTACTACTTTGATAACAACCTTCAACAACTTGCATACCAAAGTCAAAAATAGTACAGTTGAAAGTGTAATGAAATCGAAATTTAAGATCTGCCTTGTACAATTTTCTTGACTTTTATATATAAAATATATAATTAATATTAATTATTGTGTATAACTAAATAATAATAATAATAATAATACTTTTAATATCATTAGTGAAATTATAAATAAAATAATACTAGTAATTTTAATAAAAATGATAAAATTAATAAGATTCATGATAATGATATCTATATATAAAAATAATAATTTTTGGTAATAATAATAATACTAATTAATAATAATTATATTATTAATAATAATCATATTATTATTTATAAGACAATACTAATAATACATAATGATAATAATAATAATATGATGATATTGCTAATAACAATTATAATTTTAATAAATTTTAATAATAATCAACATTAATAAAACTGCTAATATTAATAGTATTAATAATACTAATTGTAATTATCAATAAAAATGTTATAACAATTCTTACATATCAACTTTCATATCTTTATGCTATATATAATAATATTATTAATACAAATATTACTATTAATATTGTAAGTAATATAGCAACTATATTTTTATTTGCAAGTAAGTTTATTATAATGACATTATATCTTATTAGCTATGTAATATTTTATTATATATCCTATGATCATTTATTGAATCATAAATATATATATAGGTAATAATATCATATATATATATATATATATATATATATATATATATATATATATATATATATATATATATTATTTTACATAATTAAATTTTAATAGCAATAACATATAATATTTCAAATTATACTTCCATTTATTATTTATATATATATAGACATATCTATTTACAATTAATTGTTCGTGAATCGTCGAGAACAGTCAAAGGGTAATTGAATATATGAAATAGTTCAAATTTTTTGAGACTCAACTTAATAGACTTTGCTTATCGAGTCAAAAATATTAAATCGTATCGAGAGTTTGATTCAAAATTAGTCGAAATTTTCCGGGTCACTACATGTCTGCTCGAGCCCAGTGCGTCCCTATTGTGTGGTAGCCTCGGTAGGAGAGATCAACCTACTAGTTAGGTTCCTCTGTGGTAGCATAGACAATCGTGGTGTATATATATGTGAATGACGCGTCCGTCGCGTGTGGTGAAATGTCCCGTTCTTATTGATTAAAAACGTTCCATAATAATTGATTTCGTTGCGAGGTTTTGACCTCTATATGAGACGTTTTTCAAAGACTGCATTCATTTTTAAAACAAACCATAACCTTTATTTCATAAATAAAGATTTAAAAAGATTTACGTAGATTATCAAATAATGATAATCTAAAATATCCTGTTTACACACGACCATTACATAATGGTTTACAATACAAATATGTTACATCGAAATTAGTTTCTTGAATGCAGTTTTTACACAATATCATACAAACATGGACTCCAAATCTTGTCCTTATTTTAGTATGCAACAGCGGAAGCTCTTAGTATTCACCTGAGAATAAACATGCTTTAAACGTCAACAAAAATGTTGTTGAGTTATAGGTTTAACCTATATATATCAAATCGTAATAATAGACCACAAGATTTCATATTTCAATACACATCCCATACATAGAGATAAAAATCATTCATATGGTGAACACCTGGTAACCGACATTAACAAGATGCATATATAAGAATATCCGCATCATTCCGGGACACCTTCGGATATGATATAAATTTTGAAGTACTAAAGCATCTAGTACTTTGGATGGGGTTTGTTAGGCCCAATAGATCTATCTTTAGGATTCGCGTCAATTAGGGTGTCTGTTCCCTAATTCTTAGATTACCAGACTTAATAAAAAGGGGCATATTCGATTTTGATAAATCAACCATAGAATGTAGTTTCACGTACTTGTGTCTATTTTGTAAATCATTTATAAAACCTGCATGTATTCTCATCCCAAAAATATTAGATTTTAAAAGTGGGACTATAACTCACTTTCACAGATTTTTACTTTGTCGGAAAGTAAGACTTGGCCACTGGTTGATTCACGAACCTATAACAATATATACATATATATCAAAGTATGTTCAAAATATATTTACAACACTTTTAATATATTTTGATGTTTTAAATTTATATAGTCAGCTGTCCTCGTTAGTAACCTACAACAAGTTGTCCACAGTTAGATGTACAGAAATAAATCGATAAATATTATCTTGAATCAATCCACGACCCAGTGTATACGTATCTCAGTATTGATCACAACTCAAACTATATATATTTTGGAATCAACCTCAACCCTGTATAGCTAACTCCAACATTCACATATAGAGTGTCTATGGTTGTTCCGAAATATATATAGATGTGTCGACATGATAGGTCGAAACATTGTATACGTGTCTATGGTATATCAAGATTACATAATATACAATACAAGTTGATTAAGTTATGGTTGGAATAGATTTGTTGAAATGTCCCGTTCTTATTGATTAAAAACGTTCCATATTAATTGATTTCGTTGCGAGGTTTTGACCTCTATATGAGACGTTTTTCAAAGACTGCATTCATTTTTAAAACAAACCATAACCTTTATTTCATCAATAAAGGTTTAAAAAGCTTTACGTAGATTATCAAATAATGATAATCTAAAATATCCTGTTTACACACGACCATTACATAATGGTTTACAATACAAATATGTTACAACAAAATAAGTTTCTTGAATGCAGTTTTTACACAATATCATACAAGCATGGACTCCAAATCTCGTCCTTATTTAAGTATGCGATAGCGGAAGCTCTTAATAATCACCTGAGAATAAACATGCTTAAAACGTCAACAAAAATGTTGGTGAGTTATAGGTTTAACCTATATATATCAAATCATAATAATAGACCACAAGATTTCATATTTCAATACACATCCCATACATAGAGATAAAAATCATTCATATGGTGAACACCTGGTAACCGACATTAACAAGATGCATATATAAGAATATCCCCATCATTCCGGGACACCCTTCGGATATGATATAAATTTTGAAGTACTAAAGCATCCGGTACTTTGGATGGGGTTTGTTAAGCCCAATAGATCTATCTTTAGGATTCGCGTCAATTAGGGTGTCTATTCCCTAATTCTTAGATTACCAGACTTAATAAAAAGGGACATATTCGATTTCGATAATTCAACCATAGAATGTAGTTTCACGTACTTGTGTCTATTTTGTAAATCATTTATAAAACATGCATGTATTCTCATCCCAAAAATATTAGATTTTAAAAGTGGGACTATAACTCACTTTCACAGATTTTTACTTCGTCGGGAAGTAAGATTTGGCCACTGGTTGATTCACGAACCTATAACAATATATACATATATATCAAAGTATGTTCAAAATATATTTACAACACTTTTAATATATTTTGATGTTTTAAGTTTATTAAGTCAGCTGTCCTCGTTAGTAACCTACAACTAGTTGTCCACAGTTAGATGTACAGAAATAAATCGATAAATATTATCTTGAATCAATCCATGACCCAGTGTATACGTATCTCAGTATTGATCACAACTCAAACTATATATATTTTGGAATCAACCTCAACCCTGTATAACTAACTCCAACATTCACATATAGAGTGTCTATGGTTGTTCCGAAATATATATAGATGTGTCGACATGATAAGTCGAAACATTGTATACGTGTCTATGGTATCTCAAGATTACATAATATACAATACAAGTTGATTAAGTTATGGTTGGAATAGATTTGTTACCAATTTTCACGTAGCTAAAATGAGAAAAATTATCCAATCTTGTTTTACCCATAACTTCTTCATTTTAAATCCGTTTTGAGTGAATCAAATTGCTATGGTTTCATATTGAACTCTATTTTATGAATCTAAATAGAAAAAGTATAGGTTTATAGTCGGAAAAATAAGTTACAAGTCGTTTTTGTAAAGGTAGTCATTTCAGTCGAAAGAACGACGTCTAGATGACCATTTTAGAAAACATACTTCCACTTTGAGTTTAACCATAATTTTTGGATATAGTTTCATGTTCATAATAAAAATCATTTTCTCAGAATAACAACTTTTAAATCAAAGTTTATCATAGTTTTTAATTAACTAACCCAAAACAGCCCGCGGTGTTACTACGACGGCGTAAATCCGGTTTTACGGTGTTTTTCGTGTTTCCAGGTTTTAAATCATTAAGTTAGCATATCATATAGATATAGAACACGTGTTTAGTTGATTTTAAAAGTCAAGTTAGAAGGATTAATTTTTGTTTGCGAACAAGTTTAGAATTAACTAAACTATGTTCTAGTGATTACAAGTTTAAACCTTCGAATAAGATAGCTTTATATGTATGAATTGAATGATGTTATGAACATCATTACTACCTTAAGTTCCTTGGATAAACCTACTGGAAAAGAGAAAAATGGATCTAGCTTCAATGGATCCTTGGATGGCTCGAAGTTCTTGAAGCAGAATCATGACACGAAAACAAGTTCAAGTAAGATCATCACTTGAAATAAGATTGTTATAGTTATAGAAATTGAACCAAAGTTTGAATATGATTATTACCTTGTATTAGAATGATAACCTACTGTAAGAAACAAAGATTTCTTGAGGTTGGATGATCACCTTACAAGATTGGAAGTGAGCTAGCAAACTTGAAAGTATTCTTGATTTTATGAAACTAGAACTTTTGGAATTTATGAAGAACACTTAGAACTTGAAGATAGAACTTGAGAGAGATCAATTAGATGAAGAAAATTGAAGAATGAAAGTGTTTGTAGGTGTTTTTGGTCGTTGGTGTATGGATTAGATATAAAGGATATGTAATTTTGTTTTCATGTAAATAAGTCATGAATGATTACTCATATTTTTGTAATTTTATGAGATATTTCATGCTAGTTTCCAAATGATGGTTCCCACATGTGTTAGGTGACTCACATGGGCTGCTAAGAGCTGATCATTGGAGTGTATATACCAATAGTACATACATCTAAAAGCTGTGTATTGTACGAGTACGAATATGGGTGCATACGAGTAGAATTGTTGATGAAACTGAACGAGGATGTAATTGTAAGCATTTTTGTTAAGTAGAAGTATTTTGATAAGTGTATTGAAGTCTTTAAAAAGTGTATAAATACATATTAAAACACTACATGTATATACATTTTAACTGAGTCGTTAAGTCATCGTTAGTCGTTACATGTAAGTGTTGTTTTTAAACCTTTAGGTTAACGGTCTTGTTAAATGTTGTTAACCCAATGTTTATAATATCAAATGAGATTTTAAATTATTATATTATCATGATATTATCATGTATGAATATCTCTTAATATGATATATATACATTAAATGTCTTTACAACGATAATCGTTACATATATGTCTCGTTTAAAAATCATTAAGTTAGTAGTCTTGTTTTTACATATGTAGTTCATTGTTAATATACTTAATGATATGTTTACTTATCATAGTATCATGTTAACTATATATATATATATATTCATATATATATCCATATATATGTCATCATATAGTTTTTACAAGTTTTAACGTTCGTGAATCACCGGTCAACTTGGGTGGTCAATTGTCTATAAGAAACATATTTCAATTAATCAAGTCTTAACAAGTTTGATTGCTTAACATGTTGGAAACATTTAATCATGTAAATATCAATCTCAATTAATATATATAAACATGGAAAAGTTCGGGTCACTACAGTACCTACCCGTTAAATAAATTTCGTCCCGAAATTTTAAGCTGTTGAAGGTGTTGACGAATCTTCTGGAAATAGATGCGGGTATTTCTTCTTCATCTGATCTTCACGCTCCCAGGTGAACTCGGGTCCTCTACGAGCATTCCATCAAACCTTAACAATTGGTATCTTGTTTTGCTTAAGTCTTTTAACCTCACGATCCATTATTTCGACGGGTTCTTCGATGAATTGAAGTTTTTCGTTGATTTGGATTTCATCTAACGGAATAGTGAGATCTTCTTTAGCAAAACATTTCTTCAAATTCGAGACGTGGAAAGTGTTATGTACAGCCGCGAGTTGTTGAGGTAACTCAAGTCGGTAAGCTACTAGTCCAACACGATCAATAATCTTGAATGGTCCAATATACCTTGGATTTAATTTCCCTCGTTTACCAAATCGAACAACTCCTTTCCAAGGTGCAACTTTAAGCATGACCATCTCTCCAATTTCAAATTCTATATCTTTTCTTTTAATGTCAGCATAGCTCTTTTGTCGACTTTGGGCGGTTTTCAACCGTTGTTGAATTTGGATGATCTTCTCGGTAGTTTCTTGTATAATCTCCGGACCCGTAATCTGTCTATCCCCCACTTCACTCCAACAAATCAGAGACCTGCACTTTCTACCATAAAGTGCTTCAAACGGTGCCATCTCAATGCTTGAATGGTAGCTGTTGTTGTAGGAAAATTCTGCTAATGGTAGATGTCGATCCCAACTGTTTCCGAAATCAATAACACATGCTCGTAGCATGTCTTCAAGCGTTTGTATCGTCCTTTCGCTCTGCCCATCAGTTTATGGATGATAGGCAGTACTCATGTCTAGACGAGTTCCTAATGCTTGCTGTAATGTCTGCCAGAATCTTGAAATAAATCTGCCATCCCTATCAGAGATAATAGAGATTGGTATTCCATGTCTGGAGACGACTTCCTTCAAATACACTCGTGCTAACTTCTCCATCTTTTCATCTTCTCTTATTGGCAGGAAGTGTGCTGATTTGGTGAGACGATCAACTATTACCCAAATAGTATCAAAACCACTTGCAGTCCTTGGCAATTTAGTGATGAAATCCATGGTAAGATTTTCCCATTTCCATTCTGGGATTTCGGGTTGTTGAAGTAGACCTGATGGTTTCTGATGCTCAGCTTTGACCTTAGAACATGTCAAACATTCTCCTACGTATTTAGCAACATCGGCTTTCATACCCGGCCACCAAAAATGTTTCTTGAGATCCTTGTACATCTTCCCCGTTCCAGGATGTATTGAGTATCTGGTTTTATGAGCTTCTCTAAGTACCATTTCTCGCATATCTCCAAATTTTGGTACCCAAATCCTTTCAGCCCTATACCTGGTTCCGTCTTCCCGAATATTAAGATGCTTCTCCGATCCCTTGGGTATTTCATCCTTTAAATTTCCCTCTTTTAAAACTCCTTGTTGCGCCTCCTTTATTTGAGTAGTAAGGTTATTATGAATCATTATATTCATAGATTTTACTCGAATGGGTTCTCTGTCCTTCCTGCTCAAGGCATCGGCTACCACATTTTCCTTCCCCGGGTGGTAACGAATCTCAAAGTCGTAATCATTCAATAATTCAATCCACCTACGCTGCCTCATATTCAGTTGTTTCTGATTAAATATGTGTTGAAGACTTTTGTGGTCGGTATATATAATACTTTTGACCCCATATAAGTAGTGCCTCCAAGTCTTTAATGCAAAAACAACCGCGCCTAATTCCAAATCATGCGTCGTATAATTTTGTTCGTGAATCTTCAATTGTCTAGACGCATAAGCAATCACCTTCGTTCGTTGCATTAATACACAACCGAGACCTTGCTTTGATGCATCACAATAAATCACAAAATCATCATTCCCTTCAGGCAATGACAATATAGGTGCCGTAGTTAGCTTTTTCTTCAATAACTGAAACGCTTTCTCTTGTTCATCATTCCATTCAAATTTCTTCCCTTTATGCGTTAATGCAGTCAAGGGTTTTGCTATTCTGGAAAAGTCTTGGATGAACCTTCTGTAGTAACCAGCTAGTCCTAAAAATTGGCGTATGTGTTTCGGAGTTTTCGGTGTTTCCCACTTTTCAACAGTTTCTATCTTTGCCGGATCCACCTTAATACCTTCTTTGTTCACTATGTGACCGAGGAATTGAACTTCTTCCAACCAAAATGCACACTTTGAAAATTTAGCGTACAATTCTTCTTTCCTCAATACTTCTAACACCTTTCTCAAATGTTCACCGTGTTCTTGGTCATTCTTTGAGTAAATAAGTATGTCATCAATGAAAACAATGACAAACTTGTCAAGGTATGGTCCACACACTCGGTTCATAAGGTCCATGAACACAGCTGGTGCATTAGTTAAACCAAATGGCATGACCATAAACTCGTAATAACCGTAACGTGTTCTGAAAGCAGTCTTTGGAATATCATCTTCTTTCACCCGCATTTGATGATACCCGGAACGTAAGTCAATCTTTGAATAAACAGACGAGCCTTGTAGTTGATCAAATAAGTCATCGATTCTAGGTAGTGGGTAGCGGTTCTTGATGGTAAGTTTGTTCAACTCTCGGTAGTCGATACACAACCTGAATGTACCATCTTTCTTCTTGACAAACAAAACAGGAGCTCCCCACGGTGATGTGCTTGGTCGAATGAAACCACGCTCTAAAAGTTCTTGTAATTGGCTTTGTAGTTCTTTCATCTCGCTGGGTGCGAGTCTGTAAGGAGCACGAGCTATTGGTGCAGCTCCTGGTACAAGATCTATTTGAAATTCAACGGATCGATGTGGGGGTAATCCCGGTAATTCTTTCGGAAATACATCGGGAAATTCTTTTGCGTTGGGAACATCATTGATGCTCTTTTCTTCAGTTTGTACTTTCTCGGCGTGTGCTAGAACAGCATAGCAACCTTTTCTTATTAGTTTTTGTGCCTTCAAATTACTAATAAGATGTAGCTTCGTGTTGCCCTTTTCTCCGTACACCATTAAGGGTTTTCCTTTTTCTCGTATAATGCGAATTGCATTTTTGTAACAAACGATCTCTGCTTTCACTTCTTTCAACCAGTCCATACCGATTATCACATCAAAACTCCCTAACTCTACTGGTATCAAGTCAATTTTAAATGTTTCGCTAACCAGTTTAATTTCTCGATTCCGACATATATTATCTGCTGAAATTAATTTACCATTTGCTAATTCGAGTAAAAATTTACTATCCAAAGGCGTCAATGGATAACTTAATTTAGCACAAAAATCTCTACTCATATAGCTTCTATCCGCACCCGAATCAAATAAAACGTAAGCAGATTTATTGTCAATAAGAAACGTACCCGTAACAAGCTCCGGGTCTTCCTGTACCTCTGCCGCATTAATATTGAAAACTCTTCCACGGCCTTGTCCATTCGTGTTCTCCTGGTTCGGGCAATTTCTAATAATGTGGCCCGGTTTTCCACATTTATAACAAACTACATTGGCATAACTTGCTCCGACACTACTTGCTCCACCATTACTCGTTCCGACACCATTTGTTCCTTTCGTTCTATTAACCCCTGGTCCGTAGACCTCACACTTCGCCGCGCTATGACCATTTCTTTTACACTTGTTGCAAAATTTGGTTCAGAACCCCGAGTGATACTTTTCACACCTTTGGCATAGCTGCTTCTGATTGTTGTTGTTGTTGCGGTTATTATTGTTGTTAAGATGATTGTTGTGGTTGTTGTTGTTGTTGGGCCGTTTGTTGTAGTTGCGATTGATGTTGCGATTGTTAGGATAGTTGTTGCGATTATTGTTATAATTGCTGTTGTTGTTGTATTGGTGATTCTTATCACCGTTTTCCTCCCACTTTCTTTTGACTTGCTTCACATTGGCCTCTTCAGCAGTCTGTTCTTTAATTCTTTCTTCAATCTGGTTCACTAGTTTGTGAGCCATTCTACATGCCTGTTGTATGGAGGCGGGCTCGTGTGAACTTATATCTTCTTGGATTCTTTCCGGTAATCCTTTCACAAACGCGTCGATCTTCTCTTCCTCATCTTCGAATGCTCCCGGACACAATAGGCACAATTCTGTGAATCGTCTTTCGTACGTGGTAATATCAAATCCTTGGGTTCGTAACCCTCTAAGTTCTGTCTTGAGCTTATTGACCTCGGTTCTGGGACGGTACTTCTCGTTCATCAAGTGCTTGAATGCTGACCACGGTAGTGCGTACGCATCGTCTTGTCCCACTTGCTCTAGATAGGTATTCCACCATGTTAACGCAGAACCTGTGAAGGTATGCGTAGCGTACTTCACTTTGTCCTCTTCAGTACACTTACTTATGGAAAACACCGATTCAACCTTCTCGGTCCACCGTTTCAATCCGATCGGTCCTTCGGTTCCATTAAATTCCAAAGGTTTGCAGGCAGTGAATTCTTTGTAGGTGCATCCTACACGATTTCCTGTAGTGCTAGATCCAAGGTTATTATTGGTATGTAGCGCAGCCTGTACTGCGGCTATGTTTGAAGCTAGAAAAGTACGGAATTCCTCTTCATTCATATTCACGGTGTGTCGAGTAGTTGGTGCCATTTCCTTCAAAATAGTCAAATGGAACAAGTTAATCATACAGAATGTTAAGAGTAGTTAATAGTATTTCGTAGCATAATATGAACTCATTTATAAAAGCTTTTTCTTCATATTAGCGTTTTATAAGTTTAAATTCGGGTAGTACCTACCCGTTAAGTTCATACTTAGTAGCTAATATACAATTCAACTACTACAATTCTATATGAAAAACTGATTATAATAATATTTCGCGTTCAAACTTTTATACAATATTTTACAAACTTACAATACCGCTTATTTTACATAAAGCATGAAATATAGCACACAATAACTTTGATACAAGATAGTTGTGAAGATAATTCTAGCTAGTACACAAGTCGTTCAGCAAAGGCAATAAAGACACGTAATTCATACGTCCAGAAACAAGTCATGCATTCTGGTTTTACTAGGACTACTTCCCATCCTTGGTCTTGTGGAACATAACCGTTATGGCCGTTGATAAGACAGCGTGTAGTAACGTCGTCAAAGGGACGAGGGTTACGTAATGTCTAACAGTCCCGTAACAATCTAAAAACCTCATTTCTTACCCCAATTACCGACTCCGTCACTTGTGGGAACGTTTTGTTTAATAGTTGTAGCCCGATGTTCTTGTTCTCACTTTGGTGAGAAACGAACATTACTAATCCGTAAGCATAACATGCTTCTTTATGTTGCATGTTAGCCGCTTTTTCTAAATCACGAAGTCCAATATTCGGATATATTGAGTCAAAATAATTTCTTAACCCATTGCGTAAAATAGCATTTGGGTTCCCCGCAATATATGCGTCAAAGTAAACACATCGTAACTTATGGGTTTCCCAATGTGATATCCCCCATCTTTCAAACGAAAGTCTCTTATAAACCAAGACATTCTTGGAACGTTCTTCGAATGTCTTACAAACTGATCTCGCCTTAAATAGTTGTGCCGAGGAATTCTGACCGACTCTAGACAAGATTTCATCAATCATGTCTCCGGGTAGGTCTCTTAAAAAAAAAAAATTTTTACATATATCATAAAGCATAAGCACACTACATTACATATATTACACCACATGAATACAACTATCTTATTCCGACTCGCTTGTTTCTTCTTCTTCGGTTTTGGTTCGTTTTGCCAAGTTTCTAGGGATATATGATTTTCCCCTAATACGAGCCGTCGTTATCCACATTGGTTTAGAAAAACCTGGTGGTTTAGAGGTTCCCGGGTCATTGTTACAACTTAAGGACTTCGGGGGTTGACGATACATATAAAGTTCATCGGGGTTGGAATTAGATTTCTCTATTTTTATGCCCTTTCCCTTATTATTTTCTTTTGCCTTTTTAAATTCAGTTGGGGTAATTTCTATAACATCATCGGAATTCTCGTCAGAATCTGATTCATCGGAGAATTGGTAATCCTCCCAATATTTTGCTTCCTTGGCGGAAACACCATTGACCATAATTAACCTTGGTCGGTTGGTTGAGGATTTTCTTTTACTTAACCGTTTTATTATTTCCCCCACCGGTTCTATTTCTTCATCCGGTTCCGATTCTTCTTCCGGTTCCGATTCTTCTTCCGGTTCCGACTCTTCTTCCGGTTCCTCTTCGGGAACTTGTGAATCAGTCCACGAATCATTCCAATTTACATTTGACTCTTCATTATTATTAGGTGAGTCAATGGGACTTGTTCTAGAGGTAGACATCTATCACATAATATCAAACGCGTTAAGAGATTAATATATCACATAATATTCACATGTTAAAAATATATAGTTTCCAACAAAATTTGTTAAGCAATCATTTTTCAAGTAAACACGGTCGAAGTCCAGACTCACTAATGCATCCTAACAAACTCGATAAGACACACTAATGCAAAATTCTGGTTCTCTAAGACCAACGCTCGGATACCAACTTAAATGTCCCGTTCTTATTGATTAAAAACGTTCCATATTAATTGATTTCGTTGCGAGGTTTTGACCTCTATATGAGACGTTTTTCAAAGACTGCATTCATTTTTAAAACAAACCATAACCTTTATTTCATCAATAAAGGTTTAAAAAGCTTTACGTAGATTATCAAATAATGATAATCTAAAATATCCTGTTTACACACGACCATTACATAATGGTTTACAATACAAATATGTTACAACAAAATAAGTTTCTTGAATGCAGTTTTTACACAATATCATACAAGCATGGACTCCAAATCTCGTCCTTATTTAAGTATGCGATAGCGGAAGCTCTTAATAATCACCTGAGAATAAACATGCTTAAAACGTCAACAAAAATGTTGGTGAGTTATAGGTTTAACCTATATATATCAAATCATAATAATAGACCACAATATTTCATATTTCAATACACATCCCATACATAGAGATAAAAATCATTCATATGGTGAACACCTGGTAACCGACATTAACAAGATGCATATATAAGAATATCCCCATCATTCCGGGACACCCTTCGGATATGATATAAATTTCGAAGTACTAAAGCATCCGGTTCTTTGGATGGGGTTTGTTAAGCCCAATAGATCTATCTTTAGGATTCGCGTCAATTAGGGTGTCTATTCCCTAATTCTTAGATTACCAGACTTAATAAAAAGGGACATATTCGATTTCGATAATTCAACCATAGAATGTAGTTTCACGTACTTGTGTCTATTTTGTAAATCATTTATAAAACCTGCATGTATTCTCATCCCAAAAATATTAGATTTTAAAAGTGGGACTATAACTCACTTTCACAGATTTTTACTTCGTCGGGAAGTAAGATTTGGCCACTGGTTGATTCACGAACCTATAACAATATATACATATATATCAAAGTATGTTCAAAATATATTTACAACACTTTTAATATATTTTGATGTTTTAAGTTTATTAAGTCAGCTGTCCTCGTTAGTAACCTACAACTAGTTGTCCACAGTTAGATGTACAGAAATAAATCGATAAATATTATCTTGAATCAATCCACGACCCAGTGTATACGTATCTCAGTATTGATCACAACTCAAACTATATATATTTTGGAATCAACCTCAACCCTGTATAGCTAACTCCAACATTCACATATAGAGTGTCTATGGTTGTTCCGAAATATATATAGATGTGTCGACATGATAAGTCGAAACATTGTATACGTGTCTATGGTATCTCAAGATTACATAATATACAATACAAGTTGATTAAGTTATGGTTGGAATAGATTTATTACCAATTTTCACGTAGCTAAAATGAGAAAAATTATCCAATCTTGTTTTACCCATAACTTCTTCATTTTAAATCCGTTTTGAGTGAATCAAATTGCTATGGTTTCATATTGAACTCTATTTTATGAATCTAAACAGAAAAAGTATAGGTTTATAGTCGGAAAAATAAGTTACAAGTCGTTTTTGAAAAGGTAGTCATTTCAGTCGAAAGAACGACGTCTAGATGACCATTTTAGAAAACATACTTTCACTTTGAGTTTAACCATAATTTTTGGATATAGTTTCATGTTCATAATAAAAATCATTTTCTCAGAATAACAACTTTTAAATCAAAGTTTATCATAGTTTTTAATTAACTAACCCAAAACAGCCCGCGGTGTTACTACGACGGCGTAAATCCGGTTTTACGGTGTTTTTCGTGTTTCCAGGTTTTAAATCATTAAGTTAGCATATCATATAGATATATAACATGTGTTTAGTTGATTTTAAAAGTCAAGTTAGAAGGATTAATTTTTGTTTGCGAACAAGTTTAGAATTAACTAAACTATGTTCTAGTGATTACAAGTTTAAACCTTCGAATAAGATAGCTTTATATGTATGAATTGAATGATGTTATGAACATCATTACTACCTTAAGTTCCTTGGATAAACCTACTGGAAAAGAGAAAAATGGATCTAGCTTCAATGGATCCTTGGATGGCTCGAAGTTCTTGAAGCAGAATCATGACACGAAAACAAGTTCAAGTAAGATCATCACTTGAAATAAGATTGTTATAGTTATAGAAATTGAACCAAAGTTTGAATATGATTATTACCTTGTATTAGAATGATAACCTACTGTAAGAAACAAAGATTTCTTGAGGTTGGATGATCACCTTACAAGATTGGAAGTGAGCTAGCAAACTTGAAAGTATTCTTGATTTTATGAAACTAGAACTTTTGGAATTTATGAAGAACACTTAGAACTTGAAGATAGAACTTGAGAGAGATCAATTAGATGAAGAAAATTGAAGAATGAAAGTGTTTGTAGGTATTTTTGGTCGTTGGTGTATGGATTAGATATAAAGGATATGTAATTTTGTTTTCATGTAAATAAGTCATGAATGATTACTCATATTTTTGTAATTTTATGAGATATTTCATGCTAGTTGCCAAATGATGGTTCCCACATGTGTTAGGTGACTCACATGGGCTGCTAAGAGCTGATCATTGGAGTGTATATACCAATAGTACATACATCTAAAAGCTGTGTATTGTACGAGTACGAATACGGGTGCATACGAGTAGAATTGTTGATGAAACTGAACGAGGATGTAATTGTAAGCATTTTTGTTAAGTAGAAGTATTTTGATAAGTGTATTGAAGTCTTTCAAAAGTGTATAAATACATATTAAAACACTACATGTATATACATTTTAACTGAGTCGTTAAGTCATCGTTAGTCGTTACATGTAAGTGTTGTTTTTAAACCTTTAGGTTAACGGTCTTGTTAAATGTTGTTAACCCAATGTTTATAATATCAAATGAGATTTTAAATTATTATATTATCATGATATTATCATGTATGAATATCTCTTAATATGATATATATACATTAAATGTCTTTACAACAATAATCGTTACATATATGTCTCGTTTAAAAATCATTAAGTTAGTAGTCTTGTTTTTACATATGTAGTTCATTGTTAATATACTTAATGATATGTTTACTTATCATAGTATCATGTTAACTATATATATATATCCATATATATATCCATATATATGTCATCATATAGTTTTTACAAGTTTTAAAATTCGTGAATCACCGGTCAACTTGGGTGGTCAATTGTCTATATGAAACATATTTCAATTAATCAAGTCTTAACAAGTTTGATTGCTTAACATGTTGGAAACATTTAATCATGTAAATATCAATCTCAATTAATATATATAAACATGGAAAAGTTCGGGTCGCTACATTTGTTACCAATTTTCACGTAGCTAAAATGAGAAAAATTATCCAATCTTATTTTACCCATAACTTCTTCATTTTAAATCCGTTTTGAGTGAATAAAATTGCTATGGTTTCATAATGAACTCTATTTTATGAATCTAAACAGAAAAGGTATATGGTTTATAGTCGAAAAAATAAGTTACAAGTCATTTTTGTAAAGGTAGTCATTTCAGTCGAAAGAACGACGTCTAGATGACCATTTTAGAAAACATACTTCCACTTTGAGTTTAACCATAATTTTTGGATATAGTTTCATGTTCATAATAAAAATCATTTTCTCAGAATAACAACTTTTAAATCAAAGTTTATCATAGTTTTTAATTAACTAACCCAAAACATCCCGCGGTGTTACTACGACGGCGTAAATCCGATTTTACGGTGTTTTTCGTGTTTCCAGGTTTTAAATCATTAAGTTAGAATATCATATAGATATAGAACATGTGTTTAGTTGATTTTAAAAGTCAATTTAGAAGGATTAACTTTTATTTGCGAACAAGTTTAGAATTAACTAAACTATGTTCTAGTGATTACAAGTTTAAACCTTCGAATAAGATAGCTTTATATGTATGAATCGAATGATGTTATGAACATCATTACTACCTCAAGTTCCTTGGATAAACCTACTGGAAATGAGAAAAATAGATCTAGCTTCAAAGGTTCCTTGGATGGCTTGAAAGTTCTTGAAGCAGAATCATGACACGAAAACAATTTCAAGTAAGATTTCCACTCGAAATAAGATTGTTATAGCTACAGAAATTGAATTAAAGTTTGAATATGATTATTACCTTGTATTAGAAAGATAACCTACTGTAAGTAACAAAGGTTTCTTGATCTTGGATGATTACTTGAAATGGATTTAGAAAACTTGGAAGTAAACTTGCAATCTTGGAAGTATTCTTGATTTTATAAAACTAGAACTTTTAGAATTTATGAAGAACACTTAGAACTTGAAGATAGAACTTGAGAGAGATCAATTAGATGAAGAAAATTGAAGAATGAAAGTGTTTATAGGTGTTTTTGGTCGTTGGTGTATGGATTAGATATAAAGGATATGTAATTTTGTTTTCATGTAAATAAGTCATGAATGATTACTCATATTTTTGTAATTTTATGAGATATTTCATGCTATTTGCCAAATGATGGTTCCCACATGTGTTAGGTGACTCACATGGGCTGCTAAGAGCTGATCATTGGAGTGTATATAGCAATAGTACATACATCTAGAAGCTGTGTATTGTACGAGTACGAATACGGGTGCATACGAGTAGAATTGTTGATGAAACTGAACGAGGATGTAATTGTAAGCATTTTTGTTAAGTAGAAGTATTTTGATAAGTGTCTTGAAGTCTTTCAATAGTGTATGAATACATATTAAAACACTACATGTATATACATTTTAACTGAGTCGTTAAGTCATCGTTAGTCGTTACATGTAAATGTTGTTTTGAAACCTTTAGGTTAACGATCTTGTTGAATGTTGTTAACCCATTGTTTATTATAACAAATGAGATGTTAAATTGTTATATTATCATGATATTATGATATATAATATATCTTAGTATGATGTATATACAGTTAAATGTCGTTACAACGATAATCGTTACATATATATCTCGTTTCGAAATCATTAAGTTAGTAGTCTTATTTTTACATATGTATTTCATTGTTAATACACTTAATAAGATATTTACTTATCATTTAACATAATTAACCAAGTGTATCAATATCTTAATATGATTCATATGTATCTAGTAAGACGTTGTTATAACGATAATCGTTATATATATCGTTTTCGAGTTTCTTAAATTAATAGTCTCATTTTTATGTATATAACTCATTGTTAAAATACCTAATGAGATACATACTTATAATAAAATCATGTTAACTATATATATAACCATATATATGTCATCGTATAGTTTTTACAAGTTTTAACGTTCGTGAATCACCGGTCAACTTGGGTGGTCAATTGTCTATATGAAACCTATTTCAATTAATCAAGTCTTAACAAGTTTGATTGCTTAACATGTTGGAAACACTTAATCATGTAAATAACAATTTCATTTAATATATATATAAATATGGAAAAGTTCGGGTCACTACAGTACCTACCCGTTAAATAAATTTCGTCCTGAAATTTTAAGCAGTTGGAGGTGTTGACGTATCTTCTGGAAATAAATGCGGGTATTTCTTCTTCATCTGATCTTCTCGTTCCCAGGTGAACTCGGGTCCTCTACGAGCATTCCATTGAACCTTAACAATTGGTATCTTGTTTTGTTTAAGTCTTTTAACCTCACGATCCATTATTTCGACGGGTTCTTCGATAAATTGAAGTTTTTCGTTGATTTGGATTTCATCTAACGGAATAGTGAGATCTTCTTTAGCAAAACATTTCTTCAAATTCGAGACGTGGAAAGTGTTATGTACATCCGCGAGTTGTTGAGGTAACTCAAGTCGGTAAGCTACTGGTCCGACACGATCAATAATCTTGAATGGTCCAATATACCTTGGATTTAATTTCCCTCGTTTACCAAATCGAACAACGCCTTTCCAAGGTGCAACTTTAAGCATGACCATCTCTCCAATTTCAAATTCTATATCTTTTCTTTTATTGCCAGCGTAGCTCTTTTGTCGACTTTGGGCGGTTTTCAACCGTTGTTGAATTTGGATGATCTTCTCGGTAGTTTCTTGTATTATCTCCGGACCCATAATCTGTCTATCCCCCACTCCACTCCAACAAATCGGAGACCTGCACTTACTACCATAAAGTGCTTCAAACGGTGCCATCTCAATGCTTGAATGGTAGCTGTTGTTGTAGGAAAATTCTGCTAACGGTAGATGTCGATCCCAACTGTTTTCGAAATAAATAACACAAGCTCGTAGCATGTCTTCAAGCGTTAATATCGTCCTTTCGCTCTGCCCATCAGTTTGTGGATGATAGGCAGTACTCATGTCTAGACGAGTTCCCAATGCTTGCTGTAATGTCTGCCAGAATCTTGAAATAAATCTGCCATCCCTATCAGAGATAATAGAGATTGGTATTCCATGTCTGGAGACGACTTCCTTCATATACAGTCGTGCTAACTTCTCCATCTTGTCATCTTCTCTTATTGGCAGGAAGTGTGCTGATTTGGTGAGACGATCAACTATTACCCAAATAGTATCAAAACCACTTGCAGTCCTTGGCAATTTAGTGATGAAATCCATGGTAATGTTTTCCCATTTCCATTCCGGGATTTCAGGTTGTTGTAGTAGACCTGATGGTTTCTGATGTTCAGCTTTGACCTTAGAACACGTCAAACATTCTCCTACATATTTAGCAATATCGGATTTCATACCTAGCCACCGAAAATGTTTCTTAAGATCCTTATACATCTTCCCCGTTCTAGGATGTATTGAGTATCTGGTTTTATGAGCTTTTCTAAGTACCATTTCTCTCATATCTCCAAATTTTGGTACCCAAATTCTTTCAGCCCTATACCGGGTTTCGTCTTCCCGAATATTAAGATGCTTCTCCGATCCTTTGGGTATTTCATCCTTTAAATTTCCCTCTTTTAAAACTCCTTGTTGCGCCTCCTTTATTTGAGTAGTAAGGTTAGTGTGAATCATTATATTCATAGATTTTACTCAAATGGGT
This sequence comes from Rutidosis leptorrhynchoides, assembly GCF_046630445.1. NCBI lineage: Eukaryota > Viridiplantae > Streptophyta > Magnoliopsida > Asterales > Asteraceae > Rutidosis > Rutidosis leptorrhynchoides. Next base: position 278,394,526 of record NC_092333.1, read on the forward strand.
TCTCTGTCCCTCCTGCTCAAGGCGTCGGCTACCACATTTGCCTTCCCCGGGTGGTAACGAATCTCAAAGTCGTAATCATTCAACAATTCAATCCACCTACGCTGCCTCATATTCAGTTGTTTCTGATTAAATATGTGTTGAAGACTTTTGTAGTAGGTATATATAATACTTTTGACCCCATATAAGTAGTGCCTCCAAGTCTTTAATGCAAAAACAACCGCGCCTAATTCCAAATCATGCGTCGTATAATTTTGCTCGTGAATCTTCAATTATCTAGACGCATAAGCAATCACCTTCGTTCGTTGCATTAATACACAACCGAGACCTTGCTTTGATGCATCACAATAAATCACAAAATCATCCTTCCCTTCAGGCAATGACAATATAGGTGCCGTAGTTAGCTTTTTCTTCAATAACTGAAACGCTTTCTCTTATTCATCCTTCCATTCAAATTTCTTCCCTTTATGCGTTAATGAAGTCAAGGGTTTTGCTATTCTGAAAAAGTCTTGGATGAACCTTCTGTAGTAACCAGCTAGTCCTAAAAACTGGCGTATGTGTTTCGGAGTTTTCGGGATTTCCCACTTTTCAACAGTTTCTATCTTTGCCAGATCCACCTTAATACCTTTTTTGTTCACTATGTGACCGAGGAATTGAACTTCTTCCAACCAAAATGCACACTTTGAAAATTTAGCGTACAATTCTTCCTTCCTCAATACTTCTAACACCTTTCTCAAATGTTCACCGTGTTCTTGGTCATTCTTTGAGTAAATAAGTATGTCATCAATGAAAACAATGACAAACTTATCAAGGTATGGTCCACACACTCGGTTCATAAGGTCCATGAACACAGCTGGTGCATTAGTTAAACCAAACGGCATGACCATAAACTCGTAATGACCGTAACGTGTTCTGAAAGCAGTTTTTGGAATATCATCCTCCTTTACTCCCATTTGATGATATCCAAAACGTAAATCGATCTTCGAATAAACCGACGAGCCTTGTAGTTGATCAAATAAGTCGTCGATTCTCGATAGTGGGTAGCGGTTCTTGATGGTAAGTTTGTTCAACTCTCGGTAGTCGATACATAATCTGAATGTACCATCTTTCTTCTTGACAAACAAAACAGGAGCTCCCCACGGTGATGTGCTTGGTCAAATGAAACCACGCTCTAAAAGTTCTTGTAATTGGCTTTGCAGTTCTTTCATCTCGCTGGGTGCGAGTCTGTAAGGAGCACGAGCTATTGGTGCAGCTCCTGGTATAAGATCTATTTGAAATTCAACGGATCGATGTGGGGGTAATCCCGGTAATTCTTTCAGAAATACATCAGGAATTCTTTTGCGACGGGAACATCATTGATGCTCTTTTCTTCAGTTTGTACTTTCTCGACGTGTTCTAGAACAGCATAGCAACCATTTCTTATTAGTTTTTGTGCCTTCAAATTACTAATAAGATGTAGCTTCATGTTGCCCTTTTCTCCGTACACCATTAAGGGTTCTCCTTCTTCTCGTACAATGCGAATTGCATTTTTATAACATACGATCTCTGCTTTCACCTTCTTCAGCCAGTCCATGCCAACTATTACATCAAAACTCCCTAACTCTACTGGAATCAAATCAATCTTAAATATTTCGCTACCCAGTTTAATTTCTCGATTCCGGCATATATTATCCGCTGAAATTAATTTACCGTTTGCTAATTCGAGTAAAAATTTACTATCCAACTGCGTCAATGGACAACTTAATTTAGCACAAAAATATCTACTCATATAGCTTCTATCCGCACCCGAATCAAATAAAACGTAAGCAGATTTATTGTCAATAAGAAACGTACCCGTAACAAGCTCCGGGTCTTCCTGTGCTTCTGCCGCATTAATATTGAAAACTCTTCCGCGGCCTTGTCCATTCGTGTTCTCCTGGTTCGGGCAATTTCTAATAATGTGACCCGGTTTTCCACATTTATAACAAACTACATTGGCATAACTTGCTCCGACACTAATTGCTCAGCCATTACTCGTTCCGACACCATTTATTCCTTTCGTTCTGTTAACCCCTGGTCCGTAGACCTCACACTTCGCCGCGCTATGACCATTTCTTTTACACTTGTTGCAAAATTTGGTGCAGAACCCCGAGTGATACTTTACACACCTTTGGCATAGCTGCTTCTGATTGTTATTGTTGTTGCGATTGTTATTGTTGTTGGGACGATTGTTGTAGTTGCTGTTGTTGTTATTGTTATTGTTGTTGTTGTTGTTATTGTAGTTGTTGTTGGGCCGTTTGTTGTAGTTGCGATTGATGTTGCGATTGATGTTGCGATTGTTGGTATATTGTTGCGATTATTATTGCAATTGCTGTTGTTGTTGTATTGGTGATTCTTATCACCGTTTTCCTCCCACTTTCTTTTGACTTGCTTCACATTTGCCTCTTCAGCCGTCTGTTCTTTAATTCTTTCCTCAATCTGGTTCACTAGTTTGTGAGCCATTCTACATGCCTGTTGTATGGAGGCGGGCTCGTGTGAACTTATATCTTCTTGGATTCTTTCCGATAATCCTTTCACAAACGCGTCGATCTTCTCTTCCTCATCTTCGAATACTCCCGGACACAATAGGCACAATTCTGTGAATCGTCTTTCGTACGTGGTAATATCAAATCCTTGGGTTCATAACCCTCTAAGTTCTGTCTTGAGCTTATTGACCTCGGTTCTGGGACGGTACTTCTCGTTCATCAAGTGCTTGAATGCTGACCACGGTAGTGCGTACACATCATCTTGTCCCACTTGCTCTAGATAGGTATTCCACCATGTTAACGCAGAACCTGTGAAGGTATGCGTAGCGTACTTCACTTTGTCCTCTTCAGTACACTTACTTATGGCAAACACCGATTCGACCTTCTCGGTTCACCGTTTCAATCCGATCGGTCCTTCGGTTCCATCAAATTCCAAAGGTTTGTAGGCAGTGAATTCTTTGTAGGTGCATCCTACACGATTTCCTGTACTGCTAGATCCAAGGTTATTGTTGGTATGTAGCACAGCCTGTACTGCGGCTATATTTGAAGCTAGAAAAGTACGGAATTCCTCTTCATTCATATTCACGGTGTGTCGAGTAGTCGGTGCCATTTCCTTCAAAATAGTCAAATGGAACAAGTTAATCATACAGAATATTAAGAGTAGTTAATAGTATTTCGTAGCATAATATGAACTCATTTATAAAAGCTTTTTCTTCATATTAGCGTTTTATAAGTTTAAATTCGGGTAGTACCTACCCGTTAAGTTCATACTTAGTAGCTAATATACAATTCAACTACTACAATTCTATATGAAAAACTGATTATAATAATATTTCGCGTTCAAACTTTTATACAATATTTTACAAACTTACAATACCGCTTATTTTACATAAAGCATGAAATATAGCACACAATAACTTTGATACAAGATAGTTGTGAAGATAATTCTAGCTAGTACACAAGTAGTTCAGCAAAGGCAATAAAGACACGTAATTCATACGTCCAGAAACAAGTCATGCATTCTGGTTTTACTAGGACTACTTCCCATCCTTGGTCTTGTGGAACATAACCGTTATGGCCGTTGATAAGACAGCGTGTTGTAACGTCGTCAAAGGGACGAGGGTTACGTAATGACCAACAGTCTCGTAATAACCTAAAAACCTCATTTCTTACCCCAATTACCGACTCCGTCACTTGTGGGAACGTTTTGTTTAATAGTTGTAGCCCGCTGTTCTTTTTCTCACTTTGGTGAGAAGCGAACATTACTAACCCGTAAGCATAGCATGCTTCTTTATGTTGCATGTTAGCCGCTTTTTCTAAATCATGAAGTCCTATATTCGGATACATTGAGTCAAAATAATTTCTTAACCCGTTGCGTAAAATAGCATTTGGGTTCCCTGCAATATATGCGTCAAAGTAAACACATCGTAACTTATGGGTTTCCCAATGTGATATCCCCCATCTTTCAAACGAAAGTCTCTTATAAACCAAGACATTCTTGGAACGTTCTTCGAATGTCTTACAAACTGATCTCGCCTTAAATAGTTGTGCCGAGGAATTCTGACCGACTCTAGACAAGATTTCATCAATCATGTCTCCGGGTAGGTCTCTTAAAATATTGGGTTGTCTATCCATTTTGTGTTTTTAAACTGTAAAAATAGACAAGAGTTAGATTCATAAAAAAAATACTTATTAATACAAGCAATTTTTACATATATCATAAAGCATAAGCACACTATATTACATATATTACACCACACGAATACAACTATCTTATTCTGACTCGCTCGTTTCTTCTTCTTCGGTTTTGGTTCGTTTTGCCAAGTTTCTAGGGATATATGATGTTCCCCTAATACTAGCTGTCGTTTTCCACAACAGTTTAGAAAAACCTGGTGGTTTAGAGGTTCCCGGGTCATTGTTACAACTTAAGGACTTCGGGGGTTGACGATACATATAAAGTTCATCGGGGTTGGAATTAGATTTCTCTATTTTTATGCCCTTCTTATTATTTTATTTTGCTATTTTAAATTCAGTTGGGGTAATTTCTATAACATCATCGGAATTCTCGTCGGAATCCGATTCATCGGAGAATTGGTAATCCTCCCAATATTTTGCTTCCTTGGCGGAAACACCATTGACCATAATTAACCTTGGTCGGTTGGTTGAGGATTTTCTTTTACTTAACCGTTTTATTATTTCTCCCACCGGTTCTATTTCTTCATCCGGTTCCGATTCTTCTTCCGCTTCCGATTCTTCTTTCGGTTCCGACTCTTCTTCCGGTTCCTCTTCGGGAACTTGTGAATCAGTCCAATATATATTCGACTCTTCGTTATTATTAGGTGAGTCAATGGGATTTGTGCTAGAGGTAGACATCTATCACACAATATCAAACATGATACATGTTAATAATATATAGTTTCCAACAAAAATGTTAAGCAATCATTTTTAAAGAAAACACGGTCGAAGTCCAGACTCACTAATGCATCCTAACAAACTCGATAAGACACACTAATGCAAATTTCTGGTTCTCTAAAACCAACGCTCGGATACCAACTGAAATGTCCCGTTCTTATTGATTAAAAACGTTCCATATTAATTGATTTCGTTGCGAGGTTTTGACCTCTATATGAGACATTTTTCAAAGACTGCATTCATTTTTAAAACAAACCATAACCTTTATTTCATAAATAAAGGTTTAAAAAGCTTTACTTAGATTATCAAATAATGATAATCTAAAATATCCTATTTACACACGACCATTACATAATGGTTTACAATACAAATATGTTACATCGAAATTAGTTTCTTGAATGCAGTTTTTACACAATATCATACAAACATGGACTCCAAATCTTGTCCTTATTTTAGTATGCAACAGCGGAAGCTCTTAGTATTCACCTGAGAATAAACATGCTTTAAACGTCAACAAAAATGTTGGTGAGTTATAGGTTTAACCTATATATATCAAATCGTAACAATAGACCACAAGATTTCATATTTCAATACACATCCCATACATAGAGATAAAAATCATTCATATGGTGAACACCTGGTAACCGACATTAACAAGATGCATATATAAGAATATCCCCATCATTCTGGGACACCCTTCGGATATGATATAAATTTCGAAGTACTAAAGCATCCGGTACTTTGGATGGGGTTTGTTAGGCCCAATAGATCTATCTTTAGGATTCGCGTCAATTAGGGTGTATGTTCCCTAATTCTTAGATTACCAGACTTAATAAAAAGGGGCATATTCGATTTCGATAATTCAACCATAGAATGTAGTTTCACGTACTTGTGTCTATTTTGTAAATCATTTATAAAACCTGCATGTATTCTCATCCCAAAAATATTAGATTTTAAAAGTGGGACTATAACTCACTTTCACAGATTTTTACTTTGTCGGGAAGTAAGACTTGGCCACTGGTTGATTCACGAACCTATAACAATATATACATATATATCAAAGTATGTTCAAAATATATTTACAACACTTTTAATATATTTTGATGTTTTAAGTTTATTAAGTCAGCTGTCCTCGTTAGTAACCTACAACTAGTTGTCCACAGTTAGATGTACAGAAATAAATCGATAAATATTATCTTGAATCAATCCACGACCCAGTGTATACGTATCTCAGTATTGATCACAACTCAAACTATATATATTTTGGAATCAACCTCAACCCTGTATAGCTAACTCCAACATTCACATATAGAGTGTCTATGGTTGTTCCGAAATATATATAGATGTGTCGACATGATAGGTCGAAACATTGTATACATGTCTATGGTATCTAAAGATTACATAATATACAATACAAGTTGATTAAGTTATGGTTGGAATAGATTTGTTACCAATTTTCACGTAGCTAAAATGAGAAAAATTATCCAATCTTGTTTTACCCATAACTTCTTCATTTTAAATCCGTTTGAGTGAATCAAATTGCTATGGTTTTATATTGAACTCTATTTTATGAATCTAAACAGAAAAAGTATAGGTTTATAGTCTAAAAAATAAGTTACAATTCGTTTTTGTAAAGGTAGTCATTTCAGTCGAAAGAACGACGTCTAGATGACCATTTTAGAAAACATACTTTCACTTTGAGTTTAACCATAATTTTTGGATATAGTTTCATGTTCATAATAAAAATCATTTTCTCAGAATAACAACTTTTAAATCAAAGTTTATCATAGTTTTTAATTAACTAACCCAAAACAGCCCGCGGTGTTACTACGACGGCGTAAATCTGATTTTACGGTGTTTTTCGTGTTTCCAGGTTTTAAATCATTAAGTTAGCATATCATATAGATATAGAACATGTGTTTAGTTAATTTTAAAAGTCATGTTAGAAGGAATAACTTTTATTTGCGAACAAGTTTAGAATTAACTAAACTATGTTCTAGTGATTACAAGTTTAAACCTTCGAATAAGATAGCTTTATATGTATGAATCGAATGATGTTATGAACATCATTACTACCTCAAGTTCCTTGGATAAACCTACTGGAAATGAGAAAAATAGATCTAGCTTCAAAGGATTCTTGGATGGCTTGAAAGTTCTTGAAGCAGAATCATGACACGAAAACAATTTCAAGTAAGATTTCCACTCGAAATAAGATTGTTATAGTTATAGAAATTGAATTAAAGTTTGAATATGATTATTACCTTGTATTAGAGATATAACCTACTTTAAGTAACAAAGGTTTCTTGATCTTGGATGATTACTTGGAATGGATTTAGAAAACTTGGAAGTAAACTTGCAATCTTGGAAGTATTCTTGATTTTATGAAAGTAGAACTTTTGGAATTTATGAAGAACACTTAGAACTTGAAGATAGAACTTGAGAGAGATCAATTATATGAAGAAAATTGAAGAATGAAAGTGTTTGTAGGTGTTTTTGGTCGTTGGTGTATGGATTAGATATAAAGGATATGTAATTTTGTTTTCATGTAAATAAGTCATGAATGATTACTCATATTTTTGTAATTTTATGAGATATTTCATGCTAGTTGCCAAATAATGGTTCCCACATGTGTTAGGTGACTCACATGGGCTGCTAAGAGCTGATCATTGGAATGTATATACCAATAGTACATACATCTAAAAGTTGTGTATTGTACGAGTACGAATACGGGTGCATACGAGTAGAATTGTTGAAGAAACTGAACGAGGATGTAATTGTAAGCATTTTTGTTAAGTAGAAGTATTTTGATAAGTGTCTTGAAGTCTTTCAAAAGTGTATGAATACATATTAAAACACTACATGTATATACATTTTAACTGAGTCGTTAAGTCATTGTTAGTCGTTACATGTAAATGTTGTTTTGAAACCTTTAGGTTAACGATCTTGTTGAATGTTGTTAACCCATTGTTTATTATAACAAATGAGATGTTAAATTGTTATATTATCATGATATTATGATATATAATATATCTTAGTATGATGTATATACAGTTAAATGTCATTACAACGATAATCATTACAGATATGTCTCGTTTCGAAATCATTAAGTTAGTAGTCTTAATTTTTACATATGTATTTCATTGTTAATACACTTAATAATATATTTACTTATCATTTAACATAATTAACCAAGTGTATCAATATCTTAATATGATTCATATGTATCTAGTAAGACGTTGTTATAACGATAATCGTTATATATATCGTTTTCGAGTTTCTTAAATTAATAGTCTCATTTTTATGCATATAACTCACTGTTAAAATACCTAATGAGATACATACTTATAATAAAATCATGTTAACTATATATATAACCATATATATGTCATCGTATAGTTTTTACAAGTTTTAAAGTTCGTGAATCACCGGTCAACTTGGGTGGTCAATTGTCTATATGAAACCTATTTCAATTAATCAAGTCTTAACAAGTTTGATTGCTTAACATGTTGGAAACACTTAATCATGTAAATAACAATTTCATTTAATATATATATAAATATGGAAAAGTTTAGGTCACTACATGTGGATTATATATATACATATGATGGTGGAGGAACTTCTGGTAAGCCCCAGTCCGATCAACTGGTGGTTAATGGTTTGGCCGAGCTACCAGAGTCTCTGTAGAAGGCATCTGGGTGATGTTTATGTGTTAGACTATATAACATGATTAGTATGACGGTTCCTGTATACTATTGCATGTAGTTAGTTGCACTCACTTAGCTTTGTGCTAATCCCCCACATCTTCTCTGCAGGTTATGGATTTTTTGTATGCTAGTTATCAGGGTGAAGATGGGATGTTGGAAGATATGTTTGACAAAGCTAGAAACTCTGATGTCGTGTCCTTTATATTAAAAGTTGTTGTAATATTTAATATAACACCCAGACTTTTAAAAATTAACGTGTATATTATAATTAAGTGGATTTTATATGATATATATATTATAACCAGGTCTTCCGCTGTATTTTTTAAAAAAATTAAAAATCAGGGGTGTTATAATCATTGTTGGTGAAACTAATCTAGCAGTCCACGTTGGTGTGTTGATAAGGCTAAAAAGGAACATATATTTCATAGCAAAATCCCCCAAGAAAGACAAGATTTTAGTTGCAATTGTTCCATTTTCGAGTAATATTCGTTTATTTTAAATAAGTGCGAAGACAAAAGGCGAAAACGAAGATTTGAAGATGCAAAGGTCCAAAAAGCTCAAAAGTACAAGATACAATCAAAAAGGTTCAAATTATTGATGAAGAACGTCTAAAAATGACAAGAGTACAAGTTACAAAACGCAAAGTACAAGATATTAAATTATACGAAAAGACGTTCGAAAATCCGGAACCGGGACATGAACCAACTTTCAGCGCTCGACGCAACGGTGTAAAAATTACGAGTCAACTATGCACAAGAATAAAATATAATATTTAAATAATTCATAATAAGAATAATATTAAATAATAAAAAGTTGTTAATTGAGCATAGTTCAGGGGTCGTAAATGAAAATTCAATTTCTAATTTCGCTATAAAAGCGATGATTTACGATCAAAATGGGGGGAGACTTTCTTCGATCAACTTTTCTATCTTTTTTTTTATCCGATCAAATATCAATATCAATTATCAATATCTATATTCTATATCTCTATCATAATGTTAATGTAATAAGATATAACAATAATCTTAATTTTAAGTTTAAATTATGATAATAATAAGATTTATGATAGAGATCGTTTGAGTGTGTAAGTCGAAACTCTGTCCGTGTAACGCTACGCTATAAATAATCATTGTAAGTTATGTTCTTCCTTTTTAAATTAATGTCTCGTAACTAAGTTATTATTATGCTTATTTGAGCCGAAGTAATCGTGATGTTAGGCTAAAATATTAAGATGGGGTTATTGAACTTTGGACCATAATTAAGGTTTGGGCAAAAGACCGACACTTGTGGAAATTGGACTATTGACTATTAATAGATGGGGGGTATTGTCTAATTGAGTGACAACTCATTGGAGTCTGTCGAACCTATCTTCAAATTAATTATCCTAATAATTAATAATGATTATGGTTGTCCTATTTAGTGACGTTCATATGGAATCTATTATAATCATTTAATTAATTATTCGGGTTGGGTAATTGATTATTCAAACTGATCAAGTGGGTAAATTAATATTCATATCTAATCAAAACAGGGGTAGATTACATACAGTGATAACTGGTGTAATTGTTGACAGAAGTGATAACTGCGTCACAGTTTAAATCCTTAATTAGTTGGAATATTTGACTTCGGGTATAAGGATAATTTGACGAGGACACTCGCACTTTATATTTATGACCGATGGACTATTATGGACAAAAACCAGATAGACGTATCAAATAAACCATGACAAAGGACAATTAACCCGAGTAACAATTAATTAAAATCAAAACGTTAAACATCATGATTACGGAAGTTTAAATAAGCATAATTCTTTTATTATATTTCTCATCGTATCTTTATTTACTGTCATTTTATTACTCGCAATTTTATTTACTGTCATTTTATTTATTGTCATTATTTTACGCACTTTAATTATCGTCATTTATCTTTACGCTTAAAATATAGAATCGACAAACCGGTCATTAAACGGTAAAACCCCTTTTTTTTAATAATATTACTACTTATATAATTATATATATTTTGTATAAATATAGTTAAAAATATAGTAAGTATCACCAGCTCCCTGTGGAACGAACCGGACTTACTAAAAACTACACTACTCTACGATTAGGTACACTGCCTATAGTGTTGTAGCAAGGTTTAGGTATATCCCATCCGTAAATTAATAAAACTTGTGTCATATTTTGTAGTATTTTGTATTAAAAATAATACTATTTCGTACCCTCACGCTACATCATCAAGTTTTTGGCGCCGCTGCCGGGGAGCACTAAAACGCTATATTTGTAATTTATATTTGCAAAAAAAAAAAAACAAAAACGTAAAAAAAACAAAAACGTAAAAAAAAAAAAAAAAAAAAAGTAAAAAAAAAACGTAAAAAAAAAAAAAAAATTATAAACAAATATATTTTTAAGATTTTGTCTATAAAAAAAAAAAAAAAATTTAGTTTTATTACCTTTAGATTTTTAGACTATATTCGCAACTTTTAGTATTAAGTTTAGTTTTGCCATAGTTATTTTTACTTCTAGAATTTTTAGTTTTGCCGTAAAATCCCTTAAGTGCTTTTTCTTTAGACTAAGATTTAGGTGCCTTAAAATTTTGCGACGCCATTTTTCGTGCTATTTTCTTATTTCGTATTTTTCGACGCCTTTTACCTATGTATCAATTACAATTCCAATTAGTGATCTCCATTTGTAGCTTTAATTTTAAGATAGTGATCGTTATAAGGTTGGATTAACCGCGTGTTTACAAACCACTCTTCGTCTTTTTTATTTTTCGACACTTTTCGACGCGCAATCTTTTTCTCTCTTATTTCTCGCCATTCTAGTTTTTAGGACTTAGAATTTTTTCTACTTCTTCTCTAAATTTCTTAAAATTACGAAAATTTATTTTAAGTGGTTAAATTGATAGACATCAAAATTTTCTGGTTCGTAGTAATAGTTGGATTTGTACGTGGACCGGGTTATTGGAGCCAAACAGTACTCAATTATATTGAGACCAAACGAATCCTGCCCCTCTGCTGCATCTTTTGGCTATTTGAAACGTGGGCAAAATCAGAAAAGTCTATTAATTGGATAACTTATTATAATTTTTCTTTCCTTTTTAAAAACTAATAGGATATTCAGTGAATGCACCGAGCAAGACGTTCGCCGCCGGTCATACGTTCACCACCTGTAACTCGATCAAGACATCTAGCAAATATTGTCGCCGTTGATTTTTCTTTAGAATCGTCATCTAGTCGACCAAGTACTCCAATTCAAATTTCCGACAATCCATCTTTTGAACCCGACTTCACAACTAAGAACCCGGAGGATATTCAAGGACAATTCCGAGACCCTGATCAATTAATCATTCCTCCGGAACCGCCAATCATTCAAACAGAGATTGTTGAGGAAGAAACCATTAAATCAGAAACCTCTAGTGATTCAGATACAACACTTCCAATCATGGAAAATCTAGAACCTCTAAGTATGGAAGACCGAATGAGAGCTACACGCACGGGCCAAGGTCACGCCATTATTAAGCCAGAAGTTAATGCTCCAGATTATGAAATTAAAGGACAAATCCTACACATGGTAACTAATCAATGCCAATTCGGTGGTACGGCAAAAGAAGATCCAAACGAACATCTTCGAACCTTTAATAGGATCTGTACTCTATTTAAAATCAGAGAAGTGGAAGATGAGCAAATTTATCTCATGTTATTTCCCTGGACTTTAAAGGGAGAAGCCAAAGATTGGTTAGAATCGTTACCTGAAGGGGCGATTGACACATGGGATGTCTTAGTTGAAAAATTTCTTCAAAGATTCTTTCCGGCATCTAAAGCCGTGAGACTTCAAGGAGAAATTGTTACGTTCACACAAAAGCCAAATGAAACATTATATGAGGCGTGGACAAGATTCGGAAGGATGTTGAGAGGATGTCCTCAACATGGTTTAGACACTTACCAAATAGTACAAATATTCTACCAAGGTGTCAACGTTGCTACACGAAAAGACATCGACATAACAGCCGGTGGATCCATTATGAAGAAAACCGCAACTGAAGCTTACAAAATTATTGATAACACAGCCTCCCACTCACATGAGTGGCATCAAGAAAAAGATATCTTTCGATCATCTAAAGCGGCTAGAGCCGATTCTAGCCATGTCTTTGATTCCGTTTCCGCAAAAATAGATGCTTTCGAAAGACGAATGGAAAAGATGAATAATGATATTCACGCAATACGAATCATTTGTGAGCAATGCGGTGGACCACACTTATTGAAAGATTGTCACATTGAACTAACGATGGAACAACGAGAGAATGTTTCCTATATGAACCAAAGGCTGGGAAATAATTATCAAAATAATTATCAACCGCCAAAGCTAAACTTTAATCGAAATCAAAACATTCTTTACAATCCAAAAGGACCCGAAAATAACTGGTATAACCAACAAGGTCCGAATAACCAACCAACTCAAAACAACACTTTCAATCAACAAAGACCTGGCTTATATAAACCACAACAACAAACTGAAGAGAAAAAGTCAAATATGGAAGACGTGGTATTCAAGCTAGTTGAATCTCAAACACAATTTATTGAAACTCAAACCCAAACGAACGAGAGGTTTGATCAGTCATTAAGAACTCAACAAGCTTCCATTTTGAATCTAGAAAAACACGTAGGTACTCTTGCTAGGATGATGAGTGAGAGGGAACAAGGAAAGCTACCGAGTAATACTGAAGTAAATCCTCGGAAAGAGAATGTTAATATGGTGTCAACAAATTCTGAAAAACCAGCTCCAGAAGATGGGAAGGTTTTAGATGTGAGTAACAATGAAGAAGTTACACCACCACCACCACCCGAGTATGTAAAGCCAGTGGTGACACCATACAAACCACCCATCCTGTTTCCAAGAAAAGGAGTTGAGTATGAGCAAGTAATAAGTAATAAAGATTGTGATACTTCTGGAAAGAAGAAGAAGAAAAAGAATAAGAAAGTACAAGAAACAAAAGCCGTAGAAGTAAACCCGGTGAATACAGTTCCACCAAAACCTCCACCTAGGGTAGGTGATCCGGGTGAATTTATTGTTCCTTGTCTACTTAGTGATTGTGTCATGTATGATGCACTAGCAGATTTAGGTGCAAGTGTAAGTGTTATGCCTCTTTCCTTATATAAGAGATTAGGTGTAGGTAAGTTAAGTCCAACGGATATGAGTGTTCGACTCTTTGATCAAACCATTAAGCACCCAGTTGGAATTGCTGACAACCTACCCATTCAAGTAGGTAATTTAACCTTTCTAGTCGAATTTATTGTCATTGACATAGAAGAGGACCCAAACATTCCTCTAATTTTAGGTCGGCCATTCTTAGCGTCCACCAAGGCGTTATTTGATGTAGGAAATGGAAGAATGACACTTAAAAGTGGTGACAAATCGATCACCTTTATGATTCGAAAGTCTAAATCTCCACCAGCCAAAACCGTTGAACCAGTAAAAACAATTGGTAAGAACCATGTGGTTTTACCAACTCCAACGGTAGTGCTTAACAATAATGAAACGCCTAAGTGTGGGGAAAATGAAGTAACACCTAATGATGACATGATAACAAAGAACCCCGTTATTGATACGAAATTAAATGACCCCATTATTAACAGTTCAATGAAGAAACTTTTTAAACGAGCTATTGATGCTAGAAGTAAGGGGAACTTTAAGTTATGTAACCGGTTAGTATCCAATCTGTCGCCTAAAGAAAGGGCGAAGCTAGTTGAATTATGGGATATTACGGAAGAAGCCGGGCACTGGCTTAAAGAAAAAGTCACAGATAGGCAAGTTGATTATGGACCAAGAGAAATTGACAATGAAGTTAATCACAATTTCAACACCACAGCTACCTAAGTGTGGGGAGATTCGAATGTTCTAAAAAGATAATGCTGTCTAAAGTTATTTGTTCTGTTCTCGTGTAGTTCCGAGAATGGAATCCGATTGGTCTTTTTCGCTAGCAGACACTAAAGAACTAGTTTTCTCCCTCCATTCTGAATTTTTGTTTTGTAGGTTTTTTATGAAATTAATATGCATTTTAATTTAAGTTTTTAAAAACAAAATTTACTTTAATTCATTAAGTTGAAAAAATGATTTCTAAAATTCGTCGTGAGTTGAAGACTAGGTCATTAAGCCGAAATTACTTTACCCGAGGGCGGGGCGACAAATTTTGTTATCATTATTTTTAATTTTATTGATTTAAAGTATGCCAAAAATATTATACTTTATAAATTTTTGAAAAGTGGGGTTATAAACCAAACTTCAAAAAAAAAATATATATATATATATATATATATATATATATATATATATATATATATATATATATATATATATATATGTTTGTATTTTATCTTATGTACAAAACAGGGTAAAACAACGCACTTTCAAAGACTGTCATTAAAGTTCAGCAAAAGGTACTAATTTTGACGACAAGAAGCAAAACAACAAATATGATATAACAAATGAAGGAATGAACGATGAGGCACCATCTATCATTCGACGAGCTTTGTAATTACAAACTCGGTATTTTTAATCACTTTTCTACACTAATCACCCTCATGAATTTATAATTATAGTCTGATTTCATGCAAATGAGGGCATTGCATGATCTCAAGTGTGGGGAAGGGTTATAAATTCTCTCGGGTTTATACTTGGTTTATTTTTCAAATTTTGTGAAAATTTGAAAAAAATTTCAACTAAATGAACTCAAAATCATGTTTATATATATTTATGAACAATAAAACTAGGTGTTAATGCCGAAATTATCGTTACCTCGGAAAGGACATAAATTGAGAAACAACCTAAAACGCTTGAATTCATTTAAAATGGAATAAAGGAGAATAAAAAGGCAAAGAAAGAAACTAAGTGTGGGGAGAATGTACCAAGTTATTCAATTAAAAACTATCTATCACATGTTTGTGTAAAGTTTATTGCAGGTGCTTTTGTTTTGGACTAAATTAACTATTTTACCCGATTTATTGTAATACTTTTGAAAGAAGAGATGGATCTACACGATGAATCAATTCCATCATTAAAAGGAAGTAAAGTCTTCCGAAAAAGACACGCGCTTCTTGATTTAGGTCAAGAAGTTGTCGTCCAGACCAGCTGTAGGTTGACGAAAAATCTAGAAAAGTCATCTCTAAAATCAGCAGGAAATCCACGGACCTCAGCATCAAACAGGGTCGCCAAGTGGTCAGATTTATCCTAACCATGAGAAGGATTTATCTCGTACAATGGAGAGGCACCGTGCAAATTAGCTTGATAAGACTAATGAATCAGATCCCCAGAAAAGGATAATCTCCTTAAAGATTAAAAATCAGCTTTTAAGACTGATAATACTCAATCCTAGAGATTGACCTTAAAGATTGAGAATTCAAACTCATGGAATTCGATGATATCTAAACTCGAGCATGAACGAGAAAATATTTTGATCAAAAATACAAACCGATTTGTTTTCTGAAAAACCATTTTCAATGCGTTCATTACCATTGAACGTAAAATCCTAAGAAATTCACCTGGAATTCATTAGGTCACCTGAACCAAATCGGGTGTCAACCGTAAGAACGGTGGTTGCATAGCATGGTCGGAGACAGGACCTTGTGCCAGACCGAAAAATCATAGGATGATCTTTACTATCGCTCCTACCAAGGATAGTTCTAGCATCCGACACGTTAAAAGACCATAATCATCTGCATGTCACGGGACATTGCCTTAACAGTTTCTTGTTCATCGCTTTCCTTTACAACCGGACGGTAGTTTACCGAAAGGTAATATACGGAACAAGTAAACTGGATGTGTGCTATTCGATACCGGGATAGCAGTGGATTACACGAACCTAAAAGTTTTAGCCAAAATATTGATCCACAAATATATTTTGCAACACCGATGATGGATCAAATCAGAAAACTTGTCTAGGGTAAAATCTAGCTTGAATTTTCAAAAGATCAAATGTTTTCATAAAGATCCAATTTCCTTAAAGGATCTAAATTTTTATAGTCATGTGGGACTGTAAACCGCCTTTCAAATGTGCACTTTGCTTTGGAAACCGAAAGTAAATCGGCTATTTGATTGCAAGTGTCGTTGTCCTAAACCCAAGGCAACTGTGGATGACACACCCACCTTTAACCATATCGTTACTATCATTGTTTATACCGCTCTATCAAAATCACTGATGTACAAAGTGTAAAGAATAAAGAAGTGATTCGTGTGATGTATTATATTATTTCAAGACTGTATTGCTTGAGGACAAGCAACGCTCAAGTGTGGGGATATTGATAAGGCTAAAAAGGAACATATATTTCATAGCAAAATCCCCCAAGAAAGACAAGGTTTTAGTTGCAATTGTTCCATTTTCGAGTAATATTCGTTTATTTTAAATAAGTGCGAAGACAAAAGGCGAAAACGAAGATTTGAAGACGCAAAGGTCCAAAAAGCTCAAAAGTACAAGATACAATCAAAAAGGTTCAAATTATTGATGAAGAACGTCTAAAAATGACAAGAGTACAAGTTACAAAACGCAAAGTACAAGATATTAAATTATACGAAAGGACGTTCGAAAATCCGGAACCGGGACATGAACCAACTTTCAGCGCTCGACGCAACGGTGTAAAAATTACGAGTCAACTATGCACAAGAATAAAATATAATATTTAAATAATTCATAATAAGAATAATATTAAATAATAAAAAGTTGTTAATTGAGCATAGTTCAGGGGTCGTAAATGAAAATTCAATTTCTAATTTCGCTATAAAAGCGATGATTTACGATCAAAATGGGGGGAGACTTTCTTCGATCAACTTTTCTATCTTTTTTTTTATCCGATCAAATATCAATATCAATTATCAATATCTATATTCTATATCTCTATCATAATGTTAATGTAATAAGATATAACAATAATCTTAATTTTAAGTTTAAATTATGATAATAATAAGATTTATGATAGAGATCGTTTGAGTGTGTAAGTCGAAACTCTGTCCGTGTAACGCTACGCTATAAATAATCATTGTAAGTTATGTTCTTCCTTTTTAAATTAATGTCTCGTAACTAAGTTATTATTATGCTTATTTGAGCCGAAGTAATCGTGATGTTAGGCTAAAATATTAAGATGGGGTTATTGAACTTTGGACCATAATTAAGGTTTGGGCAAAAGACCGACACTTGTGGAAATTGGACTATTGACTATTAATAGATGGGGGGTATTGTCTAATTGAGTGACAACTCATTGGAGTCTGTCGAACCTATCTTCAAATTAATTATCCTAATAATTAATAATGATTATGGTTGTCCTATTTAGTGACGTTCATATGGAATCTATTATAATCATTTAATTAATTATTCGGGTTGGGTAATTGATTATTCAAACTGATCAAGTGGGTAAATTAATATTCATATCTAATCAAAACAGGGGTAGATTACATACAGTGATAACTGGTGTAATTGTTGACAGAAGTGATAACTGCGTCACAGTTTAAATCCTTAATTAGTTGGAATATTTGACTTCGGGTATAAGGGTAATTTGACGAGGACACTCGCACTTTATATTTATGACCGATGGACTATTATGGACAAAAACCAGATAGACGTATCAAATAAACCATGACAAAGGACAATTAACCCGAGTAACAATTAATTAAAATCAAAACGTTAAACATCATGATTACGGAAGTTTAAATAAGCATAATTCTTTTATTATATTTCTCATCGTATCTTTATTTACTGTCATTTTATTACTCGCAATTTTATTTACTGTCATTTTATTTATTGTCATTATTTTACGCACTTTAATTATCGTCATTTATCTTTACGCTTAAAATATAGAATCGACAAACCGGTCATTAAACGGTAAAACCCCTTTTTTTTAATAATATTACTACTTATATAATTATATATATTTTGTATAAATATAGTTAAAAATATAGTAAGTATCACCAGCTCCCTGTGGAACGAACCGGACTTACTAAAAACTACACTACTCTACGATTAGGTACACTGCCTATAGTGTTGTAGCAAGGTTTAGGTATATCCCATCCGTAAATTAATAAAACTTGTGTCATATTTTGTAGTATTTTGTATTAAAAATAATACTATTTCGTACCCTCACGCTACATCATCAAGTTTTTGGCGCCGCTGCCGGGGAGCACTAAAACGCTATATTTTTAATTTATATTTGCAAAAAAAAAAAAAACAAAAACGTAAAAAAAAACAAAAACGTAAAAAAAAAAAAAAACGTAAAAAAAAAAAAAAAATTATAAACAAATATATTTTTAAGATTTTGTCTATAAAAAAAAAAAAAAAAATTTTTTTAGTTTTATTACCTTTAGATTTTTAGACTATATTCGCAACTTTTAGTATTAAGTTTAGTTTTGCCATAGTTATTTTTACTTCTAGAATTTTTAGTTTTGCCGTAAAATCCCTTAAGTGCTTTTTCTTTAGACTAAGATTTAGGTGCCTTAAAATTTTGCGACGCCATTTTTCGTGCTATTTTCTTATTTCGTATTTTTCGACGCCTTTTACCTATGTATCAATTACAATTCCAATTAGTGATCTCCATTTGTAGCTTTAATTTTAAGATAGTGATCGTTATAAGGTTGGATTAACCGCGTGTTTACAAACCACTCTTCGTCTTTTTTATTTTTCGACACTTTTCGACGCGCAATCTTTTTCTCTCTTATTTCTCGCCATTCTAGTTTTTAGGACTTAGAATTTTTTCTACTTCTTCTCTAAATTTCTTAAAATTACGAAAATTTATTTTAAGTGGTTAAATTGATAGACATCAAAATTTTCTGGTTCGTAGTAATAGTTGGATTTGTACGTGGACCGGGTTATTGGAGCCAAACAGTACTCAATTATATTGAGACCAAACGAATCCTGCCCCTCTGCTGCATCTTTTGGCTATTTGAAACGTGGGCAAAATCAGAAAAGTCTATTAATTGGATAACTTATTATAATTTTTCTTTCCTTTTTAAAAACTAATAGGATATTCAGTGAATGCACCGAGCAAGACGTTCGCCGCCGGTCATACGTTCACCACCTGTAACTCGATCAAGACATCTAGCAAATATTGTCGCCGTTGATTTTTCTTTAGAATCGTCATCTAGTCGACCAAGTATTCCAATTCAAATTTCCGACAATCCATCTTTTGAACCCGACTTCACAACTAAGAACCCGGAGGATATTCAAGGACAATTCCGAGACCCTGATCAATTAATCATTCCTCCGGAACCGCCAATCATTCAAACAGAGATTGTTGAGGAAGAAACCATTAAATCAGAAACCTCTAGTGATTCAGATACAACACTTCCAATCATGGAAAATCTAGAACCTCTAAGTATGGAAGACCGAATGAGAGCTACACGCACGGGCCAAGGTCACGCCATTATTAAGCCAGAAGTTAATGCTCCAGATTATGAAATTAAAGGACAAATCCTACACATGGTAACTAATCAATGCCAATTCGGTGGTACGGCAAAAGAAGATCCAAACGAACATCTTCGAACCTTTAATAGGATCTGTACTCTATTTAAAATCAGAGAAGTGGAAGATGAGCAAATTTATCTCATGTTATTTCCCTGGACTTTAAAGGGAGAAGCCAAAGATTGGTTAGAATCGTTACCTGAAGGGGCGATTGACACATGGGATGTCTTAGTTGAAAAATTTCTTCAAAGATTCTTTCCGGCATCTAAAGCCGTGAGACTTCAAGGAGAAATTGTTACGTTCACACAAAAGCCAAATGAAACATTATATGAGGCGTGGACAAGATTCGGAAGGATGTTGAGAGGATGTCCTCAACACGGTTTAGACACTTACCAAATAGTACAAATATTCTACCAAGGTGTCAACGTTGCTACACGAAAAGACATCGACATAACAGCCGGTGGATCCATTATGAAGAAAACCGCAACTGAAGCTTACAAAATTATTGATAACACAGCCTCCCACTCACATGAGTGGCATCAAGAAAAAGATATCTTTCGATCATCTAAAGCGGCTAGAGCCGATTCTAGCCATGACTTTGATTCTGTTTCCGCAAAAATAGATGCTTTCGAAAGACGAATGGAAAAGATGAATAAAGATATTCACGCAATACGAATCATTTGTGAGCAATGCGGTGGACCACACTTATTGAAAGATTGTCACATTGAACTAACGATGGAACAACGAGAGAATGTTTCCTATATGAACCAAAGGCCGGGAAATAATTATCAAAATAATTATCAACCGCCAAAGCTAAACTTTAATCGAAATCAAAACATTCTTTACAATCCAAAAGGACCCGAAAATAACTGGTATAACCAACAAGGTCCGAATAACCAACCAACTCAAAACAACACTTTCAATCAACAAAGACCTGGCTTATATAAACCACAACAACAAACTGAAGAGAAAAAGTCAAATATGGAAGACGTGGTATTCAAGCTAGTTGAATCTCAAACACAATTTATTCAAGATAATCGGCATTACTATGCTGACTAGAGGCCAATTGAAAACCAACCTAGATCAAGAACACAATCACTTACAATTCCTAAGCTAGTTGTCTAGATCACCCAAGGTGTTGAAGCACATATTGATTCACTTCTCGAATCACTAAGAGAGCTACATAACATATGTAATCAAAGTCAAGCCTAAAACAAACTCATAGAAATGGATCTTTAGCTAACTCAACAACACATGATCATGTAATTCATTCAAACAACAATAATCAATTGATTTGGGGCAAACACTAGCATTAGAGATTCATAGATAAGCAGACACAAGAGATTTAGCCAATCATAGCTAAAATTAAACTAATAATAAGCATAGAAATGTAAATCATCATCATCTTCAAGTTATTCAAGTAATCAATGCAAAATATGAAAAGTAAAGTGAAGATTACAACCCAAAATGTAAAGAAGATGAAGATCTAAGCTAAACAATGATGAATCTTGAGCTAGCTTCCTTGAATCCACCCTTAAACACTAATGGATGATGAAATTAGGGTTTTGTATGTGAAATTAGGACCTTAAGCAGCTGCTCTCTAAAGATGCATATGAAAAATGACTTAATCTCGTTCCTTTTATAGTGCTGAAATCTGGGCTGAAACAGCGACAGGAGCGCCGCTTTTGGGCAGGAGCGGCGCTTTTGGCTTTAATGAGGAGCGGCGCTTTTGATCAGGAACGCCGCTTTTAGCTCTAAACAGGGATGACGCTTTTGTTGAGGAGCGAAACTTTTGGTTGAATAGGAGCCACGCTTTTCACTGTAGGGACGACGATTCTACTCACTGGAGGAAAATGGAGCTGAAATGTGCATGAGAACGTCGCTTTTTCAGTTAGTGCGGCGCTTTTGGCTCACATGAGAGGCGCTCTTGATTGAGGAGCGGCTCTTTTGATGCTGATTCTGCACTTTCCATTTCCTTAGCCAATTTTGCCCAAGATTTGGTCAATTTTACACCAAATCCAAATTTACCATTTAGCTCAATAGCACATAAAATAGGCTCCAAGATAGTCATAAACCGAGGAAAGTGAGGTGGATATCGTGAAATAAAATATATATATAAATGGAGCAATATCAGAGGCGCAAGGTCGCAAGGTCAAATTATCTACCTTGCGCCTGCAGAAAATACAGTTTTTTACTATATATACAATTTACAACATATACAGTTTTAAATACAACTTACAGTTTTAAATATAACCTCATTTACCAACTTTTTCTTTCGGTGGGCTTGGTGGTGGCATTTCCTGGGTATCAAATCGTGCACAAAAGAAGGTCTTGGCCATTCTCAGTTTGTAGTCGTCTGCAGCCTTTTTAGGATCTCCAATGTTGGGAATTTCATCCCACCCAATGATCACCCTCTCCATATGGATGCACACCCAAACACCACAGTCCCCATTACCACCACTCTGCACTGGCACGACTGGTGCTGCCTCGGTCATGAACTCTATACTCTCCTTGTTTTCCAAGTAATCGACAATTTGGAAGTCTTGATTTTGGTTAAAGTAGTCAATTGCTTTCAAGTATATAGGCAATTGATCTCCCAGATCTTTGGTGAGCTTGGCCAATTCTTAGTCTGCAATACCGGGTAAACTATCATACACCCATATCTTCTGGTCTTCCAAGGTCAACACAAGGAGAATAAAGTGATCAGCATCTAAAAAGTGAACGGGGATCAAAATCTGCAAAATTAAACACAATATTAGTCAAACTGAGATAGCCGCAAGGACGCAAGAACATACCTTGTGCTAGGCGCAAGATACCCTTGCGCCTTACCACTACAAACAGCGCAAGCCAGCTTGCTCCCATTCACAAAACCAGGCGCAAGGCTGCAAGACCAGACTTTGTGCCTGATTTATACACATAGCGCAAGCAGGCTTACTACCAGGTCAAACACCATGCACAAGGGCTCAAGGAACACCTTGCACCTGGTCTTAACCATCAAGCGCAAGGTCGCAAGACTGAACCTTGCGCCTGTTCCAGGACATCACAATCTTAAAATATAAAGGGGGAATTAAAACAGGCCTTATCACAATAGGACCAAGATGGATATAGCTCATCACTACCATCCCCTAGTCCAATCCGATACATATAATCAGGAGGATTCTCCTTTGTGATGGCTACTTCTCCATTTTTCTCCGCTTCTTTCCGTTTCTCTACCTCCTTTTGTGTATCATCATAAAAAGACCCTGGAAGCCCATAAAGGAAACCTAATGGCATCACAGTCCATTGAGACCTACAAGCAAACGAGTCTATCGGGAAAACATGAGTGTAATACTGGCTTGCTCGGGGGAGAACCCTCTGACGATATCTCAACATAAGTGTAGCTCATCCATCAATATGTTAGACATTAACTGAGTTTTTCAAGAATTAAAAAAATAAAGAAGAAACTTACTAAGTTTTCTAAGTAACTAGAATATTCAAGACCAAGTAACCTGATCCAAAACTTAGGTGTGAGGTATATAAATTGTTCATTCTGATAAATGAAAATGCACCGCGTTTCTTGCTTATTTTCTGCTATACTCTTCGGATCTTTTGAAGGGCCAACGTGCTTTCTACCATCTCTCCAAGCAGTTGGTGGTGGTGGTTATAGAGTTCCTTGATCATTTACTAGTTTGTCTACCATCGACGAAACTTCCTCATCATTAACCCAATCCTTTTGTGACCTTTTACGCTTTTTCACAATCGGAGCCTTATCAACAATAGTTTCTTGAACATTAGGGTGAGACTCTACTTTTTCTTGTTCTTCAGTATCTAGATTAACTACCTCTTCAGCCTCAGACACCTTCACCCTTTTCACTTTCTTAGCAACATCATCTGACAGCTTTGATAACAAAGAGTCAGTCAATATGGCGCAAGGGCGCAAGGTACATCTTGCGCCTAACGCAAAGACGCAAACTAGGCCTTGCGGCACACTTTTTAACTAAGCACAAAGACGCAAGTATAGAACTTGCGCCACATTCGTCACCGAGGTGCAAGGTCGCAGGATTTTACCTTGCGCCTTGTTGGTCAAGCATGTACAAGGCCGCAAGATATGACCTTGAGCCTAATTTTTTTTAAACAAAATTAGCCTGTTAAGTTACAAAAAATAATATAAAAAATTGCAAGTAAAAAATAAAAAAAACTGTAGTTACAGGCTTACCTTCTTGATTGGTCTTTTGTAGCCCGGTGTTGTGAAAGGGGAGCTTAGTACACGTGTTGGTTTGTCGATCTCTCATTCCACGTCTGATCCGTGGAGCTGATTTGTTGTTTTCATTGTCTAAGAAGGATCGACCAAGAAAGGCCTCATCTTGATGTTGTTCTTGTTCTTGTTCTTGTTCTGATAATCGTTTCTCTTGTTCAGATATACGTTTCTCGTGATCAGTTATTTATTTTCTACACTCTTGCAACTATTTTTCTTGCCTATCTATTCGTTTCACCAAAGAATTGTATAATTTCATTGCATCAGTAGATATGGCTGTTTGAGATTGAGATTGAGTTTGAGATTGAGATTGAGATTGAGACTGTTGTTCTCCACCACCATGTTCCTCAAAATACAGTTCATCTTCAACAGGTTCTTCAACTTCCTCATCAACTTCCGCCCCTTCAAAGTATTGGCAACTTTTTATCAACCATTGACAACCACTCTCAATATCAGTGGGTTGCAAAGTACGAAAAGGTCGTTTCTTCTTTGGACAATTATCCTGTACAAACAACAGTAAAGTTAGAAACATTTGCGCAAGGGCGGAAGGTGAACCTTGCATCTTCTGTTTAACGAGGCGCAAGGTAGGGGTGAGCATTAGTACCCGAATTAACGATACCGTATTCGTACCGTACCGAACCGGTACCATACCACTACAATCGGTACGGTATTCGGTACTTGAATATTCAAAATTTTAAAATACGGTACTTTCGTTTCGGTAACGGTATTTACCGGGTTTAGTACCGCTACTGAAATTATAGGAGTTTTTTTGGGCTATATTTGTTGCTATGTATCCACCGACTTATGGAGTAATAAATAAATTGACTTATGGAGTAATAAATAAATTTTCGACTGTATTATCTATCAAGTTCGTATTTTGTTATTTTGAGTAGAAATTGAAATATGTGATGTTTTTAGTCAGTCAGTGAAGACCACTACTCACTAATAACAGACAACATTATCACCATTATAACTTGTCTAGGTTTTAAAAATATTGAACTGCTAATTATCAATCATTTTCACTAGTTAAATATTTATGTCGAAATAATATGTGCTACTAGTTGTACGAGTATTCTAACTACTGGTAGCAATTTGTTGTACGCGTATACTAGTTGAACTACTAGTTGTACGTGTATACTAAAGTAAAATCGCTCAAACACTTGTGTTGGACAGTCGGTTCAACAACAAATCAAATATTGTACAAGAATTCCCTTAAAGCCATCAAACAAGCTAGTATTGAGGCTTGGCAATATTTGCATGATGCTGATTTAGGCAAGTGGACTATGTATAGGGACAGACTGAGGAGTCGTTGGGGTAACACAACGACAAATATTGTTGAGTCCCTCAACAATGTGTTTCGTCATGCCCGAATGATGCCGATCAAAGCGTGTATTGAATATACATTTGATTACCAGACAACACTTCTACAATCAAAGTCGAGATGCAAGACAATGTAATTCACCACTGTCCAAGAACATGTTTAACATCTTTAACGAACAGGCAAAAAGAGCTCAAAGATACAAAACAACATGTTATAACGAACAACAAGATGTGTTCAAGGTTCAGTCAACTTATCAAAGAAGTGGTGACGGTGGCACCGATTACACAGTGGAGTTTAAAGAGAAAAGTTGTTCATGTGGAATTTGGCAACACCAAAGATTACCTTGCTCTCATGGCATTTCCGTGTGTAGCCATCTAAACGAGGATATAAATAAATGCATCAGTAAAAAGTACATAACTCCTACATGAAGAGAGAAATATAGCCATTATTTTAATCCACTAAGAGACACGAGCTACTGGGCACATATACAATGGAACATTATGGCCGATCCATCAAGATTGATTAAGCACAGGGGGATGAAGTAATCAAACGTATTAAGAACTAGATGGATGAACGTGAAAAGCAAAAACTAAAGTGTGGTATATGCAGGGCTGAAGGTCACAGCAGGAATACCTGTCCAACTACTAGAATGCCATAGGTTTTCAGTAGTAATTTGTTGTACTTTATTTGTTGTAATCGCTAATTATGTTTATGAATAAAAAAGTATTGTTGAAATTATGAAATTGCACGTTACTAATCTTATTCAAGTATTAATCTATTACAAGTAACTTTAATTTATTAAAAGTTCTAGGTGCATAATAGTATTCACCATGACTATCATACATCGTATCGAACTCAAGTGCGTCTTCAAAATCTCCAAATAAAACATACAACTCTATATTTTCTGAAAGTATACACGCTTTTCCTACTAATGTATACCATTCTTCATCATAGCACATTGCTTCGGGCTCAGCAAATCCTGGTTTGTAGTAGTATGGTCCATTGAACGTGGATTCTTTGCTAGCTTTTCTCGAAGAAACTCATTCAACTTCTCCATATTAAAGCCCCGAACTTCTACGTTATCAAACGTCATTTTAGGCACTTTAGAGAGTTCCGTTTTGCCATCATTCCATTCAAAATCACAACCATGATACACGTCAATTGGTACGTATTTCGGATCCATTTTTGTTATGTGTTTATGAAACAATCAAAATTCACTTTTATAATCGTAA
This sequence comes from Rutidosis leptorrhynchoides, assembly GCF_046630445.1. Lineage (NCBI taxonomy): Eukaryota > Viridiplantae > Streptophyta > Magnoliopsida > Asterales > Asteraceae > Rutidosis > Rutidosis leptorrhynchoides. The sequence goes on from NC_092333.1 coordinate 278,421,369, forward strand.
ATCTACAAATAATCCGAAGTTTTAAAGTTCGGTTTCAGACCTTTCAGAAAAAGCATGCAAAACCGATGTTTGAAACTTCGATTTCTCAGGTACTAGACTATTACCTATTACCTTTTATTGTTACCTTTTACTGTTCGGCAGCTTTTACTGAAACCGAATTTTAAAATGCCGGGTTTCCGTTATAAACTACTCTATATAAACCGACATCTGTTACAAGAAACGGATGTATCACCTTCTTCTTCAAACCTAAATTTTAAATTTGTAAACATGTCACCAACTCTTGTTCAGATTAATGTGTATTGGAATGGTCAGTTTTCACCAGAATTCAAGTTTTACTATGGGTACAAATATAAGTACTTTCAAAATGTGGATGTTAGTCAATGGACAATTTCAAAGGTGTTTGAGTGGCTGAAAGAAAACATTACGGTAGAACACTCGTGCGTGATGTTTTGGAATGAAGGTAAAGGAAAATTCGAACATCTTTGCGAGGAAGATGAATGGAATTTAATAAAAAACGAAGCAATTGTGAAAAATCAACCTCTTCCATTGCATCTAATTTAATTATGTGTTTAATTTATATGTGTTGTATGTGTTGTTTTTGTTTTTAATTATGTATTTTTTATTTTCAAAAAAATGTAACTGTGATTTTGATATTAATAAAAGTGTTGTTCACAAAATTTGTATTTACATCTTACTACTATTAATATTATATTGTTTGTAATGTTATTATTGATTTTAAGGTAATAGTAGTATAAAAACTATCAAATCTAAGTTATTTAAGTAAATTAAAGGTTTAAAAATACAGAAAACCCTAAACCGAAGTTTGGAACTTCGGATTTGACCAAAACCAAAGCTCCAAACTTCGGTTTTGGTTTTCTACTGACACCTCACCTAAAACCGAAGTTCCAAACTTCGGTTTTGCCAAATTCGAAGTTTGGAACTTCAGTTTTACCATTTTCGTAACGAATTTTTTAAAATTTCTATTTTTACAAAAGAGTTTAATAAAATTACTATTTTATAAAAAAAATCTACTTCCAAGTGATCCGTAAATATTACATGGACCCGTCCATAAATTTATAAACCACCACAAAATAACTAATGAACAGAGTTCATTTGGTGTTATGTTTCTTGTTGGAGATCACATGAAGTTAATGCCATCCAAAAACAAGCCCTAAACAAATAGTGGCCGAATTTGGTAGTAAATGACTTTTTAATCGGAATAAGTCCAATAGCAACAGGCCTGTATTTATTTAAGTCGAGTGAGTGGTATGCACTAAAATCAGTAAAGATTCTGATGTTTGCACTTGTTAATTTGGGAGTAGTTGACAAGTTTAATCTGTACGTATTTGGTGACGCCTACTTACACAATTGGTTAAGTTTTTAATTCATATTTAGAATTTAGTTTTGTATAGAATGATATGGATAGGCATATTATCTCATCAGATCTAATAATATGTATGAAAATTATATTGATACAATCTTTCTCAATAATCATCCCTTGCTTAATGATGATAAAATAACAAAAACAACAACAAAACCCAATACCACATAAGTGGTGTATGGGGGAGGTGAGATGTAGACAATCATTTCCCTATCCGAGAATAAAGACAAGTTATTTCTCCACCCAAAGTGAAAACACTCTCAAACGTAGATAAAGTCATCCATCTCTCTATTCGACGGATAGAGAGATTGCTTCCGAGTAGACCTCCGGCCAATAAGTAGGAAAAAAGTTTTAAAAAAATAAAATTAAAAATAAAAATAAAATTGAAACGTGAAACGACCCGTCCATATTACTATAAACGCAGTACGTTCTCATTGGTCCCATAGCGAGGTATTTGACCTCTATATGATACGTTTTAGAAAATATTGCATTCGTTTCATAAAAAGCACATCATTATTATACATAATGCATGTTTTAAACAAGTGGGCGATTATTTAAGAAATAATCCTCAAAATACATCGGTTTTCAAATACTACACACGTGACGTAACAGTCGAATATAATACATGACAAAGGTTTTATTGAATGCAACACTTTATTTAAATAAAAGTATGAGACTCCAAGCACAGCTTGCTCAGATAATGCAACAGCGGAAGACTTTCTTAAGGACCTGAGAATAAACATGCGTAAACAGTCAACACAAAGGTTGGTGAGATATATAGGTTTATCATCGATATAAATATAGACCACAAGATTTCATAGTTATAAATATATGTATACTCGCAAGTGTATAAAAGTATTCTATAAGTTGTTGAGCGCTTCGGTAACCATACTTAACGATTAATGTGGCATATTCCCTTTATTATGAAATCTCCCTACATTGTACCAAGTGTAGTAAAAACGAAGTACTATGCAATCGTTTACGATACTAGAGCGACTAGCCCGGTTGGGGTTGTCAAACCTGATAGATCTATCCATAGGATTCGCGTATACATGTTCTTACAACATGTAAATATTAGTTACCAAGCTATTAGGGAAGATATGCAAAGTGGTACAACTCAACGTAGAATATATTTTAAGTACTTGTGTCTATGGCGTAAAACATAAAATGCATGTATTCTCATCCCAAAATATTTGTAGAGTTTAAAAATGGGACTATATACTCACAGTAGTAAAAGTATATTAATAATAAGTTTTCAACTTATTAAAAATATTACCGGCGTCCTTGGATTCACGAACCTATAACAATAATAACGATTCAGATAATAATACGACATATGAATAAAATAAAGCAAGTTCATAGAATACTTATATAATAATTTTTAACATTTTATGTTAGTAGTCCATTGTTAGTAGTCCTTTGTTAGTAGTCCAAAATAGTCCGAAAAATCCAACAGTCCAATAATCGGTATATATATATATATATATATATATATATATAATCTTAGAATTACCTCACGACGTATTGTATACGTATTATCTTTGCATCAACCCAGAGACATATTGTATACATATTGTCTTACAATTAACTAAGATGTATTGTGTACGTATTGTCTTAGGATTTATCAAAACGTATTGTATACTTATTGTGTTAGGATGTACCAATAATATTATTATACATATATACAATCACAGAATTAACCAAGATTATAATATTTTGTTATAGTACTGATAACATGTCCAAATATATATAGGATATAGGAAAAGTTAACAAGGATATGGTTAATATAGTTTTTATAATATAAATTTCGTCCATACAACGTTAATTTTAGCAGATTTTGTTTTGCTCGCCAAATATTCATTACAACTCCGTTTAAAGTGAATCAAATTGCTATGGATTCATTAAGAAGTAAATTTTACAAAACCAATTCAAAAAGTTCATCCCAAGTAGTAATATTTAGAGCTTTACCCTCTTTTTATGTCGGTGGACAGATTTAGAAAAATCCCGGCATCCACCCAATATATGATTTTTGATAAAATACTTCCACTTTGTCTAAAATCATGAAAAAAATATTGGAAGTCTTATTTACATATATTAACATATTTTCAAAGTCTTAGCCTCGAACACAAAGTCTGAGATAGGTTTTTAATTCCCAACCCAAAACAGCCCGCTTTTTACCGAATGGAGATTAAAGAATATATGTTAAGTTTCAAGGTGTTCTTCATATGTACAAGTTATAAGTTCTTATATTAACTTAATATAACATCATAATAGATATAAATAAGTGTTATTAGAGTTAAGTTAGAAAGATTATATTAGTTTTTCAAACAAGCTTGGTGTTCACCAAAACAAGTTCTTGTTTTTACAAGTTTTATAAGTATAATAAGATAGCAACTATACAAGGAATTGAACAAGGATTTTGAGAATTATTTTACCTTGATTATGAAGAGGAAAGTTGCTGAGATTAAAGTATGATATGAGGGCTGTAGCAACCCGACAAAATCATCATTGACGGCCCCGTCTACTTAGGTCCCGTTATGTAGTGACCCGAACTTTTCCATGTTTATATATATTAACTGAGATTGATATTTACATGATTAAATGTTTCCAACATGTTAAGCAATCAAACTTGTTAAGACTTGATTAATTGAAATAGGTTTCATATAGACAATTGACCACCCAAGTTGACCGGTGATTCACGAACGTTAAAACTTGTAAAAACTATATGATGACATATATATGGATATATATATAGTTAACATGATACTATGATAAGTAAACATATCATTAAGTATATTAACAATGAACTACATATGTAAAAACAAGACTACTAACTTAATGATTTTTAAACGAGACATATATGTAACGATTATCGTTGTAAAGACATTTAATGTATATATATCATATTAAGAGATATTCATACATGATAATATCATGATAATATAATAATTTAAAATCTCATTTGATATTATAAACATTGGGTTAACAACATTTAACAAGACCGTTAACCTAAAGGTTTAAAAACAACACTTACATGTAACGACTAACGATGACTTAACGACTCAGTTAAAATGTATATACATGTAGTGTTTTAATATGTATTTATACACTTTTGAAAGACTTCAATACACTTATCAAAATACTTCTACTTAACAAAAATGCTTACAATTACATCCTCGTTCAGTTTCATCAACAATTCTACTCGTATGCACCCGTATTCGTACTCGTACAATACACAGCTTTTAGATGTATGTAATATTGGTATATACACTCCAATGATCAGCTCTTAGCAGCCCATGTGAGTCACCTAACACATGTGGGAACCATCATTTGGCAACTAGCATGAAATATCTCATAAAATTACAAAAATATGAGTAATCATTCATGACTTATTTACATGAAAACAAAATTACATATCCTTTATATCTAATCCATACACCAACGACCAAAAACACCTACAAACACTTTCATTCTTCAATTTTCTTCATCTAATTGATCTCTCTCAAGTTCTATCTTCAAGTTCTAAGTGTTCTTCATAAATTCCAAAAGTTCTAGTTTCATAAAATCAAGAATACTTTCAAGTTTGCTAGCTCACTTCCAATCTTGTAAAGTGATCATCCAACCTCAAGAAATCTTTGTTTCTTACAGTAGGTTATCATTCTAATACAAGGTAATAATCATATTCAAACTTTGGTTCAATTTCTATAACTATAACAATCTTATTTCAAGTGATGATCTTACTTGAACTTGTTTTCGTGTCATGATTCTGCTTCAAGAACTTCGAGCCATCCAAGGATCCATTGAAGCTAGATCCATTTTTCTCTTTTCCAGTAGGTTTATCCAAGGAACTTAAGGTAGTAATGATGTTCATAACATCATTCAATTCATACATATAAAGCTATCTTATTCGAAGGTTTAAACTTGTAATCACTAGAACATAGTTTAGTTAATTCTAAACTTGTTCGCAAACAAAAATTAATCCTTCTAACTTGACTTTTAAAATCAACTAAACACATGTTCTATATCTATATGATATGCTAACTTAATGATTTAAAACCTGGAAACACGAAAAACACCGTAAAACCGGATTTACGCCGTCGTAGTAACACCGCGGACTGTTTTGGGTTAGTTAATTAAAAACTATGATAAACTTTGATTTAAAAGTTGTTATTCTGAGAAAATTATTTTTATTATGAACATGAAACTATATCCAAAAATTATGTTAAACTCAAAGTGGAAGTATGTTTTCTAAAATAGTCATCTAGACGTCGTTCTTTCGACTGAAATGACTACCTTTACAAAAACGACTTGTAACTTATTTTTCCGACTATAAACCTATACTTTTCTGTTTAGATTCATAAAATAGAGTTCAATATGAAACCATAGCAATTTGATTCACTCAAAACGGATTTAAAATGAAGAAGTTATGGGTAAAACAAGATTGGATAATTTTTCTCATTTTAGCTACGTGAAAATTGGTAACAAATCTATTCCAACCATAACTTAATCAACTTGTATTGTATATTATGTAATCTTGAGATACCATAGACACGTATACAATGTTTCGACCTATCATGTCGACACATCTATATATATTTCGGAACAACCATAGACACTCTATATGTGAATGTTGGAGTTAGCTATACAGGGTTGAGGTTGATTCCAAAATATATTTAGTTTGAGTTGTGATCAATACTGAGATACGTATACACTGGGTCGTGGATTGATTCAAGATAATATTTATCGATTTATTTCTGTACATCTAACTGTGGACAACTAGTTGTAGGTTACTAACGAGGACAGCTGACTTAATAAACTTAAAACATCAAAATATATTAAAAGTGTTGTAAATATATTTTGAACATACTTTGATATATATGTATATATTGTTATAGGTTCGTGAATCAACCAGTGGCCAAGTCTTACTTCCCGACGAAGTAAAAAATCTGTGAAAGTGAGTTATAGTCCCACTTTTCAAATCTAATATTTTTGGGATGAGAATACATGCAGGTTTTATAAATGATTTACAAAATAGACACAAGTACGTGAAACTACATTCTATGGTTGAATTATCAAAATCGAATATGCCCCTTTTTATTAAGTCTGGTAATCTAAGAATTTGGGAACAGACACCCTAATTGACGCGAATCCTAAAGATAGATCTATTGGGCTTAACAAACCCCATCCAAAGTACCGGATGCTTTAGTACTTCGAAATTTATATCATATCCGAAGGGTGTCCCGGAATGATGGGGATATTCTTATATATGCATCTTGTTAATGTCGGTTACCAGGTGTTCACCATATGAATGATTTTTATCTCTATGTATGGGATGTGTATTGAAATATGAAATCTTGTGGTCTATTACTATGATTTGATATATATAGGTTAAACCTATAACTCACCAACATTTTTTGTTGACGTTTTAAGCATGTTTATTCTCAGGTGATTATTAAGAGCTTCCGCTGTCGCATACTTAAATAAGGACGAGATTTGGAGTCCATGCTTGTATGATATTGTGTAAAAACTGCATTCAAGAAACTTATTTTGTTGTAACATATTTGTATTGTAAACCATTATGTAATGGTCGTGTGTAAACAGGATATTTTAGATTATCATTATTTGATAATCTACGTAAAGCTTTTTAAACCTTTATTTATGAAATAAAGGTTATGGTTTGTTTTAAAAATGAATGCAGTCTTTGAAAAACGTCTCATATAGAGGTCAAAACCTCGCAACGAAATCAATTAATATGGAACGTTTTTAATCAATAAGAACGGGACATTTCAGTTGGTATCCGAGCGTTGGTCTTAGAGAACCAGAATTTTGCATTAGTGTGTCTTATCGAGTTTGTTAGGATGCATTAGTGAGTCTGGACTTCGACCGTCTTTACTTGAAAAATGATTGCTTAACAAATTTTGTTGGAAACTATATATTTTTAACATGTGAATATTATGTGATATATTAATCTCTTAACGCGTTTGATATTATGTGATAGATGTCTACCTCTAGAACAAGTCCCATTGACTCACCTAATAATAATGAAGAGTCAAATGTAAATTGGAATGATTCGTGGACTGATTCACAAGTTCCCGAAGAGGAACCGGAAGAAGAGTCGGAACCGGAAGAAGAATCGGAACCGGAAGAAGAATCGGAACCGGATGAAGAAATAGAACCGGTGGGGGAAATAATAAAACGGTTAAGTAAAAGAAAATCCTCAACCAACCGACCAAGGTTAATTATGGTCAATGGTGTTTCCTCCAAGGAAGCAAAATATTGGGAGGATTACCAATTCTCCGATGAATCGGATTCCGACGAGAATTCCGATGATGTTATAGAAATTACCCCAACTGAATTTAAAAAGGCAAAAGAAAATAATAAGGGAAAGGGCATAAAAATAGAGAAATCTAATTCCAACCCCGATGAACTTTATATGTATTGTCAACCCCCGAAGTCCTTAAGTTGTAACAATGACCCGGGAACCTCTAAATCACCAGGTTTTTCTAAACCAATGTGGATAACGACGGCTCGTATTAGGGGAAAATCATATATCCCTAGAAACTTGGCAAAACGAACCAAAACCGAAGAAGAAGAAACAAGCGAGTCGGAATAAGATAGTTGTATTCATGTGGTGTAATATATGTAATGTAGTGTGCTTATGCTTTATGATATATGTAAAAATTGCTTGTATTAATAAGTATTTTTTTTATGAATCTAACTCTTGTCTATTTTACAGTATAAAAACGCAAAATGGATAGACAACCCAATATTTTAAGAGACCTACCCGGAGACATGATTGATGAAATCTTGTCTAGAGTCGGTCAGAATTCCTCGGCACAACTATTTAAGGCGAGATCAGTTTGTAAGACATTCGAAGAACGTTCCAAGAATGTCTTGGTTTATAAGAGACTTTCGTTTGAAAGATGGGGGATATCACATTGGGAAACCCATAAGTTACGATGTGTTTACTTTGACGCATATATTGCGGGGAACCCAAATGCTATTTTACGCAATGGGTTAAGAAATTATTATGACTCAATATATCCGAATATTGGACTTCGTGATTTAGAAAAAGCGGCTAACATGCAACATAAAGAAGCATGTTATGCTTACGGATTAGTAATGTTCGCTTCTCACCAAAGTGAGAACAAGAACATCGGGCTACAACTATTAAACAAAACGTTCCCACAAGTGACGGAGTCGGTAATTGGGGTAAGAAATGAGGTTTTTAGATTGTTACGGGACTGTTGGACATTACGTAACCCTCGTCCCTTTGACGACGTTACAACACGCTGTCTTATCAACGGCCATAACGGTTATGTTGCACAAGACCAAGGATGGGAAGTAGTCCTAGTAAAACCAGAATGCATGACTTGTTTCTGGACGTATGAATTACGTGTCTTTATTGCCTTTGCTGAACGACTTGTGTACTAGCTAGAATTATCTTTACAACTATCTTGTATCAAAGTTATTGTGTGCTATATTTCATGCTTTATGTAAAATAAGCGGTATTGTAAGTTTGTAAAATATTGTATAAAAGTTTGAACGCGAAATATTATTATAATCAGTTTTTCATATAGAATTGTAGTAGTTGAATTGTATATTAGCTACTAAGTATGAACTTAACGGGTAGGTACTACCCGAATTTAAACTTATAAAACGCTAATATGAAGAAAAAGCTTTTATAAATGAGTTCATATTATGCTACGAAATACTATTAACTACTCTTAATATTCTGTATGATTAACTTGTTCCATTTAACTATTTTGAAGGAAATGGCACCGACTACTCGACACACCGTGAATATGAATGAAGAGGAATTCCGTACTTTTCTAGCTTCAAACATAGCCGCAGTACAGGCTGCGCTACATACCAACAATAACCTTGGATCTAGCAGTACAGGAAATCGTGTAGGATGCACCTACAAAGAATTCACTGCCTGCAAACCTTTGGAATTTGATGGAACCGAAGGACCGATCGGATTGAAGCGGTGGACCGAGAAGGTTGAATCGGTGTTTGCCATAAGTAAGTGTACTGAAGAGGACAAAGTGAAGTACGCTACGCATACCTTCACAGGTTCTGCGTTAACATGGTGGAATACCTATCTAGAGCAAGTGGGACAAGACGATGCGTACGCACTACCGTGGTCAGCATTCAAGCACTTGATGAACGAGAAGTACCGTCCCAGAACCGAGGTCAATAAGCTCAAGACAGAACTTAGAGGGTTACGAACCCAAGGATTTGATATCACCACGTACGAAAGACGATTCACAGAATTGTGCCTATTGTGTCCGGGAGCATTCGAAGATGAGGAAGAGAAGATCGACGCGTTTGTGAAAGGATTACCGGAAAGAATCCAAGAAGATATAAGTTCACACGAGCCCGCCTCCATACAACAGGCATGTAGAATGGCTCACAAACTAGTGAACCAGATTGAAGAAAGAATTAAAGAACAGACTGCTGAAGAGGCCAATGTGAAGCAAGTCAAAAGAAAGTGGGAGGAAAACGGTGATAAGAATCACCAATACAACAACAACAGCAATTATAACAATAATCGCAACAACTATCCTAACAATCGCAACATCAATCGCAACTACAACAAACGGCCCAACAACGACAACGACAACAACAACAACAACAACAACAACAACCACAACAATCATCTTAACAACAATAATAACCGCAACAACAACAACAACAATCAGAAGCAGCTATGCCAAAGGTGTGAAAAGTATCACTCGGGGTTCTGCACCAAATTTTGCAACAAGTGTAAAAGAAATGGTCATAGCGCGGCGAAGTGTGATGTCTACGGACCAGGGGTTAACAGAACGAAAGGAACAAATGGTGTCGGAACGAGTAATGGCGGAGCAAGTAGTGTCGGAGCAAGTTATGCCAATGTAGTTTGTTATAAATGTGGAAAACCGGGCCACATTATTAGAAATTGCCCGAACCAGGAGAACACGAATGGACAAGGCCGCGGAAGAGTTTTCAATATTAATGCGGCAGAGGCACAGGAAGACCCGGAGCTTGTTACGGGTACGTTTCTTATTGACAATAAATCTGCTTACGTTTTATTTGATTCGGGTGCGGATAGAAGCTATATGAGTAGAGATTTTTGTGCTAAATTAAGTTGTCCATTGACGCCTTTGGATAGTAAATTTTTACTCGAATTAGCAAATGGTAAATTAATTTCAGCAGATAATATATGTCGGAATCGAGAAATTAAACTGGTTAGCGAAACATTTAAGATTGATTTGATACCAGTAGAGTTAGGGAGTTTTGATGTGATAATCGGTATGGACTGGTTGAAAGAAGTGAAAGCAGAGATCGTTTGTTACAAAAATGCAATTCGCATTATACGAGAAAAAGGAAAACCCTTAATGGTGTACGGAGAAAAGGGCAACACGAAGCTACATCTTATTAGTAATTTGAAGGCACAAAAACTAATAAGAAAAGGTTGCTATGCTGTTCTAGCACACGTCGAGAAAGTACAAACTGAAGAAAAGAGCATCAATGATGTTCCCGTCGCAAAAGAATTTCCTGATGTATTTCCGAAAGAATTACCGGGATTACCCCCACATCGATCCGTTGAATTTCAAATAGATCTTGTACCAGGAGCTGCACCAATAGCTCGTGCTCCTTACAGACTCGCACCCAGCGAGATGAAAGAACTACAAAGCCAATTACAAGAACTTTTAGAGCGTGGTTTCATTCGACCAAGCACATCACCGTGGGGAGCTCCTGTTTTGTTTGTCAAGAAGAAAGATGGTACATTCAGGTTGTGTATCGACTACCGAGAGTTGAACAAACTTACCATCAAGAACCGCTACCCACTACCGAGAATCGATGACTTATTTGATCAACTACAAGGCTCGTCTGTTTATTCAAAGATTGACTTACGTTCCGGGTATCATCAAATGCGGGTGAAAGAAGATGATATTCCAAAGACTGCTTTCAGAACACGTTACGGTCATTACGAGTTTATGGTTATGCCGTTTGGTTTAACTAATGCACCAGCTGTGTTCATGGACCTTATGAACCGAGTGTGTGGACCATACCTTGACAAGTTTGTCATTGTTTTCATTGATGACATACTTATTTACTCAAAGAATGACCAAGAACACGGTGAACATTTGAGAAAGGTGTTAGAAGTATTGAGGAAGGAAGAATTGTACGCTAAGTTTTCAAAGTGTGCATTTTGGTTGGAAGAAGTTCAATTCCTCGGTCACATAGTGAACAAAGAAGGTATTAAGGTGGATCCGGCAAAGATAGAAACTGTTGAAAAGTGGGAAACCCCGAAAACTCCGAAACACATACGCCAGTTTTTAGGACTAGCTGGTTACTACAGAAGGTTCATCCAAGACTTTTCCAGAATAGCAAAACCCTTGACTGCATTAACGCATAAAGGGAAGAAATTTGAATGGAATGATGAACAAGAGAAAGCGTTTCAGTTATTGAAGAAAAAGCTAACTACGGCACCTATATTGTCATTGCCTGAAGGGAATGATGATTTTGTGATTTATTGTGATGCATCAAAGCAAGGTCTCGGTTGTGTATTAATGCAACGAACGAAGGTGATTGCTTATGCGTCTAGACAATTGAAGATTCACGAACAAAATTATACGACGCATGATTTGGAATTAGGCGCGGTTGTTTTTGCATTAAAGACTTGGAGGCACTACTTATATGGGGTCAAAAGTATTATATATACCGACCACAAAAGTCTTCAACACATATTTAATCAGAAACAACTGAATATGAGGCAGCGTAGGTGGATTGAATTGTTGAATGATTACGACTTTGAGATTCGTTACCACCCAGGGAAGGCAAATGTGGTAGCCGATGCCTTGAGCAGGAAGGACAGAGAACCCATTCGAGTAAAATCTATGAATATAATGATTCATAATAACCTAACTACTCAAATAAAGGAGGCGCAACAAGGAGTTTTAAAAGAGGGAAATTTAAAGGATGAAATACCCAAAGGATCAGAGAAGCATCTTAATATTCGGGAAGACGGAACCCGGTATAGGGCTGAAAGGATTTGGGTACCAAAATTTGGAGATATGAGAGAAATGGTACTTAGAGAAGCTCATAAAACCAGATACTCAATACATCCTGGAACGGGGAAGATGTACAAGGATCTCAAGAAACATTTTTGGTGGCCGGGTATGAAAGCCGATGTTGCTAAATACGTAGGAGAATGTTTGACGTGTTCTAAGGTCAAAGCTGAGCATCAGAAACCATCAGGTCTACTTCAACAACCCGAAATCCCGGAATGGAAATGGGAAAATATTACCATGGATTTCATCACTAAATTGCCAAGGACTGCAAGTGGTTTTGATACTATTTGGGTAATAGTTGATCGTCTCACCAAATCGGCACACTTCCTACCAATAAGAGAAGATGACAAGATGGAGAAGTTAGCACGACTGTATTTGAAGGAAGTTGTCTCCAGACATGGAATACCAATCTCTATTATCTCTGATAGGGATGGCAGATTTATTTCAAGATTCTGGCAGACATTACAGCAAGCATTAGGAACTCGTCTAGACATGAGTACTGCCTATCATCCACAAACTGATGGGCAGAGTGAAAGGACGATACAAACGCTTGAAGACATGCTACGAGCATGTGTTATTGATTTCGAAAACAGTTGGGATCGACATCTACCGTTAGCAGAATTTTCCTACAACAACAGCTACCATTCAAGCATTGAGATGGCGCCGTTTGAAGCACTTTATGGTAGAAAGTGCAGGTCTCCGATTTGTTGGAGTGAAGTGGGGGATAGACAGATTACGGGTCCGGAGATTATACAAGAAACTACCGAGAAGATCATCCAAATTCAACAACGGTTGAAAACCGCCCAAAGTCGACAAAAGAGCTACGCTGACATTAAAAGAAAAGATATAGAATTTGAAATTGGAGAGATGGTCATGCTTAAAGTTGCACCTTGGAAAGGCGTTGTTCGATTTGGTAAACGAGGGAAATTAAATCCAAGGTATATTGGACCATTCAAGATTATTGATCGTGTCGGACCAGTAGCTTACAGACTTGAGTTACCTCAACAACTCGCGGCTGTACATAACACTTTCCACGTCTCGAATTTGAAGAAATGTTTTACTAAAGAAGATCTCACTATTTCGTTAGATGAAATCCAAATCAACGAAAAACTTCAATTCATCGAAGAACCCGTCGAAATAATGGATCGTGAGGTTAAAAGACTTAAGCAAAACAAGATACCAATTGTTAAGGTTCGATGGAATGCTCGTAGAGGACCCGAGTTCACCTGGGAGCATGAAGATCAGATGAAGAAGAAATACCCGCATCTATTTCCAGAAGATTCGTCAACACCTTCAACAGCTTAAAATTTCGGGACGAAATTTATTTAACGGGTAGGTACTGTAGTGACCCGAACTTTTCCATGTTTATATATATTAACTGAGATTGATATTTACATGATTAAATGTTTCCAACATGTTAAGCAATCAAACTTGTTAAGACTTGATTAATTGAAATAGGTTTCATATAGACAATTGACCACCCAAGTTGACCGGTGATTCACGAACGTTAAAACTTGTAAAAACTATATGATGACATATATATGGATATATATATAGTTAACATGATACTATGATAAGTAAACATATCATTAAGTATATTAACAATGAACTACATATGTAAAAACAAGACTACTAACTTAATGATTTTTAAACGAGACATATATGTAACGATTATCGTTGTAAAGACATTTAATGTATATATATCATATTAAGAGATATTCATACATGATAATATCATGATAATATAATAATTTAAAATCTCATTTGATATTATAAACATTGGGTTAACAACATTTAACAAGACCGTTAACCTAAAGGTTTAAAAACAACACTTACATGTAACGACTAACGATGACTTAACGACTCAGTTAAAATGTATATACATGTAGTGTTTTAATATGTATTTATACACTTTTGAAAGACTTCAATACACTTATCAAAATACTTCTACTTAACAAAAATGCTTACAATTACATCCTCGTTCAGTTTCATCAACAATTCTACTCGTATGCACCCGTATTCGTACTCGTACAATACACAGCTTTTAGATGTATGTAATATTGGTATATACACTCCAATGATCAGCTCTTAGCAGCCCATGTGAGTCACCTAACACATGTGGGAACCATCATTTGGCAACTAGCATGAAATATCTCATAAAATTACAAAAATATGAGTAATCATTCATGACTTATTTACATGAAAACAAAATTACATATCCTTTATATCTAATCCATACACCAACGACCAAAAACACCTACAAACACTTTCATTCTTCAATTTTCTTCATCTAATTGATCTCTCTCAAGTTCTATCTTCAAGTTCTAAGTGTTCTTCATAAATTCCAAAAGTTCTAGTTTCATAAAATCAAGAATACTTTCAAGTTTGCTAGCTCACTTCCAATCTTGTAAAGTGATCATCCAACCTCAAGAAATCTTTGTTTCTTACAGTAGGTTATCATTCTAATACAAGGTAATAATCATATTCAAACTTTGGTTCAATTTCTATAACTATAACAATCTTATTTCAAGTGATGATCTTACTTGAACTTGTTTTCGTGTCATGATTCTGCTTCAAGAACTTCGAGCCATCCAAGGATCCATTGAAGCTAGATCCATTTTTCTCTTTTCCAGTAGGTTTATCCAAGGAACTTAAGGTAGTAATGATGTTCATAACATCATTCAATTCATACATATAAAGCTATCTTATTCGAAGGTTTAAACTTGTAATCACTAGAACATAGTTTAGTTAATTCTAAACTTGTTCGCAAACAAAAATTAATCCTTCTAACTTGACTTTTAAAATCAACTAAACACATGTTCTATATCTATATGATATGCTAACTTAATGATTTAAAACCTGGAAACACGAAAAACACCGTAAAACCGGATTTACGCCGTCGTAGTAACACCGCGGACTGTTTTGGGTTAGTTAATTAAAAACTATGATAAACTTTGATTTAAAAGTTGTTATTCTGAGAAAATTATTTTTATTATGAACATGAAACTATATCCAAAAATTATGGTTAAACTCAAAGTGGAAGTATGTTTTCTAAAATAGTCATCTAGACGTCGTTCTTTCGACTGAAATGACTACCTTTACAAAAACGACTTGTAACTTATTTTTCCCACTATAAACCTATACTTTTCTGTTTAGATTCATAAAATAGAGTTCAATATGAAACCATAGCAATTTGATTCACTCAAAACGGATTTAAAATGAAGAAGTTATGGGTAAAACAAGATTGGATAATTTTTCTCATTTTAGCTACGTGAAAATTGGTAACAAATCTATTCCAACCATAACTTAATCAACTTGTATTGTATATTATGTAATCTTGAGATACCATAGACACGTATACAATGTTTCGACCTATCATGTCGACACATCTATATATATTTCGGAACAACCATAGACACTCTATATGTGAATGTTGGAGTTAGCTATACAGGGTTGAGGTTGATTCCAAAATATATTTAGTTTGAGTTGTGATCAATACTGAGATACGTATACACTGGGTCGTGGATTGATTCAAGATAATATTTATCGATTTATTTCTGTACATCTAACTGTGGACAACTAGTTGTAGGTTACTAACGAGGACAGCTGACTTAATAAACTTAAAACATCAAAATATATTAAAAGTGTTGTAAATATATTTTGAACATACTTTGATATATATGTATATATTGTTATAGGTTCGTGAATCAACCAGTGGCCAAGTCTTACTTCCCGACGAAGTAAAAAATCTGTGAAAGTGAGTTATAGTCCCACTTTTCAAATCTAATATTTTTGGGATGAGAATACATGCAGGTTTTATAAATGATTTACAAAATAGACACAAGTACGTGAAACTACATTCTATGGTTGAATTATCAAAATCGAATATGCCCCTTTTTATTAAGTCTGGTAATCTAAGAATTTGGGAACAGACACCCTAATTGACGCGAATCCTAAAGATAGATCTATTGGGCTTAACAAACCCCATCCAAAGTACCGGATGCTTTAGTACTTCGAAATTTATATCATATCCGAAGGGTGTCCCGGAATGATGGGGATATTCTTATATATGCATCTTGTTAATGTCGGTTACCAGGTGTTCACCATATGAATGATTTTTATCTCTATGTATGGGATGTGTATTGAAATATGAAATCTTGTGGTCTATTACTATGATTTGATATATATAGGTTAAACCTATAACTCACCAACATTTTTTGTTGACGTTTTAAGCATGTTTATTCTCAGGTGATTATTAAGAGCTTCCGCTGTCGCATACTTAAATAAGGACGAGATTTGGAGTCCATGCTTGTATGATATTGTGTAAAAACTGCATTCAAGAAACTTATTTTGTTGTAACATATTTGTATTGTAAACCATTATGTAATGGTCGTGTGTAAACAGGATATTTTAGATTATCATTATTTGATAATCTACGTAAAGCTTTTTAAACCTTTATTTATGAAATAAAGGTTATGGTTTGTTTTAAAAATGAATGCAGTCTTTGAAAAACGTCTCATATAGAGGTCAAAACCTCGCAACGAAATCAATTAATATGGAACGTTTTTAATCAATAAGAACGGGACATTTCACGTTACGTGGTCATAAGTCTTTAAAATAACGTTTGACCAAGGATATGTCGCATTCATTTCAAATGTAAGAGTGTTTCAAAGTTTACAAGAATTGTTCAACCAAAAGTTACGATACTAAGTTATAAGTACACTTGAAACCTATGCGACACAATTTTAGATAAAGTCAAAAGACGCTCCACGTATGCATGTACACTCGACATCCAAGAAAGTATCAAAAGTAATGAGTGGAAGCATGTATCACAAAACGTTCAAGGACCTGAGAAAAATATAGAAATCTGTCAACGAAAACGTTGGTGAAATCATAGGTTTAAGTAAGTAAGTACAAGTGAACCACAAGATTTGTAACATTGATATAATAGTAATACATTCTAAAAGTTAATATTCACGAGCACCCAATTATCAATGCTTAACATTCCTTCCATAGAACCCCATCACAATAGTGTTAGAACATACACTGTTTCTCGAAAATATATTTCATTCGTAGACGGTAGCGAACCATCTGAATGAGGGTTTGTCAAACCCATATGGATCCATACAACATAAGTTCTCGCTTACACACGGCAAGTGTAACTAATGATAATCGAATTGAGGATTTTGTTCTAAACTCGTATGTAGAATGTTTGTCTTCCTGTACTTGTGTTCACTTAGTAAAAAGAAACGTTTATGTTTTCTCATCCCAAATGTAAGTTCAAAAGAGTAAAAGTGGGACTATGATCTCATCTTGAGTTCACGTATGTAAAAGTACTTCAACAAGTAAACGTGTGCAAGAACGAATGCTAGTATTGACCTAAACAAATAGGTTTGTATCAATATCGGTAAACACGGTCGGTCAAAGTGTTCAATTTGTCCTATGGCTCATTACGACTCGATTATAATAGCATGTGAATCAAATTGTCATGTTTCATGCAAGGTACAAGTATAAAAGCATGTTAGAATGATTGCATAAGTATTTGGTTAAGTTTGATTAAAAGTCGACTTTGGTCGGGTCAAACTCAACGAAAAAGTCAACACGTTCGGGTCGGGTCCCGAACTATTTTTCTGAGGTTTTTATTCATATATAAGCATGTTAGAACAAGTTATATGTGAATCGGAGGTGCGTAGCATAGCAAATATTTTTCGAAATTTGACAAAGTAGGTCAGGAGCCAAACACGGCAAATGCCGCGCCGCGACCAAGGAGGGCCGCGCCGCGACATTTAACGTGGTCTGGTTCCTGGTCAGTTTCAATTGTTCAAGTCAAAATTCAATCTTCAATTTAGCACAATTCACAAACCGTAAACACTTAGAACACGTATCTTATATCATTGGAAATGTAATTTGACGAGGAACACAACTAAACACGTTTCATCAATCAAAAGCATCATTTGCAAAAATTAAATTTTCAAGTTGAAAGTTCATTAAATGTTCACCATAAATGCTTTCAAATTTATAAATGCACTTTGATGATTTGGGAATTAAATGCACACATATAATACGCCGTTTCGTAGATAATTACGCATACAATGCAACTAAACACTTACCAACAACAATTCATGGCATTCAATGCATCAAATATTCACATTTAGTTCTATCAAACCCTAACCAACATCACCAAAATCAATAATCAAGTTTATAAAGTTTTCTAAAATAACCTACAAATCAAATTGAAGCTAGTGATGCTAGTAACACAATTAAAACATGCACTTATAACATTTAACAACATTCAAGCAACCAAATCACCAAATCAAACACACCAAAGTTCAAGTTCATGTTAGTTGCTTAAAATAACGAGATCAAATATATAAATCATATATTCATGTTAGACTTGAGACATAGACACTAATTAACACTTTTACAAGTATAAATCATCAAGAACACAAAATCTAGTGATTTTAGAAAGTTACCCAAATGCAATAAAGTTGGTATGGATTCAAAGAGGAAGATGCAAGGATTCCGAATACGTAATTTGTTTGGATTGATGCTTGCTCGATTTGAAATAGATGATGATTCTTTGTTTTGGGTTTTGAGAGAAAAATGTGAAAGCATAAAAGAAAATGGAAAATGAAAAGGATAAAGAAAGGAGGTTAGTGTGACTAGTCCATCTAGTCACATCTTTGTTCAATTGGCGAAACTAGTCCCTCGAGTTCGGTTGCGGGTGCGTGAATTACCTAAACAAGATAATTTAAACGCGTATCAACGGGAGATGTTATAAATATATAACGGACTTTAAAATAGTTAAACGGAAAGTAAACGAAAAAAGGCGGGATGTTACATTACCTACTCCTTAAAAGAAATTTCGTCCCGAAGTTTAAGTAGGCGTAGTAGTCGTTGTTTCTTCCTCGAGATCTTGCATTTCCGAATTCATGAATAGATGAGAATACTTCCTTTACATTTGATCTTGTCTTTCCCAAGTAAACTCGGGTCCCCTTTTGGCGTTCCAACAGACCTTGACAATTGGAATTCGGCTTTGTTTTAACGTTTTGACGGAGGTGTCCACAATTTCAACCGGTTCCTCCACGAAATGAAGTTTGTCATCAATGGTAAGTTCCTCGAGAGGGATGACGATATCGGGTTCGGCAAGGCACTTTTTCAAGTTGAATACATGGAAAGTAGGATGAACGGAGCTCAATTGAGGCGGAAGATCTAAACGATAAGCAACGGTTCCAACACGCTCCAAGATTTCGAAAGGACCAATATACCGCGAATTTAGCTTCCCGCGTTTCCCGAAACGGATTACACCTTTCCAAGGCGCGACTTTTAACATTACGCGGTCACCGACTTGAAATTCGAGGTCGTTGCGTCTTTTATCGGTATAGCTCTTTTGACGACTACGGGCCGTCCTAAGCCTATCTCAGATTTGAACGATCTTTTCGGTTATTTCATGAATGAGTTCGGGTCCGGTGATTTGTGTGTCGCCTACTTCGGCCCAAAAAAGAGGTGAACGGCATTTTCGGCCATATAGAGGTGAACAAAATCATCATTGCCTTCAGGAAGTGACAAGATAGGAGCGGTGGTTAGCTTTGTCTTCAAGATTTCAAATGCAGATTCTTGTTCGGTTGCCCAAATGAATTTCTTTCCCTTGTGAGTTAACGCGGTTAGAGGACAAGCAACCAAGGAGAAGTTTTCGATGAATCTACGATAGTATCCGGCGAGACCCAAGAATTGACGAATGTGAATAGGAGTGGTAGGAGTCTCCCATTTACTAATGGCTTCGATTTTCGTGGGATTGACTTTAATGCCTTGATCACTTACAACATGATCAAGAAATTGAACTTCCTTCAACCAAAATTCACACTTCGAGAATTTGGCATATAGTCGTTCTTGTCTCAAGAGTTCAAGCACAAGTCGGAGATGTTGTTTGTGCTCTTCTTCACTTTTAGAATAGACCAAGATGTCATCGATGAACACAATAAAGAATTTATCGAGATACGATTTGCACACGCGGTTCATAAGGTCCATGAACACCGCCGGTGCGTTAGTGAGACCAAATGGCATAACAAGAAATTTATAACTACCATAACAAGTCCGGAAAGCGGTTTTAGAGACATCTTCCCCCTTAACCCTTAATTGATGATAACCCGAGCGGAGATCGATTTTCGAATATACACAAGACCTTTGTAGTTGATCAAAGAGGTCATCAATGCGAGGAAGAGGATATTGGTTCTTAACTGTCAATTTATTTAGTTCATGATAATCAATCCACATTCGTAGGGATCCGTCTTTCTTCTTAACGAACAAAATCGGAGCGCCCCATGGTGAATGGCTAGGTTGGATAAAACCACGGTCAAGTAGTTCTTGAATTTGATTTTGCAATTCTTGCATTTCGGAGGGAGCAAGTCTATACGGTGCACGTGCTACGGGTGCGGCTCCCGGAATAAGATCAATTTGGAATTCAACCGGTCGATGAGGTGGAAGACCCGAAAATTCGTCGGGAAATACTTCGAAAAAGTCACTAACAATTGGCACATCATCGATATGCTTCTCATCGGACTCGACTTTCTTAACGTGGGCAAGGATCGCAAAACAACCCTTACGGAGTAGTTTTCTAACTTTAAGGCATGAAACGATGTTGAGTCCGATGCAACTCTTATCGCCATAAACAATCAAGGGTTCACCATTCTCGATAGGAATTCGGATTGCGTTAAGATCACAAAGGATGTGAGATTTCATTTTGGCTAACCAATTCATACCGATTATTACATCGAAGCTTCCTAGTTCCATGGGTATCAAGTCAATTTCAAACTCATTACCCAAAATGTTTAATGTACACCCCCGGTAATATGTGTCGGCACTCAATAGTTTCTCGTTGGCCACTTCAATGGTATAAGTGGTATCTAGTGGAAGTAGTGGAGTGCTAAAAGAATGAGTCAAAGTCTTGGATACAAAACTCTTATCGGCACCCGAATCGAATAAACAAGTAACATAAGTGTTGTTGAGAAGAAACATACCCGTGACTAATTCATTGTCATCTCGGGCTTCCTCGGTGTTGATGTTGAAAGCTCATCCGCGCGTATTGGGGTTATCTTTCTTCTTCGGGCATGCATTTCTATAATGGCCCTTTTGGCCACATTCATAACAAGTGACCGTCTTTGGTGCATTGGGCCCCTTTCGAGCGACGGGGGTGACACTTTTACATTCGTTGGCCTTATGACCAACTCCTTGGCACTGATGGCAAATTAGCTTGCCAGATTCACCAAAGTGATGCGTGTTGCATTTGTTGCAAAGAGGTAGGTTTCCGGCATAACCCTTTTTGCCGTCGGAGGTGAAAGGCTTCTTGGCAAAGTTATTGTTGCTTGATTGGGGGGCTTCCCATTTTTTTTGTTACCCGACTTACCCTCGGCTTTAGGTGTCAGCACTACAATTTCGTTCACCGTCTCTATCAATTTGTGGGCCATGTTCAAAGCTTCTTGAAGATTAGTGGGTTTGGATGACATTACTCCGTGTTTGATGCTCTTTGGAAGACCATCCATGTAAAGTTCAACCCTTAGAGATTCGGAGTTCACAAGGTTTGGGCACATCAAGGCTAGTTCAGAAAATCGTTGATTATAAGCCTTGAGGTCGTTTCCGACCGCTTTCAAAGTTCTTAGCTCTTGTTCGAGCCTTCAGGTTTCTTCACGAGGGAAGTATTCGACGATCATATTTTCCCTTAAGTTGGCCCAAGAGAGGGCGTGATCTTCATCGGTGCCCACCGATTGTACATAGGTGTTTCACCATGTGAGAGCGACACCGGCGAAAGTGTGAGTGGAGTATTTGACCTTATCTTGGACCCGACAATCGCTTATGCTAAAAACGGCCTCCGTTTGTTCGAACCATCGAGTGAGAGTAACCGGTCCCCTGGTCCCATCAAAAGTATGAGGTTTGCACCCCATGAAAGCTTTATAGGAGCATCCCTCGTTTGAATTTCCGGCTCCATTGTTGTTGTTGTTGTTGTTGTGGTTGTTGTTATTGTTGTTGTTGTTGGATGAGTGACCAGCCATGGCCGCATCCACGGCGGTGGCTATCATTCGTTGTAGAGCTTGTTCGGGAGTATCATGGCATGGCACGCGGCGAGGAGGCATTGTTCCTTCAAAACACAAGAATACCGTTGATTAGTATTTTCAATAATACTAATCATGATATGGAATAAGGATAGAGAGAAAATTTTCCTTAACTCGCCTTAAATTCTTTATGTCATAATGTCGGAACGTTCATATGAGTCACCGTAATATAATCCCGGAAATTATATTACCCTAATTCATATGTGCATTCGACATTATTTCACTAAGTCAAGGTGGCGCGTCAATCAAATTAAACAACGTGAGATTAAGATGAAATAAGAGTAGATATGAGTAGAAACGTTCAAGTATAAATGCACAAGTAGTCAAGTAATTCCTACTTCAAGTCTATATGCCGGTTGTAGTCTAAACTCACTAATGCACCCTATAACTCAGGGTTGACACCAATGAACTCTAAATTCCTACAACTAACGCTCTGATACCATCTGTAGCGGCCCGACGAAATCATCATTGATAGCTCCGTCTACTTAGGTCCCGTACGTGGTCATAAGTCTTTAAAATAATGTTTCACCAAAGATATGTCGCATTCATTTCAAATGTAAGAGTGTTTCAAAGTTTACAAGAATTTTTCAACCAAAAGTTACGATACTAAGTTATAAGTACACTTGAAACCTATGCGACACAATTTTAGATAAAGTTAAAAGACGCTCCACGTATGCATGTATACTCGACATCCAAGCAAGTATCAAAAGTAATGAGCGGAAGCATGTATCACAAAATGTTCAAGGACCTGAGAAAAACATAAAAATCTGTCAACGAAAACGTTGGTGAAATCATAGGTTTAAGTAAGTAAGTACAAGTGAACTACAAGATTTGTAACATTGATATAATAGCAATACATTCTAAAAGTTAATATTCACGAGCACCCAATTATCAATGCTTAACATTCCTTCCATAGAACCCCATCACAATAGTGTTAGAACATACACTGTTTCTCGAAAATATATTTCATTCGTAGATGGTAGCGAACCATCTGAATGAGGGTTTTTCAAACCCATATGGATCCATACAACATAAGTTCTCGCTTACACCCGGCAAGTGTAACTAATGATAATCGAATTGAGGATTTTGTTCTAAACTCGTATGTAGAATGTTTGTTTTCCTATACTTGTGTTCACTTAGTAAAAAGAAACGTTTATGTTTTCTCATCCCAAATGTAAGTTCAAAAGAGTAAAAGTGGGACTATGATCTCACCTTGAGTGCACGTATGTAAAAGTACTTCAACAAGTAAACGTGTGCAAGAACGAATGCTAGTCTTGACCTAAACAAATAGGTTTGTATCAATATCAGTAAACACGGTCGGTCAAAGTGTTCAATTAGTCCTATGGCTCGTTATGACTCGATTATAATAGCATGTGAATCAAATTGTCATGTTTCATGCAAGGTATAAGTATAAAAGCATGCTAGAATGATTGCATAAGTATTTGGTTAAGTTTGATTAAAAGTCAACTTCGGTCGGGTCAAAGTTAACGAAAAAGTCAACACGTTCGGGTCGGGTCCCGAACTATTTTTCTGAGGTTTTTATTCATATATAAGCATGTTAGAACAAGTTACATGTGAATCGGAGGTGCGTAGCATAGCAAATATTTTTTGAAATTTGACAAAGTAGGTCAGGAGCCAAACACGGCAAATGCCGCGCCTCGACCAAGGAGGGCCGCGCCGCGACATTTAACGTGGTCTGGTGCCTGGTCAGTTTTAATTGTTCAAGTCAAAATTCAATCTTTAATTTAGCACAATTCCCAAACCGTAAACACTTAGAACACGTATCTTATATCATTGGAAAGGTAATTTGACGAGGAACACAACTAAACATGTTTCATCAATCAAAAGCATCATTTGCAAAAATTGAATTTCCAAGTTGAAAGTTCATTAAATGTTCACCATAAATGCTTTCAAATTTATAAATGCACTTTGATGATTTGGGAATTAAATGCACACATATAATACACCGTTTCATAGATAATTACGCACACAATGCAACTAAACACTTACCAACAACAATTCATGGCATTTAATGCATTAAATGTTCACATTTAGTTCTATCAAACCCTAACCAACATCACCAAAATCAATAATCAAGTTTATGAAGTTTTCTAAAATAACCTACACATCAAATTTTTCTCGTACATATTTAAAGGTACAAACTTAATTATTAGCACGATTATATCTTTTTTGTTTATGTGATTAAATGAGCCAAAGTGTTAGTTTATGAGTAGGTGCATGTATGTGAGTGTATATATATATATGTATATATATATATATATTTGAGAATACATGTGTGGACGTGTATATGTACGTGTCGCGATGGAGTTGAGTCGTGCGGGACTTAAGGTTGAAGCTTAGGCGTGCATAGGAAGAGTGAATGGGGTGTGCTAGTTGTTTGAACCATCGTTTTGTGTTAAATGGTCGAAGTGACCAGGCTAAGGCAAACGCCGCGCCGCTACGGGCGGGACCGCGCCGCGACAAACAAAGCAAACCTGGATCAGAGATTGGGTTAAGAAGGGCCTATTTTCTATTTTCCCTTTATGTGTCACGCCGCGACGATTAATGCCGCGCCGCGACAGTTCTGCTGAACTGGTGTCGGACTTAGCTCATTTTAAGGGATTTTAAGGGGCAAAATGGTAAATTGACATATGGATCTGATGGGGGCATTAACTCTCCACCACATATCCATTTAATTCATTTTCCTTTTCCCTTTTCTTCCCATTTTCTCTCCCAAAACACAAAACCCACTTAGTTTAATCTTGAGATTTGAAGGTGAAGATTTGTGAATCAAACCTAGGAGCAAGAATTAAAGTTGTTCCTTGTGTCTCTAGCTACGTGTTGATAGCCTCGGTAAGTTCTAACTCTAAGTTTTTGAGTTTTAATTGGTTAATGGCTAGGGTTTTGGTTACTAGAGATTTGTAAGACCCAATTAGTGGTAAAATGGGTGAGTTTGGGTTATGTTGTTGTAATGAAACCCTAATAGCCACAATCTAGGGTTTTGGCCTTGTGATTTGAGGTTGTAAGTGTCAATTGATGTTGTTAGTCACTAATGTACTTTAAGATTTATGAAAGAAGTGTTAATGAGTAAGTTTGACTTGATTGTGAGTCTAAGTATTATAAAATGGGTCAAAATGTACTAGTTGACCTAATTAGATGAAATGGGTATGGATTACCCTAAGTTTTGTGTTAATTGAAGTTAATAGACTTTAATTCACTAGTCTTAGTGATTAAAGTCGAGTCTTGGCCATTTATGGACGGTTGTGAGTAGTTGAGTCATTTAATGAAAATTGGGTCATTAAATGGTCAAGTGGGAGTATTGTGGTTAATCCCACTAGTTGTGAAATTGAATGTGCACTTAATGATTTAGGTACATTGCGTTGAAGCTTGGAAGTGCTAAATCATCATCCTTGTGACAAGGTGAGTGGAATAATTATACGTTCATGTATATGGCGTGTTTATTTGTGAATGTTATGGTATGAACCATGTGCCGGTAGTGCCATAACATGTATGTGACGGATATAGGATGTGAACCACGTGCTGGTAGCATCGAGTGTGAACCACGTGCCGGTAGCACTATAAAATGAGGCGTGAACCACGTGCCGGTAGCGTCAAAGTGTGAACCATGTGCCGGTAGCACTATAAAAGAGTGAGACTCAAATACGTATGGTGTGAACCACGTGCCGGTAGCACCATAGCGTTATAGTTAACCTTAATGTGTTGTTATCATTTAGCATTATATATATATATATATATATATATATATATATATATATATATATATATATATATATATATATATATATATATGGTGTTAAGTATATGCTAATGAGATTTGGTGTCAATGTACGACTTGTTGGTATTTCGGGTATGATTGACTTGCTATGTGAGTTACATGTTCGTGCGAGGTATTTGGTATTTGTGATTGCAAATAGATGGGTTATATATATGTATGTATAACTATTTCATTCACTAAGCATTGCTTACCCTCTCGTTGTTTACCATTTTTATAGGTTCTGGCTTGGACCAGGGTAAGGGCATACGGTTGGATTAGTTGTCTCCCGTTTGTGTTGATAGGGGGTGCTTTTTGGATAGCTTTTGAAGTGGCCTAACGTTTTAGGTAGTTTAGCCCCAAACCATGCTCGAATGTCGTTTGGATTATAAACTATCATTGTAATAGGTCAAACTTGTATTAAACTTAATTAATGGCCCTTTTGCCTTTGGTGAACATTTAAACTGTTATACGTTTAAATGGAACTTGTGGAATGGTTTACATATTTAATTGGCGCGTAAATGTATATTGTATAAAAAAAAATTTATCGTATGGAATACGGGTTGGGTTGTTTCAAGTGGTATCAGAGCATGGTCTAAGGGATTTAGGCGACTTGAGGTAGGTGCCTAGACTTGGGCTTTATTGTGTGAGCGCTTTATGCAGGACTTGTAGGACTTTGGGTCTAATCGGGAATTGTTAGTGCTTTGGTTTATGCGAACTAACCTTGTGCTAATTGATTTGTGTTGTGTTTAGCAAGCATTGAGGGAGATGGACGTTGTACTAGCAAGTTAATGCGACGTGCTCGCGTAACAATAATTTGCTACCATTGTTACGGGTGCAAATCGTGTCAAACAAGTAATGTACGACGATTGTCGAGCGAGATGGAGTAGTGTGGTGTACATGTATATACTTACATGTTATGTCTTTTCGTTCTTTGTTTAATCTTTTCCGTTTTATAGAATGAACACGAGAAACAGACATGATAATGATAACGGTGGTACGAGTGAGGATGTTGAACTCACGGCCAAGGTTGAGGCCATCTTTAAAAAGTTAAAGAAGGATTTTCTTGACGATGTCCGAAAGGTCTTCCAAGAGTCGGTCGATGGACAAGTGACCGAAATAATCAACGATCGAATGAAATCCGCAATAGAGGAGGCTTTAGAGGCAAGAAACATTTATCCTCGAGGCGAAGGGGGTGAAGGTAATGGTGGGGGTGGAAGGCAGGACTTCCACTACAAAAATTTCAAGGATACTCAACCTCCGATGTTTAATGGGGTGAGGGATCCATTGAAAAGCACTTGTTGGATTTCCGATATCGAGGGAGCTTTCCGTACCGCGAAATGTCCTCCCGAGAAGAAGACGAGGTATGGGTCTAGCATGTTACGTGAAGAAGGCAAGTTGTGGTGGGACGATAAAATCAATTTTTATGGTGAAGAGCAATGTATGAGCTTGACATGGGAGGAGTTTAAGAAGGAATTTTTTCAAGAATACCGAACTTCTTCCGACTTTGATAGAATCCGAGACGAGTTGCATCATTTCCAACAAGGTTCAATGGACTTGGTTACTCTCAAGTCTACCTTTTTGGCAAAGACTCGTTTTTGCCCGGAATATGTTGGTGACGATCACAAGCTAATGAAAGATTTCTACCGTACCTTGAATGATGAGTTAAAGGGTAAGATTAGTCGGGGAATGTCTAAGACTTTTGAAGAGCTATTCGAGTTGGCTCGGGGTTTTGAACCGGAGGTTCCGAGGAAGAGTGATTTCACTTTTTCAAAGAGAAAGTTTGAAGGTTCGAGCCATTCGAACTTTTCAAATAAAAAGAACAAGAAAGGCTCCGAAAGCTTAAATAATGTGAAGAAGGGTGCTTCTGGGGGTTTCGGGCCCACGTGTTTTAATTGTAAACAAAGGGGACACATAGCCCGTGATTGTACCAATGGCCCGAACAAATTTACTTGCTATAATTGTGGTAAGGAAGGGCACAAGAAGCCGGAATGTCCCGAGTTGAATAATGATCATGTAAAGAAATTGGAGAGAACGGCGGGCACGGCTAGGGGTCGCAACTATTTGATGACGAATGATGAAGCTAAGCAATCCAACGAAGTTATCTCAGGTACTTTTATGGTTAACTCTAATCCGGCAAGGATTTTATTTGATAGCGGTGCAAATTTGTCGTTTGTGTCTCCAAATTTTGTGCCTAAACTTGATAGACCGTTAGCTAAGTTAAGTCGTCCGGTGGAAGTCGAAATAGCGGACGACAAGATGGTGCTAGTGGTTGATGTGTGTAAAAATTGTGATGTTGTTTTTGGTGCCGAAAACTTTAAAATTGATCTCATCCCTATGACTTTGGGCGATTTTGATATCGTTGTTGGTATGGATTGGCTCGATCGTAATAGAGACGATATCGCGTGCCATGAGAAGTTTATACGTATGAAGACCCCTAGAGGGGGAGAGTTAATTATTCATGGCGAAAAGCGAAGAAGACTTGTGCCGATATGTTCTTTTGCGCGGGCACGATGTTTTCTTCTTAGTGGTGGCATGGCTTTTCTTGCCCATGTTGTTGATACTCGTAACGAGCCACCACTTATTCGTGAAATTCCGGTAGTTAGTGAATTCGAAGAAGTTTTTCCAGATGAGTTACCGGGTGTTCTGGCGGAAAGACAAGTTGAATTTTGTATTGAGTTGGTTCCGGGAGCTACCCCATTGCTAAAACTCCTTATCGTTTAGCACCAACGGAAATGCAAGAGTTGTTAAATCAAACCCAAGAGTTGCTTGAGAAGGGTTTTATTCGACCGAGTGCTTCGCCGTGGGGCGCTCCGGTTTTATTCGTGAAAAAGAAGGATGGTAGTTTGCGGATGTGCATTCACTACAGGGAGTTGAATAATGTGACCATCAATAATCGTTATCCACTGCCTAGGATCGACGATTTGTTTGATCAACTCCAAGGTGCGACGTATTTCTCTAAGATCGACCTACGGTCCGGCTATCACCAAATGCGGGTCCGTGAGGAAGATATTGAGAAAACGGCTTTTCAAACGCGTTATGGGCATTTTGAGTTCGTAGTTATGCCTTTTGGTCTTACGAATGCACTTGCGGCATTCATGGATCTTATGAACCGAGTGTGCCAACCTATGTTGGACAAGTCGGTGATTGTGTTCATTGACGACATACTAGTCTACTCGAAAAGTATGAACGAGCATGAACGTCATTTGCGTGAAGTGTTGAACACGTTACGAAAAGATAAGTTGTATGCTAAGTTCTCCAAATGTGAATTTTGGCTAAGGGAGGTTCAATTCCTTGGTCACATTGTGAACAAAGATGGCATTCAAGTAGATCCGAGGAAGATAGAGACAGTGAAGAGTTGGAGACAACCGACTACGCCTACGGAAATCTGAAGTTTTCTCAGATTGGCCGGTTATTATCGTCGGTTTATCCAAGACTTTTCTAAGATCGCTTCTTCATTGACGAAATTGACGAGGAAGAATGTGAGGTTTGTTTGGGAGAACGAGCAAGAAGTTGCCTTTCAATTGTTAAAGGAGAAGTTATGTCAAGCTCCGGTGTTAGTGTTGCCGGAAGGAGTGGAAGACATGACGGTTTATTGTGATGCTTCGTTAAATGGACTCGGGTGTGTTCTAATGCAAAGAGGTAAAGTCATCGCCTATGCCTCTCGACAATTAAAGGAACACGAGAAGAGATATCCGACTCATGATCTTGAGTTGGCGGCGGTTGTGCATGCGTTGAAAATTTGGCGCCATTACTTGTATGGTGTCAAGTGTACGATTTCTTACGATCATAAGAGTTTGAAACACCTCTTTAATCAACGAGATTTGAATTATCGTCAACGTAGGTGGATGGATGTGGTGAAAGATTATGATTGTGAAATACTTTATCATCCGGGCAAGGCGAATGTGGTCGCGGATGCGTTAAGTCGAAAGAGTCATCACCCGGCGTTACGATTGGGATTGTTACGTATGATTATTACTAACGATTTTCTTGAAAAACTCGGTGTGATTCAAATAGAGGCTTACGTTCACAACAAGCATGCGGAGCGAATTGTGGGACAATCGGAGTTCATTACTATGGGCTCGCGTGGTTTGTTGTCTTTTCAAGGAAGAGTGTGGGTGCCTAAGATGGGTGATTACCAACAAGTGCTACTCGATGAAGCACATAAGTCAAAGTATTCCATTCATCCGGGCGGGCCGAAAATGTATCTTGATTTAAGGAAAGATTATTGGTGACCGGGCATGAAACGTGATGTTGTGAAGTATGTTGAGCAATACGTCACGTGTTTGCAAGTTAAAGCCGAGCACCAAAAGCCGTATGGTAAGTTACAACCGTTAGAAATCCCGAAATGGAAATGGGAGCACATTACCATGGATTTCATCACAAAGTTACCTAAAACGGCGAGAACCCAATTTGATTCAATTTGGGTTATAGTAGATTGATTAACGAAAAGCGCTTTGTTTCTTCCCATTAAGGAAGCGATATCGTCGGAGACCTTGGCTAAGTTGTTTATCAAGGAAGTCATCTCTCGACACGGCGTTCCTATATCGATTGTTTCGGATCGAGATACTCGTTTTACATCTCGATTTTGGGAAAAGTTTCATGAGGATATGGGTACACAATTGAAATTGAGCACGGCGTATCATCCTCAAACGGACGGTCAAACCGAACGTACGAATCAAACTTTGGAAGATATGTTACGTGCGTGCATTATCGATTTTGGTGGTAGTTGGGACGAGCACTTACCTTTGGTGGAATTCTCGTACAATAATAGTTATCATACTAGTATGGGGATGCCACCTTATGAGATGCTTTATGGGCGTAGGTGTCGAACCCCGATTTGTTGGGGTGAAGTGGGACAAAAGGAAATCGGGAGTACCGATTTGGTTTTAGAGACAAATAGCAAGATTGATGTGATTCGAGAGCATTTGAAAAAGGCTCAAGATAGGCAAAAGTCGTATGCCGACAAATGTAGACGAACGATCAAATTTCAAGAAGGTGACATGGTGATGCTTAAGGTTTCGCCATGGAAAGGTATTATTCGATTCCGGAAATGAGGAAAGTTAGCTCCTCGGTTTATTGGGCCGTTTAAGATTTTAGCTCGTGTTGGTGAAGTCGCGTATCGTTTGGAATTACCTGAAGAGCTTGCGGGGATCCATAATACATTTTATGTTTCTCATCTCCGTAAGTGTCTTGCGGATGATTCATCTTGGGTGCCATTAGACGAGATTGAGCTAAATAATAAGTTAGAGTATATTGAGGAACCGATTGCCATACTCGATGAGAAGGTCAAAAGGTTGAGACATAAAGAGGTTAGGACTTTTAAAGTTCAATGGCGTCGTAGTAAGGGTTCCGAGTTTACTTGGGAGCCCGAAGAGTTTGTGTTGGTTTATCTTCCCTCTTGTCATGCGGCTTGGATCGCGAGGACGCGCTCCGATTCAAGTGGGGGAGAGTTGTAACACTTCGTTTTCCCGTACATATTGAAAGGTACAAACTTAATTATTAGCACTATTATATCTTGTTCGTTTATGCGATTAAATGAGCCAAAGTGTTAGTTTATGAGTGGGTGCATGTATGTGAGTGTATATATATGTATATATATATATATATTTGAGAATACATGTGTGGACGTGTATATGTACATGTCGCGATGGAGTTGAGTCGTGCGGGACTTAAGGTTGAAGCTTAGGCGTGCATAGGAAGAGTGAATGGGGTGTGCTAGTTGTTTGAACCATCGTTTTGTGTTAAATGGTCGAAGTGACCAGGCTCAGGCAAACGCCGCGCCGTGACGGGCGGGACCGCGCCGCGACAAACAAAGCAAACCTGGATCATAGATTGGGTTAAGAAGGGCCTATTTTCCCTTTATGTGTCGCGCCACGACGATTAAGGCCGCGCCGCGACAGTTCTGCTGAACTGGTGTCGGACTTAGCTCATTTTAAGGGATTTTAAGGGGCAAAATGGTAAATTGACATATGGATCTGATGGGGGCATTAACTCTCCACCACATATCCATTTAATTCATTTTCCTTTTCTCTTTTCTTCCCATTTTCTCTCCCAAAACACAAAACCCACTTAGTTTAATCTTGAGATTTGAAGGTGAAGATTTGTGAATCAAACCTAGAAGCAAGAATTAAAGTTGTTCCTTGTGTCTCTAGCTACGCGTTGATAGTCTCGGTAAGTTCTAACTCTAAGTTTTTGAGTTTTAATTGGTTAATGGCTAAGGTTTTGGTTACTAGAGATTGGTAAGAAACAATTGGTGGTAAAATGGGTGAGTTTGGGTTATGTTGTTGTAATGAAACCCTAATAGCCACAATCTAGGGTTTTGGCCTTGTGATTTGAGGTTGTAAGTGTCAATTGATGTTATTAGTCACTAATGCACTTTAAGATTTATGAAAGAAGTGTTAATGAGTAAGTTTGACTTGATTGTGAGTCTAAGTATTATAAAATGGGTCAAAATGTACTAGTTGACCTAATTAGATGAAATGGGTATGGATTACCCTAAGTTTTGTGTTAATTGAAGTTAATAGACTTTAATTCACTAGTCTTAGTGATTAAAGTCGAGTCTTGGCCATTTATGGGCGGTTGTGAGTAGTTGAGTCATTTAATACAAATTGGGTCATTAAATGCTCAAGTGGGAGCATTGTGGTTAATCCCACTAGTTGTGAAATTGAATGTGCACTTAATGATTTAGGTACATTGCGTTGAAGCTTGGAAGTGCTAAATCATCATCCTTGTGATAAGGTGAGTGGAATAATTATACGTTCATGTATATGGCGTGTTTATTTGTGAATGCTATGGTATGAACCATGTACCGGTAGTGCCATAACATGTATGTGACGAATATAGGATGTGAACCACGTGCCGGTAGCATCGAGTGTGAACCACGTGCTGGTAGCACTATAAAATGAGGCGTGAACCACATGCCGGTAGCGTCAAAGTGTGAACCATGTGCCGGTAGCACTATAAAAGAGTGAGACTCAAATACGTATGGTGTGAACCACGTGCCGGTAGCACCATAGCGTTATGGTTAACCATAATGTGTTGTTATCGTTTAGCATTATATATATATATATATATATATATATATATGGTGTTGAGTATATGCTAATGAGATTTGGTGTCAATGTACGACTTGTTGGTATTTCGGGTATGATTGACTTGCTATGTGAGTTACATGTTCGTGCGAGGTATTTGGTATTTGTGATTGCAAATAGATGGGTTATATATATGTATGTATAACTATTGCATTCACTAAGCATTGCTTACCCTCTCGTTGTTTACCATTTTTATAGGTTCCAGCTTGGACAAGGGTAAGGGCATACGGTTGGATTAGTTTTCTCCCGTTTGTGTTGACAGGGGGTGCTTTTTGGATAGCTTTTGAAGTGGCCTAACGTTTTGGGTAGTTTAGCCCCAAACCTTGCTCGAATGTCGTTTGGATTATAAACTATCATTGTAATAGGTCAAACTTGTATTAAACTTAATTAATGGCATTTGTGCCTTTGGTAAATATTTAAACTGTTGTACGTTTAAATGGAACTCGTGGAATGGTTTACATATTTAATTGGCGCGTAAATGTGTATTGTATAAAAAAAAATTTATCGTATGGAATACGGGTTGGGTTGTTTCAATTAAAACATGCACTTATAACATTTAACAACATTCAAGCAATCAAATCACCAAATCAAACACACCAAAGTACAAGTTCATGCTAGTTGTTTAAAATAACGAGATCGAACATATAAATCATATATTCTTGTTAGACCTGGGCTATAGACAATAATTAACACTTTTACAAGTAAAAATTATCAAGAACACAAAATCTAGTGATTTTAGAAAGTTACCCAAATGCAATAAAGTTGGTATGGATTTGAAGAGGAAGATGCAAGGACTCCGAATACGTAATTTGTTTGAGGAAATACGGGTAAAAATACCGTATGAATGCGAGTAGAATTCTTTGAGGAAATTGAACAGAAATACGAGTATAGCTATCCTTTATATGTATCGGTATATTATAAAGTGTATTCAATACTTGTAAGGATGTATTTACACTCGTAATACATTATATGTAAATACATTTTAACATAAGTTAATTACGTCGTTTAAATAGTAATATATATTGTTTGAAAACTCTTTAAATTAGTAGTATGAAAATATATATATAATAATTTGTTAATATACTTAATGAGATATTTAATTATCATATTTTCAAGTTAAATATATATAAATCCATATATATACACACAATAATTAAACAATTAAATCAAGTTATGACGTTCGTGAATCGTCGGAATAAAAGGGTGACCAAAAGCTTGTTTAAAATTCTTTTCGGAGGTTCAAGATTTATTAAAATTCATTGCTTATCAAGTCGAAATTATATAAAGATTAAGTTTAAATTTGGTCGAAACTTTCTGGGTCGTCACAGTACCTACCCGTTAAAGAAATTTTGTCCCGAAATTTGATCGAGGTCGTCATGGCTAACAATAAGAATGTTATTATAATGAATATAAGTTGATTCATAGGGTTTTATCATGATTTAGAAATATGGATAAAATAATTCGATTACTCGAAACGTATGAGTGAAGGTATCGTAAAAGTGTGAAATGAGAAAATTGGGTTTCGTCTTATCTTTTGACGTCATCACGGTTGATCTCCGGATTAAAGAAAATCTTTGTAATCTATATAAGATTTGATTCTTCGGTGATTAAGGAAATTATGATCCTCTTCGATTTAATGCAATAATCTGTCTCGATTTCCCTATCGGATATTTTACTATAAATCAACCTTCTACGTTTCCTTATTTCCACATCTCCCATCTTTTATACTTTCTTCCTTTCTTCGTACTTCCAAAACATTCGTCAATATGCTCCATCCAGTTTTAATTCTTGATATATTCTTGACTATCACATCTGTCATTCTTCTTTTTCATCTTCCACAGGAGGAATCCGTTAATTTCTACTATGCTCTTGGGTGTATAGTGTTCTTAGTTTTCCCGTGTCTTTATATTGCTATATGCATCGATATACACGGTTTGTAATTCCTGCGTTGTCTTCGTGCTTATATTTTTCCTTATATTTTGGAGTTTCATGCTTCCGTCTTCTTTTCCCGACTTCAAGTCAAGCGAATAATGGTCTAGAATTCATAGATATGAAATTCGGAATGAACATAGCTAATGCTCTAAGAGAGAAATTGTAATAGCACAATTTGACTTGTGAAATTATCAGAATCCAAAGGAAAAGATAGAACTATCAATAGAATATGTTCTTGATATGTTTAGAGATTAGATTGAATGTAAGAGTCATGTAACATGGCACATGATGACATTATGGTCTGTGAATCATTACGTTCCATTTAGAAACTCAGCATGACTTACTGTAATATAATCACATTGATCAAGTGTCATTATATTATACTAACTCATGCTTCAGTTCCCAACATTACTTCAAAAATATTCATACTTTACACTCAGAGGTTTCAGATATTTAGAAACTAAAACAGTTTTCTTTATGATGTTATACAGATAACGCAAAGGAATAAATGATTTCAGATAAGAATGGTTATGAAAATATCTTCATAAATATGAAGGATATTTATAATGGAAGATACGATGATATCTTAGAATATTTAAGATAAGAGGATGATGAAGAATATTGTCCGCAAGGGTTTTAGAGTAAGGAGCAAGGTATTTGCTAAGGATTTTAGCAGACACCGAATCATTTGGATTCTTTGAAGGTAGATTTCGTCCTTGTGATTTGTCCACAGCCTCCTTCAGGGTTTGCTCAATCCGTTTTCCAGTTCCAAACCTTCTTTTTTTCTGTGCTTTGCTAACACAATATTCTTTATCATCAACTTTTGACTGTTACGGTTGTCTACAGTTTCTGCTACTTCATTCAGCTTTTTCAAAA
This sequence comes from Rutidosis leptorrhynchoides, assembly GCF_046630445.1. Taxonomy (NCBI): domain Eukaryota; kingdom Viridiplantae; phylum Streptophyta; class Magnoliopsida; order Asterales; family Asteraceae; genus Rutidosis; species Rutidosis leptorrhynchoides. The sequence continues at coordinate 278,457,590 of NC_092333.1, forward strand.
CTTCATAGTACTGATTTGTAGGCTGAAGTGCTATTCCGGATTTCAGTGATATAATTCCAGGAAATAACGTTATATGTATATGCAGAAATGATGTGAGATTCAAGAATAATTATTGATGCTTCCTGGGGTTTGGTATGACAATTATTTTTACAAGATGTAGATGGGTACATGACAAGGTTTTATAGTGATTTTTTCAGAGAGATTTTAGTCAAAGAGCAATAAAGTTGCTGGTAAGCTTACTACTAATGTGGTGGAATATAAAAGGTTCCCCAATAACGATGGCGAAAAGACAACGTATATATCAAGGTTATAATAAGGCTACTCCGGATGAAAAGTCGAAGTTGTCTTTTTGGAGCTGTGATAAAATTTGCTATTTTGAACAGGGATTGTAAAGTTATTTTGGGTAATAATAATGTTAAAGGATCTGACATGGATACGTGTTGAACCTTTGCTTAGGTTCAAGTGTCCTCTGAATGCATATCTATATGCATATATTCTTCCTATGTATCGTGTGATTGGTTCATTCTCTCGATTGTTCCTTAGTTGAGATGTTTTCAAGAATTTTGAAGGATTTAGATGCAGGTTGTCATCGTCAATATCCGTATAATGAATTTGTCGTGAATCTTGAATGATACGAATATCTTTATGAGTTCTGTGAATGAAAGTGATGTTCTAGTATAGTTTGAATTTAAAATATAATTTTGAAGGATGTAGGAATTTAAGATTGATGGCACTTCTTAAATCTTAACTTGGATTTTGATCTGACAAAATCAGAATATGTAATTAAATTGGTATGAAAAATGGTTGTCTTGAATTTTGTGAAATGATGTATATTTCTATGAAAGGATAGAGTATAATTAACGATTGTCGAAACATCATTGAAAATGTACAGTGTAACATATTAATGTAAACTTAAGTATTTCTCGAGTATTACCTACCCGTTAAAATAAAATTTCACAAGTAATATTTTGTACAAAAGAATTTTTATTACAGTCTTTATGAAAATATATGTATGTATATTTTCTTCAGATGTAATATGAATTTAATGAGTTAATATTATATTAATCTCATTTGGTTTACAGTTGGAACTAGAAATGAATAATCCCTAAAACTTTAGAGATTACATAATCGTCGCGGAATATTTCTTCAACGTAAATGAAATAATGAATTAATACTTCATCACTCATTATTGTTGGTATCCCTCAGTGCCTGCGGTGGGTATAATGTTGATGCTCGTAATGCGGCTTGTGATGTTGAGGCTTGTGATGTTGTTGGTAATGTTGTTGCTGGTGCTGGTAGTGGTTTGATGTGAGTATAGATGATGAGAATTTATTTTGTTTTGTATTGTAAAAGAAAATGTTTAAAGTTTCTTGAATAAAAAGAGAGGTCAAGAGCTTTATAAAGGGAATGAAATAATGTAGGATGCACTTGCTAATGAAGTTTTGCTTTTCATGACAGTAAATTTTTTTTTTCTTTTTTACTAAATAATTCACCATGCAAGATACGGAGTAAAGGTCGGATAGCCTCAATAATATTAGTAATATTATACTCATTGCGGCATATCCTAGAAAGGAGAGAGAAAATGGTGTTACGAACGGGTTCTCCGGTAAGTGCCTCATGTTCTTCACCAAGAGGGCAATGTGGTGGATGGAGGGGATCACCTTCTTCTTGTCTCCAATGATTAAGTAGACTACGAATTCGTCCCCAATTCATCCAAAATAGATGATGGCTAATTGGTTGATCCATTTCGGTCACACTGCTTTCGGAGCTCGAGTGAAATTCCATATCGGAATTCGAGGGACTTGAACTAGTGGAGAGTTCCATTTCGTACGATTGAATAAATGATTTTTCGATATGAAATGATTTCCAGCTATCGGATGGTATTCTAATTACATAGAATATCTATATATATATATATATATATATATATATATATATATATATATATATATATATATATATATATATATATATATATATATATATATATATATATATATAGGGCAAAAGATTTCATAGATTACGGAGGAATTTACGGAATATGTTAGGCAAAGTTTACAGTAACAGATACGCTAAGATATGAATTAGCATATACGCTAAAATATGAACTTTGTCTATACACAATTTATGCAATCAATGCAGTAAGATGTGTCTAGACTAAGAATGATAAGTATGTAATTTTCTAAGGGTGATAAGCAGATGATTTCTGACTAGAAATGATAAGCAAAACTTTTGACATGCAGTTAAGGTCGAAGTCCAGACTCACTAATGCATCTTAATAACTATCTGTTAGACACACTAATGCAAGACATGGTTCGCTAAGACCACCGCTCTGATACCAACTGAAACGACCCGTCCATATTACTATAAATGCAGTACGTTCTCATTGGTCTCATAGCGAGGTATTTGACCTCTATATGATACGTTTTAGAAAATATTGCATTCGTTTCATAAAAAGCACATCATTATTATACATAATGCATGTTTTAAACAAGTGGGCGATTATTTAAGAAATAATCCCCAAAATACATCAGTTTCCAAATACTACACACGTGACGTAACAGTCGAATATAATACATGACAAAGGTTTTATTGAATGCAACACTTTATTTAAATAAAAGTATGAGACTCCAAGCAAAGCTTGCTCAGATAATGCAACAGCGGATGACTTTCTTAAGGACCTGAGAATAAGCATGCGTAAACAGTCAACACAAAGGTTGGTGAGATATATAGGTTTATCATCGATATAAATATAGACCACAAGATTTCATAGTTATAAATATATGTACACTCGCAAGTGTATAAAAGTATTCTATAAGTTATTGAGCGCTTCGGTAACCATACTTAACCATTAATGTGGCATATTCCCTTTATTATGAAATCTCCCTACACTGTACCAAGTGTAGTAAAAATGAAGTACTATGCAACCGTTTACGATACTAGAGCGAATAGCCCGGTTGGGGTTGTCAAACCCGATAGATCTATCAATAGGATTCGCGTATACATGTTCTTACAACATGTAAATATTAGTTACCAAGCTATTAGGGAAGATATGTAAATTGGTACAACTCAACGTAGAATATATTTTAAGTACTTGTGTCTATGGCGTAAAACATAAAATGCATGTATTCTCATCCCAAAATATTTGTAGAGTTTAAAAATTGGGACTATATACTCACAGTAGTAAAAGTATATTAATAATAAGTTTTCAACTTATTAAAAATATGACCGGCGTCCTTGGATTCACGAACCTATAACAATAATAACGATTCAGATAATAATACGACATATGAATAAAATAAAGCAAGTTCATAGAATACTTATATAATAATTTTTAACATATTATGTTAGTAGTCCATTGTTAGTAGTCCTTTGTTAGTAGTCTAAAATAGTCCGAAAAGTCCAACAGTCCAATAATCGGTATATATATATATATATATATATATATATATATATATATATATATATATATATATAATCTTAGAATTACCCCACGACGTATTGTATACGTATTGTCTTTGCCTCAACCCAGAGACGTATTGTATACATATTGTCTTAGAATTAACTAAGTCATATTGTGTACGTATTGTCTTAGGATTTATCAAAACGTATTGTATACTTATTGTGTTAGGATGTACCAAGAATATTATTATACATATATACAATCACATAATTAAACAAGATTATAATAATTTGTTATACTACTGATAACATGTCCAAATTTATATAGGATATAGTAAAAGTTAACAAGGATATGGTTAATATAGTTTTTATAATATAAATTTCGTCCATACAACGTTAATTTTAGCAGATTTTGTTTTGCTCGCCAAATATTCATTACAACTCCGTTTAAAGTGAATCAAATTGCTATGGATTCATTAAGAAGTAAATTTTACAAAACCAATTCGAAAAGTTCATCCCAAGTAGTAATATTTAGAGCTTTACCCTCTTTTTGTGTCGGTGGACAGATTTGGAAAAATCCCGGAATCCACCCAATATATGATTTTTGATAAAATACTTCCACTTTGTCTAAAATCATGAAAAAAATACTGGAAGTCTTATTTACATATATTAACATATTTCCAAAGTCTTAGCCTCAAACTCAAAGTTTGAGATAGGTTTTTAATTCCCAACCCAAAACAGCCCGCTTTTTACCGAATGGAGATTAAAGGATATATGTTAAGTTTCAAGGTGTTCTTCATTTGTACAAGTTATAAATTCTTATATTAACTTAATATAACATCATAATACATATAAATAAGTGTTATTAGAGTTAAGTTAGAAAGATTAGATTAGTTTTTCAAACAAGTTTGGTGTTCACCAAAACAAGTTCTAGTTTTTACAAGTTTTATAAGTATAATAAGATAGCAACTATACAAGAAATTGAACAAGGATTTTGAGAAGTATTTTACCTTGATTATGAAGAGGAAAGTTTCTGATATTAAAGTATGATATGAGAGCATTCAAGTGTGTATTTTTAGTTTAAGAAAATGTGGAGTAAAAATGAGTTAAAATGGTCCTTATTTATAAGCTTATAATTTTGGCTTTTAGTGAAAATATCTAAGATACCTTAAATTGTATTAAGTCATGCATGACATATTAAATTGATTAGGTCATGGATGACATATTACACAAATAATTGCAGATTTCTATTGGTATATACCAATAGTAAATACTTCTAGAAGCTGTGTATAATACGGGTAAAAATACCGTATGAATGCGAGTAGAATTCTTTGAGAAAATTGAACGAAAATACGAGTATAGCTATCCTTTATATATATTGGTATATTATAAAGTGTATTCAATACTTGTATGGATGTATTTACACTCGTAATACATTATATGTAAATACATTTTAACATAAGTTAATTACGTCTTTTAAATAGCAATATATATTGTTTGAAAACTCTTTAAATTAGTAGTATGAAAAAATATATATAATACTTTGTTAATATACTTAATGAGATATTTAATTATCATATTTTCAAGTTAAATATATATAAATCTATATATATACACACAATAATTAAACAATTAAATCAAGTTATGACGTTCGTGAATCGTCGGAATAAAAGGGTGACCAAAAGCTTGTGTAAAACTCTTTTCGGAAGTTCAAGATTTATTAAAATTCATTGCTTATCAAGTCGGAATTATATAAAGATTAAGTTTAAATTTGGTCGGAAATTTCCGGGTCGTCACAAGACGCCATGAAAATGGTAAAATCAAATTTCCATGGGTTTTAAATTCTGCCTGAAATTTAATTTAGGCTCTAAGAGTCAGTCAAGTCGCCAATAAATTAACGCTTGCTGTCGAATCGATAACTAGAGCCGTAGATGATAAAATAATAAATAAAATAATTACAAGATAAAAACAAGATGTAAATTAAGAATAAAAAATAATCTAATATCTGGCTACTCATAGCCTGAAATATCTTACGTAATCTTTAAATTTCTTGGCATGTTAATAACTGAATATCTTTCTATGTAACTTAGACGAAGGGGGAATAGATCATTGACTCAGTAGTACCAATTGCCTTAAAACCTCACTGTATATATATGGAATGGAAGTCTTGTCAAATTTTGACGCCGGTTTGATACTTTTTCCCATCATACATGGAGTACATGGAAGCATTTTACAAGCATAAGACCCGTACCAGCTAGACATGTAGGGTTGGTGAGTTTCTATACAAAACACATGATTAAAATATGGGCAAATGGCCCGAAAAGATAACCTATGTCCCCAATTTGACAAACAAGGTAACCCCCAATTTGTCTAAGCCCAAAAAGGATTCTGATTTTTTTAATTTTGCCCGAAAACGTAACATCGTCAAATTTATTAACGATTGTTGGTTAAAAATACACTGTTGGTTCCTGAAGATTCTAAAAACGTTGCACCAAAAGTCCTGCATCATCATCTTGCTACTGTTACTGTTTCACATAAACTTTATCATCATCTTCAAATTTTGAAACCTTCATTGATGATTCGTTCAACAGAATGAAGTTAGAAACGTGATTTTGATTAGATTCCTAAGCTTCTTTCATCATCAATTTAGGTTAACAACCACAAATCCGAAGTGTTTGATCTCGGGTTCTTCATTCATCTTCATCGTGAGATATTTGAGCTCCAAAGCAATATGGAATGTTACATTAAAATGTGAAAACGCAAAGTTGTTGCAGATTATCTCGTGTAGTTACCTGTAAATTCGCACCTCTTAATTCGAAGAATCGAGCACGAATTTGTGAGGTCAAAGTTTCGGATAAAAAGTCAAACGAATTGGTTCATGATCGAATTCGAAGTGTACAAGTTGTTTTTAGTTAAGGTAATAATCAATGAGTGATAAGTGAACCGAAATCTGTTCATCTTCGATTACGATATCAAATCATTAAACTGAATCTATTCGATTACAGTAAATTAGGGTTTTTTTATTGTTCGGGGTGTTTTTTTTCTGTTAACAGGTGTTTGCAAATGATAAGTTCAGCAATAGATAATACCAACCTTGGTATAGATTGTAGAGAAAATTGATTTAAAATGCATCGAACTTTAATCAAAATCCTATTGTATGCATTCAACTTTCAAAAGTCCTATTGTATGCATTCAACTTTGTATTTTCTCCTATTGTAAGCATTCAACATGTTATAACAGGTTACCTTCTAGGTCACCTTCTAGATATTTACATCTTTAGTCTCTAACTTTAATTTCATCTTTAGTCCTTCTAGATATTTACATCTTTTGTCTAACAAAAGGACTAATAAAATTAGAGTTTACAAATATGAGGGACTAAAGATGTAAATATCTAGAAGGTGACCTAGAAGGTAACATGTTATAACAGGTTGAATGCATACAATAGGAGAAAATACAAAATTGAATGCATACAATAGGACTTTTGAAAGTTGAATGCATATAATAGGATTTTGATAAAAGTTCAATGTATTTTGAATCAATTTTCCCTAGATTGTATATCACCATACGGATCTAATCGAATTTATCATGTTTTTAATCATATTTAAAGATTTGTCTCAACCTTTTTTAATTTATGCTTTAAAGATTTGTCTTTAATCGTTTTTAATTTTGTTTGTTTATTGTATTGGCATGTTTTTAAAGCTATCGTTTCAATAAAATGATGAAAATTTATCAGAAAAATTAATGATTGGGTTGATTATATATTATAAATCTGATGAAGATGGTGAATCCGACTGATAAGATGAAGATGTTGATGAAGATAGTGATGAAGATGATGAAGAGGATTATGGGTGAAATGTTTAAGAAACTTCAGGGATCAATTTTGTATTTTTAACTTAAGATCGTTAATGAATTTGACGAATATTACCTCAATTTTAAAATTTTTGAACACGTATTATCTCAATTTTAAAATTTTTGAACACGTAATTCTTTTTTTGAGCAAAAATAAAATTAAATTCCTTTTTGTTCTTAGGCAAATTGGGAGTTACCTTGATTGTTAAATTAGGTAACATATGTTACCTTTTCGGGCTATTTGCCCTTAAAATATCTACCGATGTACACAAATTAAATACAACTAATATCACTATGAAATTTCTTCACTTATGGAGTCTTAGAGATGGGATATTAAGAAATTAAATTGTAATAAAGAAAATTTTGAATATTTTTAATTGATCATAAAAGTAATTTTTCTATTCATCTCAACAAATGTAATATGTAAGAAAATCTGACACAATTTTCCCAAGAATTTTACTACTATATTCTCAGTTCTACCATCTCACTTAGTAACCTATAATCAGCATATGTATAGCAGAAATTATATATGTGAACACTACCAAGATTTCTCTTTTTTCGATCACTTATTTTTATTCATGCCCATTAATGGAATAATGAGGCGATGTAATCCTTTAAAATCAATCCTTTTTAGTTAAGTTACATTTAGAATTATACTATATATCTAATTGAGATAGTCCACTATACTTTATATCTAATTGAGATAGTCCAAATGAATAGTACTATTTGGACTATTTCAACCTCACACTAAGGACCCCAAACTTTATTTAACCTATGAATCGGCCCTCTCCCCAATTTTACTCAAAAACCCCACACCTTCGAGAAAATACAAAACACCCCCCAACCCTACCCCCTTACCTCGACCCGACCTGACCCGACCTGATCCGACCAGACTCGCCTCCCCGTTATTATAACTATAATAATATTATATAATATATTTCGTCCTTCACATTTTTTTTATTTTTTTCACCTTTTTCTTTTCCTTTTTCTAAAAAAAACCCCAAACTTTGTTCAAAAATTAAACCGGCCCCCCAAACAGGGGGTAAAGTGTCAAATAACCATTTTTATAAAAATCTTAACTAAACTCCACTCAAATATTCAATGACTCATATCTTCTCGCTCGCAACGAGTTAAATTTTTTTGACACAATCGTTAAACTCGAAATAATTTTAGGAACACAATGTCACTAACTATACGCAAATGGACTCTTTTTAAAAAACGTTAAATATTTGAGGTACTTTTCATACACGTTGATTTTGCGTTAAATTTTTAAAAGTCGACAATTCCATAGCGAAACGCGGAGATGCACATATATTGTTAATTTAAAATAACATTTAAATCTTTCACGGATTATACCTTTTAGTTCGACCCGAGTTGCGCTTCAACGACATCATCGTTAGCCACGAAATAATTTTACAAACTAAACGCACTAAAATACCTTGAAAATCGAACCCCGGCGCGAAGCGAGGGTTCGTAAACTAGTTATAATCATTTGACAATTACTTTTCGTTACAAGTAGAAATAAAAACTTCATTTTCATTTGACAATTACAGTATGTGTGAAGTACGTTAACTTGAATCGGTACGAAATCAAGATTCATCACCTTAAATTTGAGCATTCAATTCTCAGTTTCTATGGTCATCGTTTATAATAAGTAACTTGCGAAGTGTACAGGTCGAAACAGGAGGTTGGAGAAATTTTGATGAAAATTACATACAGTAGTTGAAAAATATATTAAATAGATTATATATACTAGATATTTAAAGGTAAGGAAGAGACATACACAATACACACATACACATACTCATACTCATACTCATGCTTATAATTTGGCGGACGGTAATAGTGATATATTTCACAAAACATACAAATTAAAAGTGCATGCCACATACACGTACACCCTGCTAATTCCAAATGTACATCACGTACAATAAAACCTAGCCTGATAGATAGGTGCATGGTTAAGTGTCATGCAAAAAACGTACCACATTAACGCAAACCATTAATTTTACGGAGTATCTAGCTAGCTAATTAACTTATAGCTAGCTAACTTATAATGTCACAAACTGAAGATAGAACTTATCATATCATATATATTATATAAAATTCTAATTATCTATATGCTAAATTTTTTTATGGAAGGTGCTAGAGATGAAGAGTGGTATCAACATCAGGAATTACATGAGTTTCATTAAGACAAGTTTTGATTAAGGAAGACGGAGCGGCCAAGGGAACAAAGTCGGTGAGCCAAGATGAGTTGTTTATGGTTAACTTTTGAGTAGTAGTATTAGTAGTGTTTTGGATGTTGATGCCCCAATAGGAAGTAGTATCATCGCGTTTATTATCATTTGAAGTTGGCCAAAGGGATAGTGAAAGGGAGAGTAATTGAGAATCGAATAGTGGTTGATCAATAATATGATTGTACGATGGGAAGATTATTTTGGGATCGAAAAACAAGTTATTTGAAGTAGGCTTGGATGTTATGAAGAGGTGATTGTCATTATAAGTGGAGTTATGAGATATGTGATGATTAGATGGTGGAGTTGATGATGAAATTAGGTTCAAAAGTTCTCTTTCTTCTCTCATCTCTTTCACCTTCTCCAATTGTCTAAATCTCTCTTGCAACATTGCAATGGAAGAACAAACATCCTTCTTTCCCATTTCCATAACCATTTTAGTAGTTAATTCTATCTTAAGTTATTTTCACTAGCTATAGATATATACTTTATATAATGGGAGGGTGTGTGTGTGCGAGATTGTAAGAATAACCAAGTATATGGGGGGAGCAAGGTTAACAAAGTGGAGATTAACAAAGCACTTCAAGTGCTTGCCTTTATATAGAGTACGTGTGAGACCCTAGATTGTTTTTTATAATATATATATATATATATATAGTGGTAGTATCAAGGGAGAAGTAATCAATCGGGGGAAACAATTTTTTTTTTCGTTTTTTAAAAAAACTTTGTTCACAAACATTATAGATTGGATTAAAATATGAACATTTAATAAAGACACTTTGTGATAAATATTTTTATTTTGGCGGAAAAACGCTCAAAGAAATAATATATAACAATTATCGTGTTTTTCGAGCGTATGTTGAGGTTTTAGATATTAGAGTTTAGATATTAGTGTTTATAGGGTTTAGATATTATGGTTTAGAAATTTAGGTTTTAGGGTTTAGATTTAGGGTTTAGATTTAGATTGAGTTTTTAACACGAACGGTTTAGGGTTTAGGGTTTAGGGTTTGGGGTTTTGAGTTTAGTGACTAAACCCAAAACACGAAACCCTAAACGGCTAAACCCTAAACTCTAAATCGCGCTAAATTTTACTTTACAAAACATGAAGAAAAAAAAAGTGTTAACATACTTCACGATCAATATTATCTTAAATGTTATTTGTGTCGATCGTTTTCCCGCATAAATAATAACATTCATCACGCAGTGTCTTTTTTAAATGTTCATTTTTTCGTGTGATCTTGATGCTTGAAAAAAAATCCAAAAAAACGAAAAAAAAAATTTTGCTTCCCCTCGCTTCCCTCGATTGGTTACTTCCCCATTGATCCTGCCTCTATATATATATATATATATATATATATATATATATATATATATATATATATATATATATATATATATATATATATATATATATATATATAATCGAACTTTGAATAAAATTATGATTATTATTTTTTTGAAAAAGAGCATTTTATATACATATTTTCTCTTTGATTATCCTTTTATTAAAAAAATTTAGAGGGTGCAAATTTATACACTGCACTTACAAGTAATAATTTTAGTTACATAACCGCACCACAACTAATTTTTTTATTTTTACAAACTTAACAATCATGTAATTAGAATAAGTGTGTAGAGGATTAGTTAGGATCTTAGCTTGGATAGTATATTTATTAATAATAATGATCACAAGGGTATGCTAGCTAGTATTTAGATACATACTCCACAGTAATTAGTATATATGCAATTAATTAGATAAATTAATCCGTACAATTCTTCAATAATTGCGCTACGACTTCAAAAACATGCACAATATAAAGCACATATTTATGTAATATGAAGAATGAGGATATATTTTGGTTCTTTATGTTGGAGATCCGAACATGTTAACTAAACATGCATACGTATGGTACTCTCTATTTGTTTCACTTGATATAATTGAATCATTTTATCATCAATAAATAAAATCTTCTAAGGACTTGATGTCCAAAAAAAAAAAATCTTTTAAGGACTTGGGAGGCTATAGCGTTAGTTTACACTCTTGACAAGTGCATCTTAATTGTGTGAGTCTGTGAAGTGTGTTGTGTTGTGACTGTTCTTCTCTTCGATCTAAATTAATTCATCATAAATTCTTACCCTATATACACACACACACACACATAAGCAGACATATTCTTAGATATAATTGATCACAAATTTGAAACTTAGGCGGTAATAATAGTTGACGTTAAGTTTAAATATAATTGATGCGTGTTTTCTTATCAAGTGATATTCCACAAGAGAATGATTGATAAAAAGAAAGTGACTTGGTAGCTAAGTCATAAGAATCCAAGTATAAAACAACATAGAGGCCAATCTAATATGATTTACAAGTACTTATGAGATCTAGTATAATGTGAAAATTGAAGGCTAAAATGAGAAAAAGGGTTTTGCATAAACTCCAAAATACGAGTTTAGAAGGTAGTGAATGGAAAGATGTGTTTGGAAGAATATAATAGGCAGGGGGCATGTCCCCTCTAAAAAACAACTCCAAAAAAGATAAAAGCTTAAAGCACAAAAGCTTAAAGCAAGCACTCCATTAGCTTAAGAATGGCGCCCTCTTTTCATGGACATTTCTTCCCTTTTTTTTTTTTTTTTTCAAATCATTTATATTTATTTTTTCAAATCATTTATATTTATTTACTTTTTACAAAGGCTTTCTAATTATAACTTCATTCCTGGTAATGTGTTGTGAATATAGTGGCATTGGAGTTTTCTTCATGATTTACCTCCTCACTCATAAAATCTAACCACCATATCAAATGAAAAAGATAAAATTGACCCTCTGTCAATATCCTATTAAAATGCTATAATGATAACATCATAAATAATTATTTTTCTTCATTAAAAAATATAAGAAAAATAGAAAAAAATCGAACCTACTTAGATGACATAATAAATCAATTTAATTTACAATTAAAATTTAATCTTTACAATTAATTATAATTAAGATATAAATTAACAAAAGATATAGCATTTATTCCTTTTGTAATTTACGGAGTATTTATTTTTTTATATGGTAAATAAAATTACCCCCGTGCTCCGCAATATACTCGCTAAATCAAAAAGCATATACGGATACAAATCGCAGTCCTTAAAATATCTCCCTTTTCTCAAATCAAGTTTTTACCTGGAGATTAACTATTGTAAAGATACTTTTCTTTTTATTTTCAATTTTGAGTGGGGTTAAACACATTGTTTGATGATAAATATGTAGTGACTCGAATTTTTCCATGTTTTTATATATTAAATGAAATTGTTATTTACATGATTAAGTGTTTCCAACATGTTAAGCAATCAAACTTGTTAAGACTTGATTAATTGAAATAGGTTTTATATAGATAATTGACCACCCAAGTTGACCGGTGATTCACGAACGTTAAAACTTGTAAAAACTATATGATGACATATATATGGATATATCTATATATATATATAGTTAACATGATTTTATGATAATTAAGTATCCCATTAGGTATTTTAACAATGCGTTATATACATAAAAATGAGACTATTGAATTATGAAACTTGAAAACGATATATATAACGATTATCGTTATATCAACGTCTTACTAAATACATATGGATCATTTTAAGATATTGTTACATTATATAATCATGCTAAATGATAAGTAAACATATCATTAAGTATATTAACAATGAACTACATATGTAAAAACAAGACTACTAACTTAATAATTTCGAAACGAGACATATATGTAACGATTATCGTTGTAACAATATTTAACTGTATATATATCATACTAAGATATATTAATATATCATAATATCATGATAATGTAATAATTTAACATCTCTTTAGATATAATAAACAATGGGTTAACAACATTTAACAAGATCGTTAACCTAAAGGTTTCAAAATAACATTTACATGTAATGACTAACGATGACTTAACGACTCAGTTAAAATGTATATACATGTAGTGTTTTAATATGTATTCATACACTCTTGAAAGACTTCAAGACACTTATCAAAATACTTCTATTTAACAAAAATGCTTACAATTACATCCTCGTTCAGTTTCATCAACAATTCTACTCGTATGCACCCGTATTCGTACTCGTACAATACATAGCTTTTAGATGTATGTACTATTGGTATATACACTCCAACGATCAGCTCTTAGCAGCCCATGTGAGTCACGTAACACATGTGGGAACCATCATTTGGCAACTAGCATGAAATATCTCATAAAATTACAAAAATATTAGTAATCATTCATGACTTATTTACATGTAAACAAAATTACACATACTTTATATCTAATCCATATACCAACGACCAAAAACACCTACAAACACTTTCATTCTTCAATTTTCTTCATCAAATTGATCTCTCTCAAGTTCTATCTTCAAGTTCTAAGTGTTCTTCATAAATTCTATAAGTTCTAGTTTCATAAAATCAAGAATACTTCCAAGTTTGCTAGTTTACTTCCAATCTTGTAAAGTGATCATCCAACCTCAAGAAATCTTTCTTATTTACAGTAAGATATCTTTCTAATACAAGGTAATACTCATATTCAAACTTTGATTCAATTTCTATAACTATAACAATCTTATTTCGAGTGGAAATCTTACTTGAACTTGTTTTCGTGTCATGATTCTGCTTCAAGAACTTTCAAGCCATCCAAGGATCCTTTGAAGCTAGATCTATTTTTCTCATTTCCAGTAGGTTTACCCACACAATCTGAGGTAATAATGATGTTCATAACTGATGGAATTTAACATTTAACAAGTGACATGTTCATGTAGTTTACACAATCATAAAATCAATTTTAAGATAGTTAAAGCAAGCGGAAGCATTAATAGAACAAGTATATTTGTTAAGCCATTTTGTTAAATCCTATATTAATATCAAGTCATGAATAAATGCTTACATATATATATATATATATATATATATATATATATATATATATATATATATATATATATATATATATATATATATATATATCAAGAAGGAAGAAATTAATACCTCCTCAAGTTAATTGAGGGTGAGTTTTCAAGGAAGCAAGTTGATGAAGAAGATGATGAAGAATGGAGCTCCAAAAGTATGAAACCTCAAGTAGCTATACCCCAAACTTTTGCACCAACACCTAGCCTTTAGTTAGGATTTAATTACACTTGAAATTAGCTTACAAAATGAGCTTGAAGAACTTGCTTTGGAGCCTCAAACCCCAAGGCCAGAAACTGCACAGAATTGCAGTTTTTCTTCTTCACTTTACTTGATATTATTGCATGTATGAGTGTAGAACACAATGTCTTGGTGTTAGATAAGCATGGGTAGTAACTAATAAACAATTGCATGCTTATTGCAACTCCCATGCCACTCACAATGATCATGTTATAATATACTTTTATAAAAAACTGAATATATAAAATCAGTTTTTTTTTATAAAACATGATTTTATAAAACACATTTTATAAACTTGTATATTATTTGTTATGTGTATTTTTTAAACCAATTTTATAAAATGTAACATAACTTAATTAATTATTTAACCTATAAATAATTAAATCCTTGTTATATAAGTTATTCCATAACTTATATAACATATCAAGTAATATTATTTAAGAAACCTTTTCCTTAAAATTCAAGTGTCGCGTATTTAATCAATGATTCAATCGTTAAGATCAAATACTAATAAGGTGTCGGTAAGTTTTTTATTGGGTATGACCCGACTTGGATCATAACACATTAGCCGCATTACTTTAATATGTCTCTCGGACATACGAAATACCTTCAATCTCCCACTTGCACGAGAAACATAAGAAATTAATGCAAGTGATGGATACCACCTAACGACCGTCCATCACCCCCAATATGTTATGAATTTTTCCATTCAATAACATCATCCCTTTCGAGTTCCCATCTCGAATATGAATAGGTGAATCTTTTCATTATATCCTTTCATCCTAGATGTCATGTTAAATCCAAGAGATACAGAGTGATCACTCTCTTTTAGATTTAACTTTATCAGGCCTTAGACATCTGACTCTCAACGAATAAGAGGGACAAATTCCATCTTGACTACATACGTCCTAAATATGTATCTTGCATTATGCCTGAGCTCTTCCTTGTGAACTACCATATTTCAGAATAGCGAAGGAAAGAATCAAGGTACGATACTCAGTAAATATCCGAACCCAATATGTATATCAGGTCAGAGGATACAATGATATTCGCCTTTACTCAAGATTACATGTGATCAACCACAAAGGCTCCATTTAGTAAATCTTGAGGGCGGGTCTTCCAATATTTGTATCCTACAAATATCTATGAACCTTGGTTGCAACCTTGCCCCACATTCATCCCGTGAATGTATACCAATCCAAGTTCATAATAGTCTAAACCTCACACTTATTTCCACAAATGTGATCGACTACGGAATTTAGAATAATTACTTATTCATGGATAAAATATGCAAAATAGGAACATAACTCAAAATAAATTAATACCATAATTATATTAATGAGTTTGAACAATTTCGTTCCGTTACAATACTTAAAACTGATCATGACCAATCACTAGAATATCGAAGCCCTAATTCACAAACATGTCCTACATGTTTTGCTCCATGTAAGAGCTTCGTGAGAGGATCCGCTATATTAAGATCTGTGTGAACTTTGCAAATACATATCTTTCCTTTTTCAACTTCATCCCTTATGTAGTTGAATCTCCGCTCAATGTGACGGGTCTTTTGATGAGCACGAGGTTCCTTGATTTGAGCAATCACACCCTCGTTGTCACAAAAGATCTCAAGAGGGTCCTGAATGGAAGGGACCACTCCTAAGTCGTCTATGAATTTCTTCATCCATGCAGCTTCCTGAGCTGCCAATGAGGCGGCAATGTACTCCGAATCTGTAGTGGATAATGCAACAATATCCTGTTTTGAACTCTTCCAAGAGACCGCACCACCATTTAATGTGAAGACATAACCGGACTGTGATCGAGAATCATCTCGATCAGTTTGGAAACTCGCGTCCACGTAACCTTTTACAGCAAGTTCCTCCTCACCAGACCCATATATTAGAAACATATCCTTAGTTCTCCTAAGGTATTTCAATATACTTTTGACAACAATCCAATGACTGTTTCCTGGGTTATTCTGGTATCTACTTGTCAGGCTAAGAGCGCATGACACATCCGGTCTAGTGCATATCATTGCATACATGATTGACCCAATAGCAGATGCGTACGGGACTTTCTTCATTCTCTCTTGTTCATCTTTCATGGTAGGACACTGGGATGAACTGAGAAGCGTTCCCTTTTTAATGGGTACCAAACCTTTATTAGAGTTCTCCATCTTGAACCTTTTCAAGACCTTTTTCAATGTATGCACTTTGATTCAAACCTATCAGTTTCTTGGGTCTATCCCTGTAGATCCCAATCCCCAAAACGTATTGTGATTCTCCAAGATTCTTAATGGAGAAGCATTTACTTAGCCAAGTTTTAACACCTTTCATTGCCGGAATATCATTTCCAAATAACAATATATCATCCACATATAGTAAAAGGAACATGATAGTGTCCCACTAGCTTTCTTGTATACACAAGCTTCATCACCATTTTTAATGAAGCCAAATTTCTTGGCTTCCTTATTAAAACTATGATTCCACATTCTAGATGCTTGTTTCAATCTGTAGATTGACTTCTTTAACTTGCATACCTTTTTAGGATATTTCGGATCAACAAAACCTTCAGGTTGAACCATATAGACATTTTCCTTAAGATGTCCATTCAGGAAAGCGGTCTTGACATCCATTTGCCATATTTCATAATCATAATGAGCAGCAATGGCAAGAATATCCTAATAGACTTTAGCGTTGCCACGGGCAAAAAAGTTTCATCATAGTCAACCCCTTGAGTTTGAGTGAAACTTTTTGCTACAAGTCTAGCTTTATATGTATCCAAGTTTCCATGTATGCCGGTTTTCATTTTGAAAAGCCATTTACAATCAACTAGCCTAGAGGCAGGAGGTTGCGCAACAAGTTCTCAAACTTGGTTGTCATACATGGATTACATCTCAGCTTTCATGGCTTCCTGCCATTTATCTTTATCAATCCTTGATAAAGCATCTTGGTAGTTTGTTGGTTCATCCAAATCTACCACATAGCAACCATCCATGTGAAACCCATATCTCTCAGGAGGATTACTAATCCTACCAGATCTGCGAACGTCTTGTGTATTTTGATCATCCATTTGATCACTCTCAACATTTTTATGTTGAGTGCTAGCGTCAACCAATTGTGTATCATCTACTTGATCTTGAACCTCTTCAAGATCTATCTTCCTATCACTATTTCCTTCCAATAGGAACTTAGTTTCAAGGAATTCAGCCTTTCGAGCAACAAATACATTTTGCTCGGTTGGATCATAGAAATAGTATCCCATATCATCCTTGGGATATCCTATGAAGATACACTTCGTGGATCGAGCATTCAACTTATTAGGGACGTAATGCTTAGGATAAGCTTCACATCACCATACCTTTAAGTATGATAGAGATGGAGGTTTTCCAAACCACATCTCATGAGGAGTTCGTTCCACTTTCTTGGTTGGGGCCATATTTAGAACCGCGGAGCACAGACAATAACCCCAGAATGATAGAGCTAACGAGCTTCTAGCCATCATAGATCAAACCATATCTATTAGGGTTCGGTTCCTCCTTTTGGATACACCATTAAGCTGTGGTGTCCCGGGTGGAGAAAGTTGCGAGATAATCCCACAACTTCTAAGATGATCTTGGAAAGTATCGCTTAGGTATTCACCTCCTTTATCGGTACAAAGTACCTTGATTGTCTTATTGAGTTGATTTTGTACTTCGTTTTGATATTCTTTGAATGCTTCAAAAGTTTCGTCCTTGTGCCTTAATAAATAGACATATCCGAAATGACTGAAGTCATCAATGAAAGTGGCGAAGTATCTTTCACCTTTCCTAGTCATGGGCTTAAAAGGTCCACATACATTCGAATGTATTAATCCCAATAAGTTTTTAGCCATTTCATAGGTCCCTTTGAAAGGTGCTTTAGTCATTTTTCCTTGTAAACAAGATTCACATACATCAAATGAGTCTAGTTCATTTGATTTCAAAAGTCCATTCTTTTGAAGTGTATGCATTCGATCCTTGTTTATGTGACCAAGGCGATAATGCCATAAGTAGGAATCACTCAAATCCCTTTTGAGTTTCTTGGTGTTTGCATGGAACATTGAGCTGTTGTATGATGTGTCATCATGAACCAATTCATAAATACCATTCAAAGGCGAAGCCTTGAAATAGAACACATTATCTAAAGAAACATGGATATCATCATTAAAGAAATTAAGATCAAAACCACATTGTTTCAAGCGGGATACAGAAATAATGTTTCGAGATAAATCGGGTGCATACAAAACATTTTTCAACATAAGCTCCAAACCACTTGGAAGCTTCAAAATAAAGTCTCTTTGAGCTACTACTTGCACCTTAGCTCCATTTTCCATGAAGAGACTTGATGTTCCCACTTCTTGTCTACTTCTTTTGAACCCCTGCATAGAATTGCAAATGTGAGTTCCACATCCTGTATCTAATACCCATGTATTAGAAGAAGTAATACTAAGCTCAATATATACCATATATACGTTACCTGAGGTTTGCCCTGCATCCCTCTTTTCTTTCAACTCCTTAAGGTAGATCGGGCAGTTGCGTTTCCATTGACCCATCTCACCGCAACCAAAGCACGGATCTTCCTTGGGGTTAGCTTTACCGGCAATCTTTTGCTTCTTGTTGTTGTTGGTTGGGGTAACCATCTTCCCTTTTCCCTTGCCCTTACCTTGGTAGGCGGGTCCTTTCTTCTTAGCCACCTTTGGCTTAGAAGGGTTATTGTTTTTGGACCCGCCTTCATTGATCGTAAACACGGGTGAAGCCCTTTTACCCATGCTTGCTTCTGCCGTCTTAAGCATGGCATGTAATTCGCCAATGCTTTTATCCCAACCATTCATGTTGTAACTCATTGCAAATGTGTCAAACCTTTTTGACAATGAGTTGAGAATAAGGTCTGTGGCTAATTCATTAGACACGTTGCAATTTAGACAGTTTGCTCGATCAATTAGGCTTTTCATCTTAAGGACATAAGATGAAACGGATTGGGAGTCGTCCATCCGACATGCATGAAGCGCTCGGACCGTTTCAAAGCGCTCGACACGAGCTTGTTGAAGGAACATCTCCTTCAACTGTGTGATCATGTCATATGCACTATGATGCTCAAAATCCTTTTGGAGTTCGGGTATCATAGTCCCAAGCATGAGGCAAGAAACTTGCAACGAATCGGTGCAATATTTCTCCCAATAAGCCATGCCTTCCATATCATCCTCTTTCGGTTGATCGGGAATGGGGTCTTCCAATACATACGCCCTGTCCTCTAGTTTGAGGACATTTCTTAGATTGCGGAACTAACCCATGAAGTTCGTATGGTTGAGTTTTTCCTTTTCGAGGATTGACCTCAACGATAGGTTGTTAAAGTTGATTGGTGCGTTTGGAATGTTGTTGTTATTGGCGGCCATCTACAAAATTTAACAAAGTTGTTTAAGTATTAATTTTAATTTAACAATCAATACCCTTTAATTCTAATTTAATATTTATTAAATTTATAATCCAACGGTAAACCAAATTTCGGTTAGGTGACCTTTATCCCGTCATTTGATTTAGCTAGGTAGTCATTGTATGACAATTGCAATCCTTTTGAAACTTCTAAGTTATGGGATCATGCAATCCTTTTGCATGGCATATTTATCCCATCAACGCCTATTTGTTCCTCATGCTTCGGTGACCCTAAGTTCATGATTCCCAAATCAAGTTGTCCTACTTGTGTAAACGTGTAAATTTAACATACAAGTGGTTAGGTGACCTTTATCCCATAAGTGTGCGAAATTTACCTTAATCATATTAGTTTGTTCATAATGGTTAGGTGACCTTTATCCCATTAAGAGTTCCCTAATATTTTTAAGTGTCATACAAAAGGATGACGTTTAACTTGTTTGCCTTGTTAATAAGGGATTTTCAGTTTTCGTTAATTCTAGTTTGAGAAAATTTTAACACCATACATCAACATGCATTTAGTGTATGGTACATATGAAATCCATTTTCATGTCATGTAATTAAGCCAATTACTTGATATAAACCATTTTATATATATATGATCCTTATCATGTTCTTAATAACCTTTTATTAATGTCCTTTTGCCACTTATAATTTAACCAATTAAATTGTCGTTTTGAATGTCGTAAATAACGTCTAATTTAACCAATTAAATTGTAGTTTTGTTTGTTGTTAACTTGTGTGATAAACTTATAGCATACAAACATACAATCCACAATCATACAATAAACAACCAAGCATGCAAAACAATATGTTCACAATCAAGCCATTTTGGTAGACATTTGTTTAGCCGAAAATAAATGCCACCGGTAAAGGGGTTATAACACAAAGTAGGAGATTTTAAATCTCCCACTTAATCTTGCATCCAAATGCTTCTTCTTGTGTTCTTCAAGTCTTCATCATCTTCATCATTTTACAAAATATTTCCTAATACATTTTGTCTAAAAAATGAAATTACAACCTAATCTATTTTACATACCAAATATAAAATAAATTACATAACCAAAATAATATTATTACAAACCAATTGAATAAATATTATTACAAACCAATTGAATGAATAATAAATCAACCAAACATGCATGCATTCAAACAAAAGGTCAAGGCTTGATTGTGAACTTTAACATACAACAAAATATGAAAAAATGGAAGCACCCAAAACCCATTTTGGGTCTCCAAAGTTTCGGCCAAAATGTCATACCCACCCAAACCCGACAATTTTTGCATTCCATTTTCATGCATGTACTTGAAATGCAAATATAGTGGGTTTAAAGATAGTATAAGAAGCATAATCCATAGACCTCGGCTCTAGATACCATTGATGGAATTTAACATTTAACAAGTGACATGTTCATGTAGTTTACACAATCATAAAACCAATTTTAAGATAGTTAAAGCAAGCGGAAGCATTAATAGAACAAGTATATTTGTTAAGCCATTTTGTTAAATCCCATATTAATATCAAGTCATGAATAAATGCTTATATATATATATATATATATATATATATATATATATATATATATATATATATATATATATATATATATATATATATATATATATATATATCAAGATGGAAGAAAGTAATACCTCCTCAAGTTAATTGAGGGTGAGTTTTCAAGGAAGCAAGTTGATGAAGAAGATGATGAAGAATGGAGCTCCAAAAGTATGAAACCTCAAGTAGCTATACCCCAAACTTTTGCACCAACACCTACCCTTTAGTTAGGATTTAATTACACTTGAAATTAGCTTACAAAATGAGCTTGAAGAACTTGCTTTGGAGCCTCAAACCCCATGGACAGAAACTGGACAGAATTGCAGTTTTTCTTCTTCACTTTACTTGATATTATTGCATGTATGAGTGTAGAACACAATGTCTTGGTATTAGATAAGCATGGGTAGTAACTAATAAACAATTGCATGCTTATTGCAACTCCCATGCCACTCACAATGATCATGTTATAATATACTTTTATAAAAAACTGAATTTATAAAATCAGTTTTTTTTTTTTTATAAAACATGATTTTATAAAACACATTTTATAAACTTGTATATTATTTGTTATGTATATTTTATAAAACCAATTTTATAAAATGTAACATAACTTAATTAATTATTTAACCTATAAATAATTAAATCCTTGTTATATAAGTTATTCCATAACTTATATAACATATCAAGTAATATTATTTAAGAAACCTTTTCCTTAAAATTCAAGTGCCGCGTATTTAATCAATGATTCAAACGTTAAGATCAAATACTAATAAGGTGTCAGTAAGTTTGTTATTGGGTATGACCCGACTTGGATCATAACACATTAGCCGCATTATTTTAATATGTCTCTCGGGCATACGAAATACCTTCAATAACATCATTCGATTCATATATATAAAAATGCCTTATTCGAAGGTTTAAACTTGAAATCACTAGAACATAGTTTAGTTAATTCTAAACTTGTTCGCAAAAAAAAGTTAATCCTTCTGACTTGACTTTTAAAATCAACTAAACACATGTTCTATATCTATATGATATGCTAACTTAATGATTTAAAACCTGGACACACGAAAAACACCGTAAAACCGGACATACGCCGTCGTAGTAACACCGCGGGCTGTTTTGGGTTTGATAATTAAAAACTATGATAAACTTTGATTTAAAAGTTGTTCTTCTGGGAAAATGATTTTTCTTATGAACCTGAAACTATATCCAAAAATCGTGGTTAAACTCAAAGTGGAAGTATGATTTTCAAAATGGTCATCAAGACATCGTTCTTTCGACTGAAATGACTACCTCTTACAAAAAATACTTGTAACTTATATTTCTGACTATAAACCTATACCTTTTCTGTTTAGATTCGTAAAATAGAGTTCAATATGAAACCATAGCAATTTGATTCACTCAAAACGGATTTAAAACGAAGAAGTTATGGGTAAAACAAGATTGGATATTTTTTTTGATTGTTGTAGCTACGAGAAATATTGTAACGATTCTATACAAATCATATCCTAGCTAACTTATATTGTATTATACATGTATTCTAATATATTATGTAATCTTGGGATACCATAGACACGTATGCAAATGTTTTGACATATCATATCGACCCATGTATATATATTATTTGGAACAACCATAGACACTCTATATGCAGTAATGTTGGAGTTAGCTATACAGGGTTGAGGTTGATTCCAAAAATATATATACTTTGAGTTGTGATCTAGCCTGAGACGTGTATACACTGGGTTGTGGATTGATTCAAGATAATATATATCAATTTATTTCTGTACATCTAACTTTGGACAACTAGTTATAGGTTACTAACAAGGACAGCTGACTTAATAAACTTAAAACATCAAAATGTATTAAAAGTGTTGTAAATATATTTTGAACATACTTTGATATATATGTACATATTTGTTATAAGTTCGTGAATCGACCAGTGGCCAAGTCTTACTTCACGACGAAGTAAAAATCTGTGAAAGTGAGTTATAGTCCCACTTTTAAAATCTAATATTTTTGGGATGAGAATACATGCAGCTTTATAAATGTTTTACAAAATAGACACAAGTACATGAAACTACTTTCTATGGTTGAATGATAGAAGCCGAATATGCCCCTTTTTGCTTGGTAGCCTAAGAATTATGGAACATCACTAATTTTGAGAATTAGTGCACGCCTAATTGATGCGAATCCTAAAGATAGATCTATTGGGCCTAACAAACCCCATCCAAAGTACCGGATGCCCGGAATGATGGGGATATTCTTATATGCATCTTGTTAATGTCGGTTACCAGGTGTTCACCATATGAATGATTTTTTTATCTCTATGTATGGGATGTGTATTGAAATATGAAATCTTGTGGTCTATTATTATGATTTGATAAATATATAGGTTAAACCTATAACTCACCAACATTTTTGTTGATGTTTAAAGCATGTTTATTCTCAGGTGATTATTAAGAGCTTCTGCTGTTGCATGCTAATATATGGACAAGATTTGGAGTCAGCATGCTTGTATTATATTTTTTAAAACTGCATTCAAAATTTACTTTGTTGTAACATATTAAAATTGTAAACCAATATGTATTGGTAGTGTGTAAGTGTGATATTTTTAGATTATCATTTCTGATAATCTAGGTGGTGTCCTTTTAACCTTGTCAATAAAATAAAGGTTATGGTTTGTTTTAAAAACGAATGCAGTCTTTGAAAAACGTCTCATATAGAGGTCAAAACCTCGCAATGAAATCAATTAATATGGAACGTTTATAATCAATATGAACGGGACATTTCAGTTAGTATCCGAGCGTTGGTCTTAGAGAACCAAAAATTTGCATTAGTGTGTCTTATCGAGTTTGTTAGGATACATTAGTGAGTCTGGACTTCGACGGTGTTTTCTTTAAAAACGATTGCTTAACACTTTTGTTGGAAACTATATATTATTAACATGTAAATATTATGTGATATATTAACCTCTTAATTGAAAGTGTTGATTGAAAGTATTGTTTTAAGTTGGTTGGTTATTCGGACCTTGTTGGTTGTACGAGTTGTTGTTGGGTACATTTGGATTGTAAAGAATATTTTGATTTCGATTAAAGTTTGGCCTTGGCTGTTGATAATTATTTTGATAATTATTTCCCGACCTTTGGTTCATGTAGGAAACATTCTTACGTTGTTCCATCGTTTGCTCAATGTGACAATCTTTCGTTAAGTGTGGTCCACCGCATTGCTCACAACTAATTTGTATTGCGTGAATATCCTTAGTCATCTTTTCCATTCGTCTCTCGAAAGCATCTAACTTTGCGAAAATGGAATCAAAGTCATGGCTAGAATTGGCTCTAGCCGCTTTAGATGATCTAACGATGTCTTTTTCTTGGTGCCACTCATGTAAGTGGGAGGCTGTGTTATCAATAATTTTGTAAGCTTCAGTTGCGGTTTTCTTCATAATGGAACCACCAGCTGCTATGTCGATGTCTTTTCGTGTAGTAATGTCGCATCCTTGATAGAATATTTGTAATATTTGATAAGTTTCTAAACCATGTTGAGGACATCCTCTCAACAACTTCCCGAATCTTGTCCATGCCTCATATAATGTTTCATTTGGCTTTTGCGCGAACATAACAATTTCTCCTTGAAGTCTTACGGATTTAGATGCCGGAAAGAATCTTTAAGAAATTTCTCAACTAAAACATCCCAGGTATCAATCGCCCCTTCAGTTAAGGATTCTAACCAATCTTTGGCTTCTCCCTTTAAAGTCCAGGGAAACAACATGAGATAGATCTGTTCATCCTCAACTTCTCTGATTTTAAATAGAGTACAGATCCTATTAAAGGTTCTAAGATGTTCGTTTGGATCTTCTTTTGGCGTACCACTATATTGGCATTGATTAGTTACCATGTGTAGGATTTGTCCTTTGATTTCATAATCTGACGCATTAATATCTGGTTGAGTAATGGCATGACCTTGGTCAGTGCGTGTAGCCCTCATTCGATCTTCCATACTTAGAGGTTCCTGATTTTCCAAGATTGAATTTGTTGAATCTGAATCACTAGAGGATTCTGATTTAATGGTTTCTTCCTCGTCAATCTCTGGTTGAATGATTTGTGGTTCAGGAGGAATGATTAGTGGTTCAGGATCTCTGAATTGTCCTTGAATATCTTCCGGGTTCTCAATTGTGAGGTCGGGTTCAAAAAACGGATTATCGGAAATTTGAATTGGAGTACTTGGTAAACTAGATGATGATTCTAAAGAAAAATCAACGACGATTATATTGGCCAGATGTCTTGATCGAGTTACAGGTGGTGAACGTATGAAAGGTGGTGAACGTTTTGCTCGGTGCATTCACTAAATATCCTATTAGTTATAAAAAAATTATATAAATTATCAAATTAATAGACTTTTCTAATTTTTCTCACGTTTCAAATAGCCAATAGATGCAGCAGGTAGCCAGGACCCTTTAAATCGGAAGCCCACAACTCGCCACTAACAAATCCAACTATTACTACTAACCAGAAAATTTTGGATGTCTATCAATTTAACCACTTAAAATAATTTTTCTTCGAAATTTTGAAGAAGATATAGAAAATTCTATGTCCTAGAAACTAGAGCGTCGAGAAATAAGAGGAATAAAAAGAGCGCGTCGAAAAACGTCGAAAAATAAAAGGTCAAAAAATAATAATAAGAAAGTAGAGCGTCGAAACTTAAAATTCTAAAAACTAAATATTAAAAGTTGCGTCTAAAGGAATTAAAACTTAAAAGGAATTCTATTTTCAAAACGGAAATAACTTAATTAAGCACTAAAATCTATTTAAAACTAAAGCGATAAGTGATGTCGTAAAATTCAAAAGCGCTTAAATCTTAATCTAAAGAAAAAGCACTTATGGGATTTTACGGCAAAGCCTAAAAACTAGAAATATAAAATAACTACGGCAAAAACTAAGTTTAAAAATAATTACGAACGATAAATATACAAATTACGAATTACTGATAAAAAAATACAAAAAGAAATTAAAGTGATAAAAGTACAATTTTTATGTAAAAAATAATATTATTTTTATATTATTATTTTATAAAAATATTATTCTATATATTTAATAATAATTAATAAACTTAATATTACTAATTAAAACTAAAAACTAATTAATAATAATAATAATAATAATAATTAAAATAAAACCCTAATTAATAAATAATAAAAAAATAAAACCCTAATGCAATTAATGCGTACTAGGTATCAGCTGTCAGACACTGCTACGCGATCGCGTAGATTTATGTCTGTTTTGCTCTGCAATCGCAGA
The DNA here is from genome assembly GCF_046630445.1 of Rutidosis leptorrhynchoides. Lineage (NCBI taxonomy): Eukaryota > Viridiplantae > Streptophyta > Magnoliopsida > Asterales > Asteraceae > Rutidosis > Rutidosis leptorrhynchoides. The sequence continues at coordinate 278,484,576 of NC_092333.1, forward strand.
GCTGAACAGTGTTGGATCCGGTACTGGGCTAAAAACAGGTCGGCCCAGTTCGTTTTTTATATTTATTTGATTTTTTTAGTTTTATAAAATAATAGATATATAATTTCTATAAAAATAAACTTATATTTTAAAAATCTAAATAAAAATACTTTTTAATTTTATAAACAAAATCTTAAAAATATATAATTGTTTTTATTTTTTTAATTTTTATATTTAAATTTAAAACTTATATAAAATTATATTTTTTTACAAAAATAGATTACAAAATTAATTTTTTTTACACTTATTATAAATAAAAAATATTTTTACGAAATAAGAAATAATATATTTTTACAAAAATATAGTAATAATAAATATAGCGTTTTTCACCGAGTCCCCGGCAGCGGCGCCAAAAACTTGATGTGTGCGAGGTGTAATACGAAATAGTATTATTTTTAATATGAAATACGGCGTAATATGATACAAGTTTTATTTATTTATATAGATGGGATATACCTAAACCTTGCTACAACACTTATAGGCAGTGTACTTAATCGTAGAGTATTGTCATTTTTAGTAAGTTCGGTTCGTTTCACAGGGAGCTAGCGATTACGTACTATATTTTTAACAACTACATTTGTATATATATATATATATATATATATATATATATATATATATATATATATATATATATATATAAGTAGTAATATTATTATAAAAGAGGGGTTTACCGTTTAATGACCGGTTTGTCGATTTTATATTTTAAGCGTAAAGATAAATGACGATAATATAAATGACAGAAATTAAAATGCGATAAAGTAAATTACAGTAATTAAAATGACAGTACATAAAGGTACGATGAAATATGAAATAAAAGTATTATGCTTATTTAAACTTCCGTAATCATGATGTTTGACGTTTTGATTTTAATTTATTTATCTGGGTTAATTGTCCTTTGTCCTAGATTTATTTGATACCTATCTGGTTTTTGTCCATAATAGTCCATCGGTCATAATTATAAAATGCTCGTCAAATTAACCTTATTTCCGAAGTCAAATATTCCAACTAATTGGGGACTTAAACTGTAACAAGGTCTTAATACTTTGTTTATAATTACACCAGGTTATCGACTGCGTGTAATCCAAGGTTTTAATACTTTGTTAACAATTACACCAATTTTCCTTGTATGTAATCCACCCCTGTTTTAATGAGTCCATTGACTATTAATCCATCCCCGTGTCCGATCAAATGAACAATTATTAGTATTTATAAATATCCCCCTCATCGTGTCCGATCGAGTGTATGTGGTTATTTATAATTACCTCAAATTGTAAATCTCTATATTAAATTAACGAACTATCATTCAGTTAAAATAATATAAAGCCCATTAATAGCCCATAGTCCAATTTCCACAATTGTCGGTCTTTTGTCCAAACCCCAATTATGGTCCAAAGCCCAATAACCCCGTCTTTAATATTTAGTCTAACATCACGATTACTTCGGCTCAGATAAGCATAATAATAACTTAGTTACAATACATTAATTTAAAAAGGAAGAACATAGCTTACAGTGATTATTTATCGCGTAGCGTTACACGGACAGAGTTTCGACTTTAAAACCCGTAAAACATTTCTTAAAATAACCCAAATTATTATTAATATTAAACTTTAATATTATAAATATAAATATATATATATATCGTATATAGATAGAGAGATTGAGTGAAAAAGGGATGCAGAATTCGAGCAGAATGCGGGAGCTTTTATAGGCCCACTTTGAACTGTACAGCTCCGCGAGTGCGGTACTTTTGTGCCTTACAGCTCCGCGAGTGCGGAGCTTCGGATTCCAGCTCACCAAATTGAGTTAAACGTGGGCTGCTAAATATTATAATATATAATATAATTATATATAATTATATATATATTATATTATATTCTTGTGCATAGTTGACTTGTAATTTTAGCTCCGTTGAGTTGTACGTTGATGCTCGGTTTATGTCCCGGTTCCGGATTTTCGAACGCCTTTACGTATGCTTAGATATCTTGTACTTTGCATTTCGCGGCTTGTACTCTTGTCATTTTTAGGCGTTTCTCATCAATAAATTGAACCACTTAGATTGTACTTTGTACTTTTTAGCTTTTTGGTCATTTGCGTCTTCAAATCATCATTTTCTTCTTTTGTCTTCGCACTTATTTATTTAAACGAATATTACATAAAAATAGAATAATTGCTACTACAAGCTTTACATATTGAAAGGATATTGCTATGAAATATATGTTCCCTTTTAGCATTATGTGACATCCTCCAGATAGGGCCTGGGAGAATGACGTCACTAAATATATCAAATCACAGTTGTATAAACGAGAATGACTCTACATGAGACGTTTTGTTGAGTTTTGCAGCGGAAGATAAATATGTCTTTAATTGATATGATATGTAATGAAGACTCCAAGCATAGCAAGCAATCAACATCAAAGCAGCAGATATACAGCTGAAGCAATACTTAAGTACCTGAGAATAAACATGCTTAAAAAGTCAACACGAGGTTGAGTGAGTTCATAGGTTTGTCATAAATAATGATTTCAGTAATAGTGTTAGACCACAAGATTTGTTTTCATAAGTAGATCACTCAGATCCAGTCAAGTTGATCTCCCGCAGGATCAAAAAGTTATGCCAGTGCGTGATATTTAGACTAAACGTTGTTTGCCCCGTGACAAGTTGTTCTGTCCTTGTCGTTTAATTTCATTATCAAGTAATACAAAGACTTAGTCAAATGTATCGGGGACGTTACACCCGATAGGCCTATCCCCAATAATTAAGAATGCCGCAGCAATTAAAAATATCATTGTAGGGACTTAGTCGGACATAGCCGGGTATAGCATACTTTAATAGTTGGTACTGATATTTAGACTAGACTTTCAAGTTTACCCCGTATAAGTTATCGTTTATACTTGTCGGTTGGGGACTTGCTGGTCATAGCCCAACATATCACAGTTTAATAGTTGATACTGATATTTAGACTGGACTTTCAAGTTTGCCCCGTACAAGTTATCGTTTATACTTGTCGGTTGGGGACTTGCTGGTCATAGCCCAACATATCACAGTTTAATAGTTGATACGTGTAAAACAGTTATAAAAGTTGCGCATGTATTCTCAGCCCAAAAATATATAAAAAGGGAGCAGATGAACTCACGAAAAATCAGTTTTAGTATTTGTATTCATTTCATAAAAACAGTTATAAAAGTAGCGCATGTATTCTCAGCCCAAAAATGTAAAGAGTAAAAGGGAGCATATGAAAACTCACATTAAATAGCAGTTGAAGTATTCCACGCAAGAAGGAAAGTAAAGCAAGTAAGTGATCTGGATATCAACCTTGAGGTATAACGTTTGATTAGTTAATGTCTAACTTGACATAAAGTATATTTATTAATATAGCAACTATATTGACAGTGACGGTTTTCGAGAAAAGTTCCTATTTCTCAAAAGTTTCTATTTTTGGAAACCTACTATTTATGAAAAACTTCCACTTATAGTAAGCTTCTAGTTTAAGAATGTTCGGGTTATAATTCTTAACAAAGATGTTGTACAATCTCGCCCAAACTTCGTCGCTAACATGCAAGTCACTCGAATGATCTATTGTTACCGAGCGGCCCAGGATCTCTTGACCAGAATCTAAGTCTTGGCATTCGAGATCCACAAGCGTCCCATAATGGTAACAAGGATCACCCTAGGCCACAAGTAGCGGTGATGTTTGTAGTCTTTGTACGCTATCTTTAATTATAACCTTCACGTTAGGTGTGTATATACATATATATTCATTAATTCGATTTTAATTATAACTCCTATATATTAATTCATAAAAATACTTTTATAATTTTTAGTAACATATATTACTAATTATAACATGTTATTTATTTTAATTTTAATTGCATATAATTTATAACATTATTTACATGTTTCGGTAAAAAAAAATCGAAGTAAATAGTAAAAAGTAAAAAGTAAAAAGTAAAAAGTAAAAAGTAAGAAAAGAATACTTACTAGTAGTAATTCTTCAAAGAAAGAATGAGAGAAATTTTGGTGTGAATTTGAATGAGAAATGAGGGGTATTTATACTTGAAAAAATTAGGTAAAAAGAATAAAATAATTAAAAGAAAAAGAAATATTTTAATTTTTAATGGGATTTTAAAATTCAAAAGTATTAAATGTTAGGTCATGGGATAATGCACAAAATAAAATAATAAAAGTAGTTTTCCATTATAATTTTTAATTAAAAAATAATTTATTTATTTATTAATTTATTTTATTAAAAAAATCATTTATTTTAAGGATTTTTATATATATATATTTTTTTTAAATAAACAAATTGATTTACTACTTTTCCAAGAATATTTGTCAATATTTTTTTTATTCATAATAACAATACTGATAATAAAGATATTAATTATTGATATCTTGTTTAAAAAGGATATTAATAATAATAATATTAATATATCAAATTAATGCGTAATTATTTACAAATAATTGTTCATGAATCGTCAGAATTAGTCGAGGTTAAATGAAATCATATAAAGATTTTTGTTTAAATTTTACCGAAAATTTACGGGTTGTCACAGTATCCCCCTGTTAATAGAAATTTCGTCCCGAAATTTATTTGTTGCCATCAGTCGGCGTTGTTTGTAAACAGGTGAGGATATTTTCGTTTTATTTGGTCTTCACGTTCCCAGGTATGCTCGGGGCCTTTCGTGAATTCCAACTAATAGGATATTGTTTTGTTTCTAGCGTTTAAATCTTACGATCCATAAATTCTACGAAGTGCATTTTATTATTAATGCGGAGGTTATCTGAAGGATTTAACAAGAGTGTCATTGATTAGGTTTTCCTCAGAAAGAGATGATGATGTTATACAAGTATTTCAATATACATGAAACGTGTGATGAATAATAGTGAGCTAATTTAAACCTTGAGCGTTTATGCCATAATATTAGGGTAGTCAAAATAGAGAGGAGTTCGTGAAAATCACGGTTATGAAATTTGATAGAGATCGTCATTGTTTACAACATGGATATTGTAATGATGAATATGAGTTGAAAAATAGAGTTTTATCACCTTTGAATAATGTAGATTAAACGATTTGATTATAGGAAGAGTATAAACGAAGCTATCGTAAAAGATTGAAATGAGGAAATTAAATATTTGCCTTAACTTTTGATATGGTTAAAGTTGATTTCCGGAGTTCAAGGGATTTAAAGAAATCTTCATAATCCTTATAAGATTTGATTCTCCGGTAATTACGGAAATTAGGATTTTCTTTAATTAAATGCGGTGAATTACCTCGATTGCTGTGTCTGGAATTTTGCTATAAATTAGCTTCTTCCATTTCATTATCTTCACCACTTCTATACTTTCTTTCCTCAATTCATATTTTCAAAAGATTTGTTAATATGCTCAATTCAGTTCTTGTTCTTGACCTTATATTGGTTATCGCCACAATCTTCCTTCTTTTCCAACTCCCACCAGAGGAGTTTGTTTACTTCTATTATGCTCTAGGATTTATTGTGTTTTTAGTTCTCCCGTGTCTTTATATTACTATACACATTGATATACATGGTTTGTAATTTCCGTGCTGTTATCGGGCTTTATATTTTCCCTTATATGTCGGAGCTCTTTGCCTTTTTATTCTCCTCTCGACTCTTAAGTAAAGCGAGTAATGGTCCAGAATTTGTAGGTATGAAGTTTTGAATGATCATAATATTCAAAGCAGAAGGAAAGGTAATAGCACGATTTGATTTGTCAAATTACCAGAATATCTGGAAAAGACCGAATCATCAAGAAAAATATTTTCTTGATATGTTTAGAGGTTAAATACAATGTAAGAGTCGTGTAACATGGCAAATGATGATTATAAAGTCTATGAATCATCATCTTCCATTAAAAATTTAGCATGACTTATTGTAATATAATCACCTTGGCCAGACGTCATTATATTATACTAACTCATGCTTCAATTCCCAACACTTCTTCAAAACATTTATAATTTAAACTTGAATATAGAAACTAAAACAGTTTCCTTTATGATGTGATAAAGTTATCGCAAAGAGATAATTAATTGCAGACAAGAATCGTTATAAAGATATCTTCAGAAATATAGAGGATATTTATAATGAAAGATACGGTGATATCTTAGAATTTCTAAGATCCAATGACGAGGAAAATTCTTCTGTTTCCTCTGCATTTAATGCTACCATATCTGAATCATTGGTTATCAATCCGAGATGGTTTCAAGAAATTTTATTTTTAGATGATTAAACGCTGATTGTAATTCGTCAACGGATCTAATGGTTAACGAATAGGTGTTATTGATTTTAAAAGTGATGAATGATAATTTCGGTGGTTTGATGTGATAATTCATTGCAGAATAAGAATGAATATAATTCATGAATGTAGTAATCTTTAGGAAGATAACACCTGCTAAAGCTTTACTTGAATTCCGATATGTTAATTTCAGAATGTGTAATTGATTTTATATGAAGATGATTGTGTATCATTGTGAAGGTAGTGCGTATAATTAATGATTTATGAATCGAAATTGAAGAATGTACAGTGTATTAATGTGAGATGTAAATATTTCTCGGGTATTACCTACCCGTTAAAATATTTTCACAATTAACAGTTTGTACAATAGAATTTACAATCTTTATGAAGATATACGTTCATATATGTATTCTTTAGATATAATCATGGATTTAATGAGTTAATATATATTAAACTCATGTGATTTGTGGTTTGGAACGAGAGTAAATAATCTCCAAAACCTTAGAGATTTCATAATTGTCGCGAAATATTTCGCTAATGAAGTTATGAATCAATATATTCATCGTTACACTTGATTTATTATGAAATGGAGTTTATTGTGTTGAAGCAGTGATTAACAATTGTTAAGTCATTAACGAAGGGTGTACATCATAGCATATTAGTGATATGAATTAACCAAGTAGTACATACTAGTTGAGATTCACACGTAATTGCTTAGTACGACAAGATTTATTATTGTTCCAAATCATATATATATAAGGTATACATATATAATTCTTCATGAAGAATGAGTCAATACATCTTAGCTCATTATTACTAATATTCCTTGGTATCTATGGGCGTATAATGTTGATGTTTGAGGTACTGAGTGTGATGTTGAGGCGTGAGATGCTGATGTTGTTGTTGATGAAGCTGATGCTGTTGGTTGTGATGCTGATGGTACTGGTTATGCTGCTGGTGCAGCTGATGCTTGTAGATATCGCACCGTATTCTCCAGTACCACCACTCGAGCGCGAAGCTCGTTGACTTCTTCTACTATTCCGGGATGATTGGCGGTTGGAATAAGGGGGTGAATAAGATCTAAAATCTTCGATATTATATATTCGTGACGGGATACCCTGGAAAGAAGAGAGAAAATGGTGTTTCGGACTGGTTCGCCGGTAAGTGCTTCAGGTTCTTCGCCAAGAGGTGAATTCGGTTGGTGGAAGGGATCACCTTCTTCTTGCCTCCATTGATTGAGTCGGCTACAAACCCATCCCCAATTCATCCAGAATAAATGATGGCTGATTGGTTGGTTTGTTCCGGTTACGCTGCCGTTGGAGCTCGAGGAGTTCGAGGAATCCATATTATGTGTTTGGAATAGGGTTTGATATGAAATGGGTGTTGGATACTGAATGATATATTTGTCTCCTTGAATACGTATTTATAGCAAAAAGATTTCCGTGATTTACGGAGGGAATTTAGGAAATGCATTAGACAAAGTCTATCGTGATAGATATGATAAGATATGATTTGTCTATACTCCATTTATGTAATAATGGCGGTATGACGTATCGAGATTAAAATGATAAATATGTAATCAGATAAACTTTTGATTAAAGACATTTTAATCCGATCTTCTCGTTTTCACTCAAAATAAACAACAACAAAAATGTTAGGGGCTTGAGCTATAGGATCCTTTACCATTCTAGAGTTTTGTAGACGTCACCCGTCAAGAAAATTCAATGATCAAAAATAACGAGAAATCAAAGATTTTGAAAGTAATGAATATGAATAGTAGAGATTTCAAGAATCATGGTTAACATTTCATGTAATACGTATGTAATACACAAAAACCATGATAAATGACAAGGAATGTCGATAATTTCAGAAATCATGGTGTCGTATTTAAATGTGATGGCTGTAGTGACCCGAACTTTTCCATGTTTATATATATTAATTGAGATTGATATTTACATGATTAAATGTTTCCAACATGTTAAGCAATCAAACTTGTTAAGACTTGATTAATTAAAATATGTTTCATATAGACAATTGACCACCCAAGTTGATCGGTGATTCACGAACGTTAAAACTTGTAAAAACTATATGATGACATATATATGGATATATATATATATATATAGTTAACATGATACTATGATAAGAAAACATATCATAAAGTATATTAACAATGAACTACATATGTAAAAACAAGACTACTAACTTAATGATTTTTAAACGAGACATATATGTAACGATTATCGTTGTAAAGACATTTAATGTATATATATCATATTAAGAGATATTCATACATGATAATATAATAATTTAAAATCTCATTTGATATTATAAACATTGGGTTAACAACATTTAACAAGATCGTTAACCTAAAGGTTTCAAAACAACACTTACATGTAACGACTAACGATGACTTAACGACTCAGTTAAAATGTATATACATGTAGTGTTTTAATATGTATTTATACACTTTTGAAAGACTTCAATACACTTATCAAAATACTTCTACTTAACAAAAATGCTTACAATTACATCCTCGTTCAGTTTCATCAACAATTCTACTCGTATGCACCCGTATTCGTACGCGTACAATACACAGCTTTTAGATGTATGTACTATTGGTATATACACTCCAATGATCAGCTCTTAGTAGCCCATGTGAGTCACCTAACACATGTGGGAACCATCATTTGGCAACTAGCATGAAATATCTCATAAAATTACAAAAATATTAGTAATCATTCATGACTTATTTACATGAAAACAAAATTACATATCCTTTATATCTAATCCATACACCAACGACCAAAAACACCTAAAAACACTTTCATTCTTCAATTTTCTTCATCTAATTGATCTCTCTCAAGTTCTATCTTCAAGTTCTAAGTGTTCTTCATAAATTCCAAAAGTTCTAGTTTCATAAAATCAAGAATACTTTCAAGTTTGCTAGCTCACTTCCAATCTTGTAAGGTGATCATCCAACCTCAAGAAATCTTTGTTTCTTACAGTAGGTTATCATTCTAATACAAGGTAATAATCATATTCAAACTTTGGTTCAATTTCTATAACTATAACAATCTTATTTCAAGTGATGATCTTACTTGAACTTGTTTTCGTGTCATGATTCTGCTTCAAGAACTTCGAGCCATCCAAGGATCCATTGAAGCTAGATCCATTTTTCTCTTTTCTAGTAGGTTTATCCAAGGAAATTAAGGTAGTAATGATGTTCATAACATCATTCGATTCATACATATAAAGCTATCTTATTCGAAGGTTTAAACTTGTAATCACTAGAACATAGTTTAGTTAATTCTAAACTTGTTCGCAAACAAAAGTTAATCCTTCTAACTTGACTTTTAAAATCAACTAAACACATGTTCTATATCTATATGATACGCTAACTTAATGATTTAAAACCTGGAAACACGAAAAACACCGTAAAACCGGATTTACGCCGTCGTAGTAACACCGCGGGCTGTTTTGGGTTAGTTAATTAAAAACTATGATAAACTTTGATTTAAAAGTTGTTATTCTGAGAAAATGATTTTTATTATGAACATGAAACTATATCCAAAAATTATGGTTAAACTCAAAGTGGAAGTATGTTTTCTAAAATGGTCATCTAGACGTCGTTCTTTCGACTGAAATGACTACCTTTACAAAAATGACTTGTAACTTATTTTTCCGACTATAAACCTATACTTTTTCTGTTTAGATTCATAAAATAGAGTTCAATATGAAATCATAGCAATTTGATTCACTCAAAACGGATTTAAAATGAAGAAGTTATGGGTAAAACAAGATTGGATAATTTTTCTCATTTTAGCTACGTGAAAATTGGTAACAAATCTATTCCAACCATAACTTAATCAACTTGTATTGTATATTATGTAATCTTGAGATACCATAGACACGTATACAATGTTTCGACCTATCATGTCGACACATCTATATATATTCCAGAACAACCATAGACACTCTATATGTGAATGTTGGAGTTAGCTATACAGGGTTGAGGTTGATTCCAAAATATATATAGTTTGAGTTGTGATCAATACTGAGATACGTATACACTGGGTCGTGGATTGATTCAAGATAATATTTATCGATTTATTTCTGTACATCTAACTGTGGACAACTAGTTATAGGTTACTAACGAGGACAGCTGACTTAATAAACTTAAAACATCAAAATATATTAAAAGTGTTGTAAATATATTTTGAACATACTTTAATATATATGTATATATTGTTATAGGTTCGTGAATCAACAGTGGCCAAGTCTTACTTCCCGACGAAGTAAAAATCTGTGAAAGTGAGTTATAGTCCCACTTTTAAAATCTAATATTTTTGGGATGAGAATACATGCAGGTTTTATAAATGATTTACAAAATAGACACAAGTACATGAAACTACATTCTATGGTTGAATTATCGAAATCGAATATGCCCCTTTTTATTAAGTCTGGTAATCTAAGAATTAGGGAACAGACACCCTAATTGACGCGAATCCTAAAGATAGATCTATTGGGCCTAACAAACCCCATCCAAAGTACCGGATGCTTTAGTACTTCGAAATTTATATCATATCCGAAGGGTGTCCCGGAATGATGGGGATATTCTTATATATGCATCTTGTTATTGTCGGTTACCAGGTGTTCACCATATGAATGATTTTTGTCTCTATGTATGGGATGTGTATTGAAATATGAAATCTTGTGGTCTATTGTTACGATTTGATATATATAGGTTAAACCTATAACTCACCAACATTTTTTGTTGACTTTTAAAGCATGTTTATTCTCAGGTGAATATTAAGAGCTTCCGCTGTTGCATACTAAAATAAGGACAAGATTTGGAGTCCATGTTTGTATGATATTGTGTAAAAACTGCATTCAAGAAACTGATTTCGATGTAACATATTTGTATTGTAAACCATTATGTAATGGTCGTTTGTAAACAGGATATTTTAGATTATCATTATTTGATAATCTACGTAAAGCTTTTTAAACCTTTATTTATGAAATAAAGGTTATGGTTTGTTTTAAAAATGAATGCAGTCTTTGAAAAACGTCTCATATAGAGGTCAAAACCTCGCAACGAAATCAATTAATATGGAACGTTTTTAATCAATAAGAACGGGACATTTCAGTTGGTATCCGAGCGTTGGTCTTAGAGAACCAGAAAATTTGCATTAGTGTGTCTTATCGAGTTTGTTAGGATGCATTAGTGAGTCTGGACTTTGACCGTGCTTTCTTTAAAAATGATTGCTTAACATTTTTGTTGGAAACTATATATTTTTAACATATGAATATTATGTGATATATTAATCTCTTAACGTGTTTGATATTATGTGATAGATGTCTACCTCTAGAACAAGTCCCATTGACTCACCTAATAATAATGAAGAGTCAAATGTAAATTGAAATGATTTGTGGACTGATTCACAAGTTCCCGAAGAGGAACCGGAAGAAGAGTCGGAACCGGAAGAAGAATCGGAACCGGAAGAAGAATCGGAAACGGATGAAGAAATAGAACCGGTGGGGGAAATAATAAAACGGTTAAGTAAAAGAAAATCCTCAACCAACCGACCAAAGTTAATTATGGCCAATGGTGTTTCCGCCAAGGAAGCAAAATATTGGGAGGATTACCAATTCTCCGATGAATCGGATTCCGACGAGAATTCCGACGATGTTATAGAAATTACCCCAACTGAATTTAAAAAGGCAAAAGAAAATAATAAGGGAAAGGGCATAAAAATAGAGAAATCTAATTCCAACCCCGATGAACTTTATATGTATCGTCAACCCCCGAAGTCCTTAAGTTGTAACAATGACCCGGGAACCTCTAAACCACCAGGTTTTTCTAAACCAATGTGGACAACGACGGCTCGTATTAGGGGAACATCATATATCCCTAGAAACTTGGCAAAACGAACCAAAACCGAAGAAGAAGAAACGAGCGAGTCGGAATAAGATAGTTGTATTCGTGTGGTGTAATATATGTAATATAGTGTTCTTATGCTTTATGATATATGTAAAAATTGCTTGTATTAATAAGTATTTTTTTATGAAACTAACTCTTGTCTATTTTACAGTTTAAAAACACAAAATGGATAGACAACCCAATATTTTAAGAGACCTACCCGGAGACATGATTGATGAAATCTTGTCTAGAGTCGGCCAGAATTCTTCGGCACAACTATTTAAGGCGAGATCAGTTTGTAAGACATTCGAAGAACGTTCCAAGAATGTCTTGGTTTATAAGAGACTTTCGTTTGAAAGATGGGGGATATCACATTGGGAAACCCATAAGTTACGATGTGTTTACTTTGACGCATATATTGCGGGGAACCCAAATGCTATTTTACGCAACGGGTTAAGAAATTATTTTGACTCAATATATCCGAATATTGGACTTCGTGATTTAGAAAAAGCGGCTAACATGCAACATAAAGAAGCATGTTATGCTTACGGATTAGTAATGTTCGCTTCTCACCAAAGTGTGAATAAGAACATCGGGCTACAACTATTAAACAAAACGTTTCCACAAGTGACGGAGTCGGTAATTGGGGTAAGAAATGAGGTTTTTAGATTATTACGGGACTGTTGGACATTACGTAACCCTCGTCCCTTTGATGACATTACAACACGCTGTCTTATCAACGGCCATAACGGTTATGTTGCACAAGACCAAGGATGGGAAGTAGTCCTAGTAAAACCAGAATGCATGACTTGTTTCTGGACGTATGAATTACGTGTCTTTATTGCCTTTGCTGAACGACTTGTGTACTAGCTAGAATTGTCTTCACAACTATCTTGTATCAAAGTTATTGTGTGCTATATTTCATGCTTTATGTAAAATAAGCGGTATTGTAAGTTTGTAAAATATTGTATAAAAGTTTGAACGCGAAATATTATTACAATCAGTTTTTCATATAGAATTGTAGTAGTTGAATTGTATATTAGCTACTAAGTATGAACTTAACGGGTAGGTACTACCCGAATTTAAACTTATAAAACGCTAATATGAAGAAAAAGCTTTTATAAATGAGTTCATATTATGCTACGAAATACTATTAACTACTCTTAATATTCTGTATGATTAACTTGTTCCATTTAACTATTTTGAAGGAAATGGCACCGACTACTCGACACACCGTGAATATGAATGAAGAGGAATTCCGTACTTTTCTAGCTTCAAACATAGCCGCAGTACAGGCTGCGCTACATACCAACAATAACCTTGGATCTAGCAGTACAGGAAATCGTGTAGGATGCACCTACAAAGAATTCACTGCCTGCAAACCTTTGGAATTTGATGGAACCGAAGGACCGATCGGATTGAAACGGTGGACCGAGAAGGTTGAATCGGTGTTTGCCATAAGTAAGTGTACTGAAGAGGACAAAGTGAAGTACGCTACGCATACCTTCACAGGTTCTGCATTAACATGGTGGAATATCTATCTAGAGCAAGTGGGACAAGATGATGCGTACGCATTACCGTGGTCAGCATTCAAGCACTTGATGAACGAGAAGTACCGTCCCAGAACCGAGGTCAATAAGCTCAAGACAGAACTTAGAGGGTTACGAACCCAAGGATTTGATATTACCACGTACGAAAGACGATTCACAGAATTGTGCCTATTGTGTCCGGGAGCATTCGAAGATGAGGAAGAGAAGATCGACGCGTTTGTGAAAGGATTACCGGAAAGAATCCAAGAAGATATAAGTTCACACGAGCCCGCCTCCATACAACAGGCATGTAGAATGGCTAACAAACTAGTGAACCAGATTGAAGAAAGAATTAAAGAACAGACTGCTGAAGAGGCCAATGTGAAGCAAGTCAAAAGAAAGTGGGAGGAAAACGGTGATAAGAATCACCAATACAACAACAACAGCAATTACAACAATAATCGCAACAATTATCCCAACAATCGCAACATCAATCGCAACTACAACAAACGGCCCAACAACAACAACAACAACAACAGCAACTACAACAATCATCCCAACAACAATAATAACTGCAACAACAACAACAATCAGAAGCAGCTATGCCAAAGGTGTGAAAAGAATCACTCGAGGTTCTGCACCAAATTTTGCAACAAGTGTAAAAGAAATGGTCATAGCGCGGCGAAATGTGAGGTCTACGGACCAGGGGTTAATAGAACGAAAGGAACAAATGGTGTCGGAACGAGTAATGGCGGAGCAAGTAGTGTCGGAGCAAGTTATGCCAATGTAGTTTGTTATAAATGTGGAAAACCGGGCCACATTATTAGAAATTGCCCGAACCAGGAGAACACGAATGGACAAGGCCGTGGAAGAGTTTTCAATATTAATGCGGTATAGGCACAGGAAGACCCGGAGCTTGTTACGGGTACGTTTCTTATTGACAATAAATCTGCTTACGTTTTATTTGATTCGGGTGCGGATAGAAGCTATATGAGTAGAGATTTTTGTGCTAAATTAAGTTGTCCATTGACGCCTTTGGATAGTAAATTTTTACTCGAATTAGCAAATGGTAAATTAATTTCAGCAGATAATATATGTCGGAATCGAGAAATTAAACTGGTTAGCGAAACATTTAAGATTGATTTGATACCAGTAGAGTTAGGGAGTTTTGATGTGATAATCGGTATGGACTGGTTGAAAGAAGTGAAAGCGGAGATCGTTTGTTACAAAAATGCAATTCGCATTATACGAGAAAAAGGAAAACCCTTAATGGTGTACGGAGAAAAGGGCAACACGAAGCTACATCTTATTAGTAATTTGAAGGCACAAAAACTAATAAGAAAAGGCTGCTATGCTGTTCTAGCACACGTCGAGAAAGTACAAACTGAAGAAAAGAGCATCAATGATGTTCCCATCGCAAAAGAATTTCCCGATGTATTTCCGAAAGAATTACCGGGATTACCCCCACATCGATCCGTTGAATTTCAAATAGATCTTGTACCAGGAGCTGCACCAATAGCTCGTGCTCCTTACAGACTCGCACCCAGCGAGATGAAAGAACTGCAAAGCCAATTACAAGAACTTTTAGAGCGTGGTTTCATTCGACCAAGCACATCACCGTGGGGAGCTCCTGTTTTGTTTGTCAAGAAGAAAGATGGTACATTCAGGTTGTGTATCGACTACCGAGAGTTGAACAAACTTACCATCAAGAACCGCTACCCACTACCGAGAATCGATGACTTATTTGATCAACTACAAGGCTCGTCTGTTTATTCAAAGATTGACTTACATTCCGGGTATCATCAAATGCGGGCGAAAGAAGATGATATTCCAAAGACTGCTTTCAGAACACGTTACGGTCATTACGAGTTTATGGTCATGCCATTTGGTTTAACTAATGCACCAGCTGTGTTCATGGACCTTATGAACCGAGTGTGTGGACCATACCTTGACAAGTTTGTCATTGTTTTCATTGATGACATACTTATTTACTCAAAGAATGACCAAGAACACGGTGAACATTTGAGAAAGGTGTTAGAAGTATTGTGGAAGGAAGAATTGTACGCTAAATTTTCAAAGTGTGCATTTTGGTTGGAAGAAGTTCAATTCCTCGGTCACATAGTGAACAAAGAAGGTATTAAGGTGGATCCGGCAAAGATAGAAACTGTTGAAAAGTGGGAAACCCCGAAAACTCCGAAACACATACGCCAGTTTTTAGGACTAGCTGGTTACTACAGAAGGTTCATCCAAGACTTTTCCAGAATAGCAAAACCCTTGACTGCATTAACGCATAAAGGGAAGAAATTTGAATGGAATGATGAACAAGAGAAAGCGTTTCAGTTATTGAAGAAAAAGCTAACTACGGCACCTATATTGTCATTGCCTGAAGGGAATGATGATTTTGTGATTTATTGTGACGCATCAAAGCAAGGTCTCGGTTGTGTATTAATGCAACGAACGAAGGTGATTGCTTATGCGTCTAGACAATTGAAGATTCACGAACAAAATTATACGACGCATGATTTGGAATTAGGCGCAGTTGTTTTTGCATTAAAGACTTGGAGGCACTACTTATATGGGGTCAAAAGTATTATATATACCGACCACAAAAGTCTTCAACACATATTTAATCAGAAACAACTGAATATGAGGCAGCGTAGGTGGATTGAATTGTTGAATGATTACGACTTTGAGATTCGTTACCACCCGGGGAAGGCAAATGTGGTAGCCGATGCCTTGAGCAGGAAGGACAGAGAACCCATTCGAGTAAAATCTATGAATATAATGATTCATAATAACATTACTACTCAAATAAAGGAGGCACAACAAGGAGTTTTAAAAGAGGGAAATTTAAAGGATGAAATACCCAAAGGATCGGAGAAGCATCTTAATATTCGGGAAGACGGAACCCGGTATAGGGCTGAAAGGATTTGGGTACCAAAATTTGGAGATATGAGAGAAATGGTACTTAGAGAAGCTCATAAAACCAGATACTCAATACATCCTGGAACGGGGAAGATGTACAAGGATCTCAAGAAACATTTTTGGTGGCCGGGTATGAAAGCCGATGTTGCTAAATACGTAGGAGAATGTTTGACGTGTTCTAAGGTCAAAGCTGAGCATCAGAAACCATCAGGTCTACTTCAACAACCCGAAATCCCGGAATGGAAATGGGAAAACATTACCATGGATTTCATCACTAAATTGCCAAGGACTGCAAGTGGTTTTGATACTATTTGGGTAATAGTTGATCGTCTCACCAAATCAGCACACTTCCTACCAATAAGAGAAGATGACAAGATGGAGAAGTTAGCACGACTGTATTTGAAGGAAGTCGTCTCCAGACATGGAATACCAATCTCTATTATCTCTGATAGGGATGGCAGATTTATTTCAAGATTCTGGCAGACATTACAGCAAGCATTAGGAACTCGTCTAGACATGAGTACTGCCTATCATCCACAAACTGATGGGCAGAGCGAAAGGACGATACAAACGCTTGAAGACATGCTACGAGCATGTGTTATTGATTTCGGAAACAGTTGGGATCGACATCTACCGTTAGCAGAATTTTCCTACAACAACAGCTACCATTCAAGCATTGAGATGGCGCCGTTTGAAGCACTTTATGGTAGAAAGTGCAGGTCTCCGATTTGTTGGAGTGAAGTGGGGGATAGACAGATTACGGGTCCGGAGATTATACAAGAAACTACCGAGAAGATCATCCAAATTCAACAACGGTTGAAAACCGCCCAAAGTCGACAAAAGAGCTACGCTGACATTAAAAGAAAAGATATAGAATTTGAAATTGGAGAGATGGTCATGCTTAAAGTTGCACCTTGGAAAGGCGTTGTTCGATTTGGTAAACGAGGGAAATTAAATCCAAGGTATATTGGACCATTCAAGATTATTGATCGTGTCGGACCAGTAGCTTACCGACTAGAGTTACCTCAACATGTTTATATATATTAATTGAGATTGATATTTACATGATTAAATGTTTCCAACATGTTAAGCAATCAAACTTGTTAAGACTTGATTAATTAAAATATGTTTCATATAGACAATTGACCACCCAAGTTGATCGGTGATTCACGAACGTTAAAACTTGTAAAAACTATATGATGACATATATATGGATATATATATATATATAGTTAACATGATACTATGATAAGAAAACATATCATAAAGTATATTAACAATGAACTACATATGTAAAAACAAGACTACTAACTTAATGATTTTTAAACGAGACATATATGTAACGATTATCGTTGTAAAGACATTTAATGTATATATATCATATTAAGAGATATTCATACATGATAATATCATGATAATATAATAATTTAAAATCTCATTTGATATTATAAACATTGGGTTAACAACATTTAACAAGATCGTTAACCTAAAGGTTTCAAAACAACACTTACATGTAACGACTAACGATGACTTAACGACTCAGTTAAAATGTATATACATGTAGTGTTTTAATATGTATTTATACACTTTTGAAAGACTTCAATACACTTATCAAAATACTTCTACTTAACAAAAATGCTTACAATTACATCCTCGTTCAGTTTCATCAACAATTCTACTCGTATGCACCCGTATTCGTACTCGTACAATACACAGCTTTTAGATGTATGTACTATTGGTATATACACTCCAATGATCAGCTCTTAGCAGACCATGTGAGTCACCTAACACATGTGGGAACCATCATTTGGCAACTAGCATGAAATATCTCATAAAATTACAAAAATATGAGTAATCATTCATGACTTATTTACATGAAAACAAAATTACATATCCTTTATATCTAATCCATACACCAACGACCAAAAACACCTACAAACACTTTAATTCTTCAATTTTATTCATCTAATTGATCTCTCTCAAGTTCTATCTTCAAGTTCTAAGTGTTCTTCATAAATTCCAAAAGTTCTAGTTTCATAAAATCAAGAATACTTTCAAGTTTGCTAGCTCACTTCCAATCTTGTAAGGTGATCATCCAACCTCAAGAAATCTTTGTTTCTTACAGTAGGTTATCATTCTAATACAAGGTAATAATCATATTCAAACTTTGGTTCAATTTCTATAACTATAACAATCTTATTTCAAGTGATGATCTTACTTGAACTTGTTTTCGTGTCATGATTCTGCTTCAAGAACTTCGAGCCATCCAAGGATCCATTGAAGCTAGATCCATTTTTCTCTTTTCCAGTAGGTTTATCCAAGGAAATTAAGGTAGTAATGATGTTCATAACATCATTCGATTCATACATATAAAGCTATCTTATTCGAAGGTTTAAACTTGTAATCACTAGAACATAGTTTAGTTAATTCTAAACTTGTTCGCAAACAAAAGTTAATCCTTCTAAATTGACTTTTAAAATCAACTAAACACATGTTCTATATCTATATGATATGCTAACTTAATGATTTAAAACCTGGAAACACGAAAAACACCGTAAAACCGGATTTACGCCGTCGTAGTAACACCGCGGGCTGTTTTGGGTTAGTTAATTAAAAACTATGATAAACTTTGATTTAAAAGTTGTTATTCTGAGAAAATGATTTTTATTATGAACATGAAACTATATCCAAAAATTATGGTTAAACTCAAAGTGGAAGTATGTTTTCTAAAATGGTCATCTAGACGTCGTTCTTTCGACTGAAATGACTACCTTTACAAAAATGACTTGTAACTTATTTTTCCGACTATAAACCTATACTTTTTCTGTTTAGATTCATAAAATAGAGTTCAATATGAAATCATAGCAATTTGATTCACTCAAAACGGATTTAAAATGAAGAAGTTATGGATAAAACAAGATTGGATAATTTTTCTCATTTTAGCTACGTGAAAATTGGTAACAAATCTATTCCAACCATAACTTAATCAACTTGTATTGTATATTATGTAATCTTGAGATACCATAGACACGTATACAATGTTTCGACCTATCATGTCGACACATCTATATATATTTCAGAACAACCATAGACACTCTATATGTGAATGTTGGAGTTAGCTATACAGGGTTGAGGTTGATTCCAAAATATATATAGTTTGAGTTGTGATCAATACTGAGATACGTATACACTGGGTCGTGGATTGATTCAAGATAATATTTATCGATTTATTTCTGTACATCTAACTGTGGACAACTAGTTATAGGTTACTAACGAGGACAGCTGACTTAATAAACTTAAAACATCAAAATATATTAAAAGTGTTGTAAATATATTTTGAACATACTTTAATATATATGTATATATTGTTATAGGTTCGTGAATCAACAGTGGCCAAGTCTTACTTCCCGACGAAGTAAAAATCTGTGAAAGTGAGTTATAGTCCCACTTTTAAAATCTAATATTTTTGGGATGAGAATACATGCAGGTTTTATAAATGATTTACAAAATAGACACAAGTACGTGAAACTACATTCTATGGTTGAATTATCGAAATCGAATATGCCCCTTTTTATTAAGTCTGGTAATCTAAGAATTAGGGAACAGACACCCTAATTGACGCGAATCCTAAAGATAGATCTATTGGGCCTAACAAACCCCATCCAAAGTACCGGATGCTTTAGTACTTCGAAATTTATATCATAGCCGAAGGGTGTCCCGGAATGATGGGGATATTCTTATATATGCATCTTGTTATTATCGGTTACCAGGTGTTCACCATATGAATGATTTTTATCTCTATGTATGGGATGTGTATTGAAATATGAAATCTTGTGGTCTATTGTTACGATTTGATATATATAGGTTAAACCTATAACTCACCAACATTTTTTGTTGACGTTTAAAGCTTGTTTATTCTCAGGTGAATATTAAGAGCTTCCGCTGTTGCATACTAAAATAAGGACAAGATTTGGAGTCCATGTTTGTATGATATTGTGTAAAAACTGCATTCAAGAAACTGATTTCGATGTAACATATTTGTATTGTAAACCATTATGTAATGGTCGTGTGTAAACAGGATATTTTAGATTATCATTATTTGATAATCTACGTAAAACTTTTTAAACCTTTATTTATGAAATAAAGGTTATGGTTTGTTTTAAAAATGAATGCAGTCTTTGAAAAACGTCTCATATAGAGGTCAAAACTTCGCAACGAAATCAATTAATATGGAACGTTTTTAATCAATAAGAACGGGACATTTCAATGGCGGGATTTGATAATACTTAGAAAAGTGAGCAGAGTTCTTGGATTGGCTTGGCATTCTAAGATAAGTAAAGTTTCTAAAGTATAGGGTAGCATTTAACAGTTAAAGGCAACAATTAAAGGCACTATGGTCAAGGATAGTTGTAGTCCTACATTGCTAAGGTACCTAATTGTATAAGGCACATATAAA
This sequence comes from Rutidosis leptorrhynchoides, assembly GCF_046630445.1. Classification (NCBI taxonomy): domain Eukaryota; kingdom Viridiplantae; phylum Streptophyta; class Magnoliopsida; order Asterales; family Asteraceae; genus Rutidosis; species Rutidosis leptorrhynchoides. Next base: position 278,505,703 of record NC_092333.1, read on the forward strand.
ATGCAATCCTGGTTCTCTACAACAACCTGCTCTGATACCAATCTGTGACATCCTCCAGATAGGGCCTGGGAGAATGACGTCACTAAATATATCAAATCACAGTTGTACAAACGAGAACGACTCTACATGAGACGTTTTGTTGAGTTTTGCAGCGGAAGATAAATATGTCTTTAATTGATATGATATGTAATGAAGACTCCAAGCATAGCAAGCAATCAACGTCAAAGCAGCAGATATACAGCGGAAGCAATACTTAAGTACCTGAGAATAAACATGCTTAAAAAGTCAACACGAGGTTGAGTGAGTTCATAGGTTTGTCATAAATAATGATTTCAGTAATAGTGTTAGACCACAAGAATTGTTTTCATAAGTACATCACTCAGATCCAGTCAAGTTGATCTCCCGCAGGATCAAAAAGTTATGCCAGTGCGTGATATTTAGACTAAACGTTGTTTGCAACGTGACAAATTGTTCTGTCCTTGTCGTTTAATTTCATTATCAAGTAATACAAAGACTTAGTCAAATGTATCGGGGACGTTACTCTCGATAGGCCTATCCCCAATAATTAAGAATGCCGCAGCAATTAAAAATATCACTGTAGGGACTTAGTCGGACATAGCCGGGTATAGCATACTTTAATAGTTGGTACTGATATTTAGACTAGACTTTCAAGTTTACCCCGTATAAGTTATCGTTTATACTTGTCGGTTGGGGACTTGCTGGTCATAGCCCAACATATCACAGTTTAATAGTTGGTACTGATATTTAGAATGGACTTTCAAGTTTGCCCCGTACAAGTTATCGTTTATACTTGTCGGTTGGGGACTTGTTGGTCATAGCCCAACATATCACAGTTTAATAGTTGATACGTGTAAAACAGTTATAAAAGTTGCGCATGTATTCTCAGCCCAAAAATATATAAAAAAGGGAGCAGATGAACTCACAAAAAATCAGTTTTAGTATTTGTATTCATTTCATAAAAACAGTTATAAAAGTAGCGCATGTATTCTCAGCCCAAAAATGTAAAGAGTAAAAGGGAGCATATGAAAACTCACATTAAATAGCAGTTGAAGTATTCCACGCAAGAAGGAAAGTAAAGCAAGTAAGTGATCTGGATATCAACCTTGAGGTATAACGTTTGATTAGTTAATGTCTAACTTGACATAAAGTATATTTATTAATATAGCAACTATATTGACAGTGACGGTTTTCGAGAAAAGTTCCTATTTCTCAAAAGTTTCTATTTTTGGAAACCTACTATTTATGAAAAACTTCCACTTATAGTAAGCTTCTAGTTTAAGAATGTTCGGGTTATAATTCTTAACAAAGATGTTGTACAATCTCGCCCAAACTTCGTCGCTAACATGCAAGTCACTCGAATGATCTATTGTTACCGAGCGGCCCAGGATCTCTTGACCAGAATCTAAGTCTTGGCATTCGAGATCCACAAGCGTCCCATAATGGTAACAAGGATCACCCTAGGCCACAAGTAGCGGTGATGTTTGTAGTCTTTGTACGCTATCTTTAATTATAACCTTCACGTTAGGTGTGTATATACATATATATTCATTAATTCGATTTTAATTATAACTCCTATATATTAATTCATAAAAATACTTTTATAATTTTTAGTAACATATATTACTAATTATAACATGTTATTTATTTTAATTTTAATTGCATATAATTTATAACATTATTTACATGTTTCGGTAAAAAAAATAAACCGAAGTAAATAGTAAAAAGTAAAAAGTAAAAAGTAAAAAAGTAAAAAGTAAGAAAAGAATACTTACTAGTAGTAATTCTTCAAAGAAAGAATGAGAGAAATTTTGGTGTGAGTTCGAATGAGAAATGAGAGGTATTTATACTTGAAAAAATTAGGTAAAAAGAATAAAATAATTAAAAGAAAAAGAAATATTTTAATTTTTAATGGGATTTTAAAATTCAAAAGTATTAAATGTTAGGTCATGGGATAATGCACAAAATAAAATAATAAAAGTAGTTTTCCATTATAATTTTTAATTAAAAAGTAATTTATTTATTTATTTATTTATTTATTTATTTTATTAAAAAAATCATTTATTTTAAGGATTATATATATATATATATATTTTTTTAAAATAAACAAATTGATTTACTACTTTTCCAAGAATATTTGTCAATATTTTTTTTATTCATAATAACAATACTGATAATAAAGATATTAATTATTGATATCTTGTTTAAAAAGGATATTAATAATAATAATATTAATATATCAAATTAATGCGTAATTATTTACAAATAATTGTTCGTGAATCGTCAGAATTAGTCGAGGTTAAATGAAATCATATAAAGAATTTTGTTTAAATTTTGCCGAAAATTTACGGGTTGTCACACATTATCAGCACTGCTATGGAACAAGCTAGAAAAGATGGTCGCGAACCTCGCATACCGCGAACTTACCTATGGCCGTTGAATGATTTTGGATCACAGGTTGATCGCTTAGTTGTTGAGCATCGCGATAGCGATAACGATGATGCGGAAGAACGTGTTGTTTTAAATTCTGCTTATAATTCAAAGACTGCGAAAGCACCAAGAGAAGAAAGTGAATTTTCTGATGATTCAGATAGTGCGGAGGAATTTGTAAAAATTCCACATGTTAAGCGCAGTCGGCCGCCGACACCCTATCCTCGTCATGGGGATGAGGGTGAAGTTTCTGATGTTATGCGCAGAGAAAATGCTCAAAATTTCTTAGCGGATGCTTTTAAAAGCATTGCGCCTAAATCAATGCAACACAAGTTTGAGCAACCAAATTTTTTACAAGATATGATAGCTAAATTTTGAGCGGAAAATACTGATATCCGCACAAAAAAACTACTGATATTACCACGGCTGCAGACAAGTTTGTCCAGTATATCTCTGATTATCCGATTGTTACACCACCCATTGTGCCGGCAACATTGGGAGTTTACTCAGGTTTAACTGATCCTCTGGATTTTTTGCAGAGGTTTGAAGGGGTGGTAAGCACCTACAATTGGGATGAGCCCGTTGCATGTAGAGTATTTCCTATGGTTTTACAATGGTCAGCAAGGGAATGGTTCCATAGCTTGCAAGCTCGCAGTATTATCGATTTCATTGATCTTCGCGATAAATTTTTGCTGCAGTTTCAAAATCTTTTGCCTCATAAAAAGACGCATATACAGTGTCATGATATCAAACAAGGCAACAAGGAAACTTTGAGCGCATTACTTACGCGGTACATTTATATGAGTGCCAAAAGATACCAAGTTTGAATGAAGATAAAAAAAAATCTCTGGGTTTTTGCTTGCTATTAATCCGCAGCGACATCCAACCCTTGTGCGAAGATTGCGAAGAGATGTCCCTCCAACTTTCGCTAAGGTCCAACAAGAAACGTATGATTATCTCCATGGTAGAGAAGATAGTACTATAACACCCGCTTGCGGGTGGGGTAAGGATAAAAGTTGGTGAGATGATAATGATTCTTTTCGTGATGGAAATGGCGATAATTACCGCGGTTCAGGATATTCGCGGCGAAATGGCGGCGGTGGTTACCCGCGCAATGATAGATATCAAGGTCAAAATGATAATCATGGATATGGCCGTCGGGATTGCTATTCTGCGCGAAAATGGAACAACGAGTCTTTTAATATCATCCAGATGTTAACAAAAACGCCCAAGGAAATTCTCTTACAAGAAAAGGTTGTGAGATCTTTTCCTGATCTTCAACGTTTAGCGGAGAACAATAGGCGAGACAAATCCAAGTTTTGTATTTTCCATGATGATTATGGACATGATACCAATCGCTATAGAGATATGGCAGAGCTGATCGCGGAAGCATATGAGCAAGGCAAGCTAGATCATTTAATTTCACAAGGTACTACAAGTACTGCGAATGCGATTATCTTGCCTGCAGAATCTAATGCTCCGCAAGTACCAAATGCCGCTGATCGGAAAGCTCCCGCGGTGAAGAATCTTGGAGTAAAAATGGTGAGCAAGAAAGAGAACTTGCGCGGAATTCAGGTCATTAATGTGGTAGAGGTACAAGGCGAAATGTCAGTATTCCAAATATCTGAGCAAATCGCGAGCTGGCAATGTCCCTCTATTACTTTTCCTCCTACAAGCCTGACCGCGAATATTGATAAGCCAGTGGTGGTTTCATGCCGCATTGCGAATACCGGTATTGTAATTATGAAAGTGCATGTTGACACTGGTAGCAGTGTAGATGTAATGTATGAGCAATGTTTTAGCAAGTTGCCTGCAAACATTAATGCTTTGATGAAACCTACTGCGGTTTCGCTCGCTGGATATTCAGGAGAATCAACGTGGCCTGTTGGTCAGTTGGAGTTACAAGTTGAGCTAGTAGATGACTGCGATGAATCGCTAAGGCGCCAAGCTTTGTTGAGTATTTATATAATGCGAAATCAATCGTGATTTAACATGATTCTTGGGCGCACTGAGTTGCGTATGTTTGGCGCAATACCATCCACGCTGCATGGAATGGTGAAGTTCTCTACTTGTAAGGGTATTGGCACGCTGACTTCAGCGGTGGTTGAGCCACTTTGAGCGATTATTATGGTGCACGAAAGTGTAGGAGTTGAAGGGCAAGCATTCCTCACTGAGTAATGTACGCATTTCTGATAAAAAACTTGGATAGAATGCCTAATCATATTGGATTATGATCAATATGTTGTTTTCATTTTCTGAATTGTTATTGCAGAAAATTAGTGAATAACAAAAAATTAGTTTGTGTGTTAGTGATTGTTTCTATACAAAGCAAAAACACTGCGTGTGGCCACGCGTAGTGATTATTTTGCAGAATACAATTGCTTGGTTTCCAAAACACTGAATTAATGTTTGTGCAAATGCGCCTAAGGTTTCGCAGAAATTTCAAAACATATGGTATTATTTTGATAAGTACTGATGCAGTTTGCTTATGCAATATTAATGCGGATGTATATTGCGAAATAACAATTTAAAAACAAAGTGATGAAATTGCCCACTTGTGTTAAATAACGAATGTTGCGAAAGGATAAAATTTCCTAAGTATTTGATCTTGACATACTTAGATGCTTCACAATGCTAATAAATTACCTAAGGATCGTTTTGTCGGACTTAGAAGATTCATAATATATAAAAGATTGTTTCGCATAAGTACGTGTTTGTTATGTGTACAATAACGAATATGGAAATTGCAAAGGACAAGTCTGAATTATGAATTATGAATATATATTAAAATAAAGCGCTATATAAATAAGACAAATTGCAACTGTGGAATATAAATTTTTCATTACTAAACGCGTTATGTGAAACGCGTAAAATTACAAAAATGCAATATATAATTGCGGATTATGAATTTACAATTCAAACAGATATTTTAAAGCTTAAGAGCTTCAATATCTTCAAAAGTAACACCTTCGCGCCGGCTAAGCTCTTCCAGTGCTGGGATAGCGATCTTTTCAACCTCTTTCTTCGAAATGTTCATCGCTTCTTGTGCATCATCAGTCGGACATATTTTGCTAGCAATATCTGCGGGAAGTGGTTGAGTAAGATCGCCAAGCTGGCAAAGTAAGTAATGCCACTCACAGCGGGTAGCGAGCTTGGCAGCCTGGGCGTAAGCTTGAAATTTTTCGGTAACTGGCGCTGAATCCATTACCTTATCACCAAGTTCAGGCAGGTATTTGACAAGTTGAGAAAACTAATTTTCTACGTATTCCGCTCTCTTTTTGAGCATCACATTTTCATCCACAACTTTTTTTCAGTTGTGCCTCAAGCTTCTGCGCTTTCCTGTGCTGAGCGTTAGCAATCTTAACCTGCTTTTCATATTCGTCAGACATCTCATTGAATCGCTCAACATTGTCAACTGTCAAGAAAATAACGTTGAAACAGTTGTGTATTCGCTGTCTTTCAGCCTGAGCGAATGAGAGTTGGTGGTATTGTTGCTGTACATTTTGTGGTACAAACTTGCAAAGTTTGCGGTAGAGTTTGTTGGCTTGCTTCTCTTCTACAGCCTCATCCGCATCTTCTTCTTCGCGGTTTGATGCTTCGGCGTCAGAAGGAAGACTTAAATCTTCATTGCCGGGCTCTTCTAAAATATCATCGGGGATTTCCCAAGTAATGTTGTATAGCTGTTCTGGCTCCCCTGTAGAGTCTGAAAGCCCAACTAAAAAGAAATAAGCAAATACAGCAAATTAATGAGACAAAAACATCAGCGAAGTATAAACAATAATGCGGATTGAAATTTACTTACTTGTTTCTTGTTCGGATAAAGAGCGAATACGTCTTTTGCGAGGAGTGGTCGCTCCCTCTGCTGCTGCTTTACGCTTTCCGCGGTCTTCGCCACCAGGGATGGAAAGCGTGTTGAGAATTGGTTCTTCAATAGGTATGATTTCGCCGTCGCCGTCTTTTAAGCGACGTGCCGGTCAAATCCTACTGATGTCTGCTGACCTCATCACTAACTCAAGGTCAATCTTTGCAAAATGGTACCGCAAAAAAGTTAAACAAATATAAAGAATGATGTATCATGCTTTTTTGTATAAAAGAAAAGTATTAGCAATACACCATTGTTGGCTGAGTTGATCAAAAGTGCATCGCAATCGCCCCATAGCCAATATAAGGATACTCCGTCAATATACAGCGGCACGTTGGAGTACGCTCGCATAATCAAGCCCGCATTCTTGATTATTTTCAAAATATCTTGCTCAAGGTCATCCGGGGTGACCTTGTCATTCATAGTGGCGTCCATCTCGGTACACCAAGCTTTGGGAATGTTGCTATCAACATGGGCGGTATTGTTAATAAAGAAGAATGAGTTGCGCCAGTTCCCAATAGAATCCTTGGGAGAAGTCATCACGCCATGGCGACCGCGGAATGAATACCACCCCTTATCATAAGGTGTAAGGCTGTTAAAAGCGCGAAAGGCGTTAACTAATGGTTGCTTATTGAGTGCTTTGCAATACATCTCAAAAAGCACAATTTTATTAATAGCGTTAGGGTGCAGTTGAGCAACCGCAACCTTGTAGTATTCGCAAACGCTGCGAAAGAAAGGCGTAAGAGGCAGGCGTAAATTGCCATGTGAAATGGCGGCCTCGTAAATTGTAATCATGCCTTTGGGAGGGGCATTGGCCCTATCCTCCGCTGATGGTGCGGTGGACGAGAATTGCGCAAGAAGCGGATAGTATTGCTGAAGAGTTTGGATTTTCGCCTTCGTTATATATGAAACGAAGGCGCTAGGAGTGTTGGCAGATGATGAGGATGCCATTCGTAGTAGTAGATCTGGTAATGGATTGAAGAATATTAAAGGTTGAATCGCTTAATTGCAGAGAATGCGTGTGAACTTCGATGAGAAAGTTTGGTCGATTAAGAAATTGAAGAAGAAAGCGTAAAGTCGTTTATGCGAATCGACTGGCTATTTATAATTAAAATCTAAGCGAGGAAGTCGTAAAAGCAATGATTAATTTTTAACGGCTAAAATTACCGCAACGTAGCAACGGTAATTAAATAGCCGTTACAGTGTTTCTGATTTGACGGCTTTGCAGAGTTGCTGTTATTATTATGCGTTGCCATTGCGAAATTCAACGTTAATAATTTAGCGATGGGTTATTATTTAAAAATTGTTGCAAATATTTTTTAAAGTTGCATATCCTATTTTTTAGAGTTTATCATGATACATTTGCTTCGTGAAATGTATCATAATAAACTGGGGGGACTTGATCATATACATAGCATTGTGTATGTATATTTTATTTACTAAAGGCTAAAAATAGAAGTTACGCGAAGTATATTCGAAAGGCTTGGAATATTCGCTGAAAATAAAGATAGCGGATCAGTTTCTGCGCTAATAAAAGACTGCGGGTCATTTCGCTAAGTTTTCGCGGATAGTTAAGCAATCCGTAGACCGCGAATATTTTGAATTCTATAATTAGGGAGCTTGGCCTCTCATTTATAGGTTGTTGATTCTCTGCCATTTGCCCGAACCTTTGTAATTTTCTCTTGTGATCTTGCCCAAGGAACTTTTACATCGTGTCGAGGTGAATTATGCTAATTAATAATCAAGACCGGGTCGGGGTGGTTGATCACTTGATTGTTAAAGTGAAAGACGATCATCAGGGCCCAAAATAATTATCAAACATCCCACCCTCCATCTAAATCTCATTGCACTCAATCCTTAATTAAGTAACTCATTAATTATGGATTGATCACGCGAGACCTGGTACTGGGTGAATTGCGCATTATGCGCACCCTCTAGTCACACTCCCTTTTTAAACAATTTGGCATAGCCAGGAATTGAACCCGGGTGGTGTGCTTCATTGGACAACTCGGTGGCCACTCAGGCAAGCCTGAATGGTTTATATATATATATATATATATATATATTATAAAAAAGATAATATATATTTGAGATGAAGAGTTTGAATGCTTATGTGACATTATGTTAGAAAGAAAATATGTGATTTGGCAGTGGTGTAACAAACTTAGCAAATGCAAAGAATCGATTCCTATATGCTTAAACCTTGGAAGTTGCAAATGAACATCATATTTTTAAGCAATAGTAATAGTGTATATATATATTAATATATATTAGTATATATATATTAGTATATTATCATCGAAAATATATATTAGTATATCTATATTAGTATATTATCATCGAAGTTTGGCTGAAGTAGTATGAGATTGAGATCTAACTTGCGGTACTGCCAATTCATGTTAGCGAGTTTTCAACCTTTGATGGTACTGCCAACATCAATACGATTTGGGAATGACTTTGGGGGATTTAAGATTTTCTTAACCTTCGATAGTACTACCAACATCTTCATGAATTACGTTTTCTTCCTAACGCGTGTGTGAGTGACAAATGAAAAACATTCGATATCGATATCGCCGTTAAAAAAAGGTGTAATATTAGTATATTATAATTATGATAATATTAACATAATAATAATATTATTATAATTAAAAATTATTAAAATTATAATTATAATAAATATAATAATAATAATAATAATAATAATAATAATAATAATAATAATAATAATAATAATAATAATAATAATAATAATAATAATAATAATAATAATAATAATAATAATATAAATAAAGAAATATTAGTCCGGCCAACATTCTCATAGATCACTACTCTCAACACAAAAAGTTACATCGGTTGTAGTACCAACAACATTCTCCTTCATATCTAACTTCTTTTTCTTTTTTTGTTTCTCATTTTTTCACTTTGTATGTATAATCTAAATCTACATGCTTAATGCGGAATTTGTCTTCATGTTATTGGATGGAAATGGCATGCAGAGTTGAAAGCTGCATTTCCTAGTGTTGCCCTAAAACACTCTCTCCTCTATTATTATTATTATTATTATTATTATTATTATTATTATTATTATTATTATTATTATTATTATTATTATTATTATTATTATTATTATTATTATTATTATTATTTTTATTATTATTATTATTATTATTATTATTATTATTATTTTTATCATTAATATTTAATATATATATATATATATATATTAAATAAATAATATATATACATATTAGTTAATATTAATATTAATATATAAATAAATATAAATAATAAATAAATAAGTTAGCAATTGTTTTATTATTACTACTTTTCCTTGAGTGTAAATAATTATGGGGAGAATTTTTAGAATTTCGAAGAGATGAGGATATATTTGCATTTTTTGGTTATATACAAGGTCCAATCTACAAGACAACGCGTGCTTCGATTCGAATTTCTTTCTTTATTCCTCATCACCTTTTATAATTAATAATGAATTATTGACAAATGTTACAATGCTAGTGTTATTATTCTTTTAGTAGTACAGTACAATTATAAAGAATGCTTTTAAAAGAGTAAAATCATGGCTAATCCCGTCATCTGAAGGCAATAAGTGTACTAGCTACTCATTGCCTTCTAAATTTTTGTTAATTTTAAATTGTTAATTGTACTAGCTACTACATCGAAAGCCAATAGCGTTTGTTTATTGTGTGTGTATTTGCAGGTCGTGAGCACGGATATAGTAGATCAATCATTCTGTACTCGTAGATTTCTTATCAACTTGCTAGTGCACGGATCTTTTTTTAACGAGTTTACTTTTAGATCCACGCACGTACTTTATTTGCGAGTTACGGGTTTATACGCGGATCTTATAATCCAATAGTTTATGAAATGTCATAACTTATATCGTTAAAAGATCTTTTTTTTTTCGAAAAGCAAGATTATATATATATATATATATATATATATATATATATATATATATATATATATATATATATATATATATATATATATAAACACGAAAAATACATGGAGCTATAGATCAGTTACATACTCGATTCTGAGCTATAGGAACACTACTACACGACGGGTTGCTAAGGAAGCAACTTAAGAGACAACTCGCAAATCAAACCTAACGCACCGAACACGACACCATAGAACATGAAAAGCACAAGCAAACACGAACTCGGACACAATGCTAGATGATCATATCGATCGCAGACATTGCAGAATACAAACAAACTCACGAACAATCTTGTTAAATGCAAAACTTAATAGGATTAGATAACCACTCAAGCCATTCGATTTTCTCCTTTTTGTAACTGGAAGCGATCCATTCATACGATTGCAATTGAATTTCCATGAGAGTCGAAGGTCCGTTCCAACTCTTGTTCGAAAACACTTTTTGATTTCGGATTCGCCAAATGAGATACACAACTATCTATTCCAAAGCTTGCCAAATATAGGAACCCGACAAAGAAAGATTACGATTGCATTTGTTGGAAAATCGTGTGTACTTTTAACAATTCAGATTAACGCAGCGGATAGTTAAAATAATAATATTTTATTATTTCATAAAACATTTACAAGATTAAATATTCGTATATTTAATGAAACATGCACACGATTAATTTATCCCAATGAGATCCAGTTACACCATAATAATTGTCATGATTATAAAAACAAAAGAGGAGTTAACGATATACTTTTCTTGAAGAAACTGATGAACGGAGAGAAACCTACGATCAAAGAGTATGATCGTCTCTTAGGATAGTCCACTACACTTTCGAACAACGCCAATCGATGCTAGTCCAAAACCAAGTAACTTATTAATCAACCCTTGAATAATTGAGTGAAACAATGAATAATAAAACTCCGTATAAGGTTTTGATTCTTAAGGATTAAAACGATGCTGTTGTTTTTCCTTTTGCGATGGTAACAAAAATACCAAGCATATCAATTAAAACCAATTTTGACCTATTTATAAACAAGAATATGGGATCAATCTTTCTGTATCTCTCGTGACTACACCATGATAATCAATATACATATATTTAATAGAATCCTTGATTTATGGCAATTAGTTATTTTGTTGGTTTGTGAATCACAATAACAAAAGAAAAGATATGGATCACAACAACTTTTTTGACAAAGTTTTAATTTAATTATAATTATAATATTTAATTAAAAGGTACTAATTAATTAATTAATTAATTAATTAATTCATAATTAAATATTTTAATTTGTTTTGTTACTCGAGTAATATATATATATATATATATATCATATATATATATATTTCATTTGACGTCTAGGTGTATATTTGTGTGACCCCGAAGGCTCAAATGAATTTAGACATATAGTTATATGTTGTACCTTGCACATTAATCCTACAGACTCCCACTTGTGCATTGTACAACACCAAGTAACTATACAAACAATGGATACCGTCTAGCAACAGGCCATTGTCCCTAAATTCACGTGAGGGTAGTTTCTCAGAACTGCTTGTAGTAAGTGTCAAATGTCATTCGTCCCTTTGTTTCAGATACTTTAGTTAAACTTGAGATATGGATCATCGATCATTCTCATCTGTTTAACAATTATATTTCTCGATCTTAGAACTGAATTAGATCACCAAATTAATTAAGTATCATCTTAATTACATCTGGGTGCGGCCACACAAATATCTTATTCATTCATCGAGGAGCTCAAAAGTATCTAACTCCAAACATTTCGGAGGAACAAATCCTATATTGCATACATGTGTCTGTCACGAGCTTTACATTATACCCAATAATGGCCTTTATTACTGCCTTATTCAGGACAGCGTTTAACCATATCAAAGTACAATGTTCCACACATCAAAACTGGCGTGCATCTCAAGTCTAAGGACATAAAGACATAATCACTAAAAGATTCACTACTGACTACGATCCATGTAGTGACATCTCAGTTGGGTCATTCCAATATTCATCATCAATAAATACATATGAATTTTGGTCTCTACAAGTTAACTATTTATCATCAATAAATATAACAAAAACTTCATATTAATCTTAATTCATGTTATTTCCATAACATGATCGATTATGGAGATTTTGAATAATCAACAATTATTCATGGATTAAACATGCTAATATAGAACACAGTGATATAAATGAAACTGATCATACCAACTATATATCAATTCATTAAGATAAAACTGCTTAATGTTCCAAAAATATCCAAATACTAAATTACAAATTAAAAAGATCAGAAGCATAACGAAGTCCAATACTACTAGCATGATCAACATGCTTGTTGTATGTTATGGGCTTCGTGAACGGGTCAGCCACATTATCATCTGTATGAACCTTAAGAATACTAATATCATTCCTCTCAATGACTTCTTGAATGTAGTCAAACTTTCGAAGAATGTGTCTGCTACCTTTACGTACACGTGATTCTTTCACAAGTATAATAGCACTTGAATTATCACAGTACATTTCCATAGGGGATTCAATGTTGGGAACTACTCCGAGTTCAGCAATAAACTTCCTAATCCAGACAGCTTCTTGAGCAGCTTCTGAGGCAACAATGTATTCTGCTTCCGTTGTAGACTGTGCAACTGTGCTCTTCTTTGAGCTTCTCCAATCAACTGCCCCGCCATTCATGACAAAGACATATCCTGACTGGGATCGAGAATCATCTCGATCAGTTTGGAAACTAGCATCTGTATAACATCTAATACTCAACTCTTCTTCCAAACCACCGTAAACTAAGAACATATATTTAGTTCTCCGCAAATATTTAAGAATGCTCTTAACAGCAATCCAATGTTCTTCACCTGGATTCTGTTGATAACGACTCGTCAAACTCAAAGCTAACGAGACATCAGGTCTAGTACATAACATGGCATACATAATGGATCCTATAGCCGAAGCATACGGAACACATTTCATTCGTCTTATCTCATCAGGTGTGATAGGAATTTGAGACTTGCTCAAGGTTATGCCCTTTTGCATGGGAAATGCTCCACGCTTGGAGTTTTGTATATTAAATCTTCGCAAGATTTTGTCAATGTATGTACTTTGATTCAAACCAATAAGCCTTTTGGATCTATTTCTATAGATCCTGATTCCTAGAATATACTTAGCCTCTCCAAGATCTTTCATGGCAAAACATTTTCCAAGCCAAGATTTGACATCTTGCAAAGTTGGAATGTCATTTCCAATAAGTAGTATGTCATCAACATACAAGATCAAGAAGACAACTTTGCTCCCACTAGCTCTAATGTAAACACAGGGCTCATCTTGGTTTTGAGAAAAACCAAACTCTTTGATTTTCTGATCAAACTTAAGATTCCAGCTCCTGGATGCTTGCTTTAATCCATAAATGGATTTTAGAAGCTTGCATACTTTAGTAGGATGCTTAGGATTCATAAACCCTTCCGGCTGAACTATATATACGTCCTCGCTTAGGTCGCCATTTAGGAAAGCAGTTTTGACATCCAATTGCCATATTTCATAATCATGAAAAGCATCTATGGCAATAAGTATCCTAATTGATTTAATGCTCGCGACTGGTGAAAAAGTTTCCTCATAATCAATTCCTTGAGTTTGAGTATAAACTTTTGCCATCAACCGAGCCTTAAAAGTGTTTACATTACCGTCCATGTCAACCTTCTTCTTGAAGACCCATTTACTCCCCACTGTTTTGCAATTGGGTGGAAGATCAATCAAGTCCCATACTTGATTATCTTTCATGGACTGCCTCTCTGCCTTCATAGCATCTCGCCATTTCTCAGATTCTTGATCTGACATGGCTTCACTGTAGCTAGAGGGTTCATCATAATCCCCTAGATGAGGTTCATCTGAATTAATCAGAAGATTTAACATCTCAGGTTGATGAGGGGTTCTATTAGATCTACGAAGTATAGGTGCAACACGTTCGGGCTCACCAACAGTGTGTTCAGCTTCAACGTGCGGTTGACTAGTGCCTTCAGAAGGTGTGTTACTTTGTGATTCATGAATTTCCTCAAGATCTACTTTACTCCCACTGACTTCTTGTAAGAGAAGATCTCTTTCAAAGAATTCAGCAAACCGAGCAGTAAACACTTTGTTTTCAACTTGGTAGTAAAAGTAGTAACCCATTGTTTCCTTTGGGTATCCCATAAAGTGACATTTGATACCTCTGGGTTCTAACTTGTTTGATGTGTCACGTTTCATATACGCTTCACAACCCAGACTTTCAAATAAGACAACTTAGGACTCTTTCCATGCCATAACTCATATGGTGTCTTTTCTACCTTCTTGGTTGGAACCATATTGAGTATGCGTGCAGCAGACTCTAATGCATAACCCCAAAAAGACATCGGTAGAGTAGTTAGACTCATCATAGATCGAACCATATCAAGTAAAGTTCGATTCCTCCATTCTGACACACCATTGTGCTGTGGTGTGTAAGGTGGAGTGAATTGTGAGACAATTCCACGATTCTTCAGGTGGTCCAAAAACTCTTGACTCATATATTCCCCTCCCCGATCAGAGCGAAGGGCTTTAATGGTCTTTCCAAGTTAATTCTCTACTTCATTCTGGAAGATTTTGAATGTTTCAAAAACTTCATGTTTATATTTCAGCAAGTAAACATAACCATATCTACTATAATCGTCAGTAAATGTAACGAAGTATGATTCACCATTTCTAGACATAGTTCTAAAAGGGTCACACACATCAGTATGTATTAGTCCTAAAAGATCTTTAGCTCTTTCACCTAAACCGGAGAAAGGAGCCTTTGTCATCTTTTCACATAAACATGACTCGCATATATCAAATGACTCAGAGCCAGTTGATTCCAAAAGCCCATCAGATTGGAGTTATGAAATGCGTTGTTTGTTTATATGACCAAGACGACAATGCCATAGATAGGTATTATTCAAGTCTTTCTTGACTCGTTTGGCAGTACAGGTATATACAGAATTATTATTTGAAATCACACCATGCATAACAATTTCAATAATACCATCATGTGGAATAGCATTAAAATAAAATACATTATTCTTAGAAATTGAAATACCAAGGTGCGTAAAAGTAAGTTCAAAACCAACATCTTTCAAAAGAGAAACTGAAATTACATTGCTCGTTATACTTGGAGCATAATGACATTGTTCCAACAAAAAAATAAGACCACTAGGTAGAGTAAGCTCATAGGTGCAAATAGCTTCAACATCAGCTCGAACCCCATTGCCCACTCTTAAGTCTAGTGTGTCTTTCTTCAGTCTCTTACTTCTTCTCATTCCCTGCATATTGATGTGTGCGAGGTGTACTAGGAAATAGTATTAATTTTTATTGCGAAATACTATTAAATACGATACAATTTTACACAAGATATTTATTTATTTATAGAATGGATATACCTAAACCTTGCTACAACACTTATAGGCAGTGTACCTAATCGTACAGTAGTGTAGTTTTTAGTAAGTCCGGTTCGTTCCACAGGGAAAATTAAACAAGCTTAACGCTATATTTTTAACTTATAATTGTAAAAATACAAAAATATATATAAGTAGTATTATTATTATAAAAGGGGGTTTTTACCGTTTAATGACCGGTTTGTCGATTTTAAAACTTTAATTGCAATTAAAACCTAATGTAAAATACTAAAAATAAATACAACTTAATTTAAAGCGTAAAGTAAATAACGATAATGAAATTGCGATAAATAAAAATGCGATAAATAAAAAGTATGACAATTAAAGAGTACGATAATTAAAAGTGCAATTAAATACAATGACAATAAATAAAAGTGCCATAATTAAAAGTGCAATTAAATATAAAATAAAGGAAATTAAATATGAAATAAAGGAATTATGCTTATTTAAACTTCCGTAATCATGATATTTGACGTGTTGTTTTTAGTTTATTCCCATGGGTTAATTGTCCTTTGTCCTGGATTATTCGATATGTCCATACGGATTTATCCATAATAGTCCATCAGTCATAAATATAAAGTGCGAAAGTCTTCGTCAAATTATTCTTATTCCCGAAGTCAAATATTCCAACTAATTGGGGATTCGAATTGTAACAAGGTTTTAATACTTTGTTTAATGAATACACCAGGTTATCGACTGCGTGTAAACCAAGGTTTTACTACTTTGTTAACAATTACACCAATTACCCTTGAATGTAATCCACCCCTGTTTCAACAAGTCTATTAACTATTAATCCAGTTCCGTGTCCGGTAAAATGAACAATTATTGGTATTTATAGATATCCCGTCCACCGTACCCAGTCAAGCGTATGTGGTTATATATAAATACGTCAAATTATAAGTCTATATATTAATTTAACGAGGTATCGTTTAGTTAATATAAAACCCATTAATAGCCCATAGTCTAATTTTCACAAGTGTCGTTCTTTTATCCAAACCCCAATTATGGTACAAAGCCCAATTACCCAATTTTAATATTCAGCCCAACATCATGATTACTTCGGCATTAAATAAGCATAATAATAACTTAGCTACGAGACATTAATTTAAAAAAAACATTAACCATAACTTACAGTGATTAAAAATAGCGTAGCGTTACACGGACAGAATTTCGACTTACACCCTTACAACATTCGCTAACATACCCTTATTATTAGAAATTAAAATTAAAATTAAAATTATAATATAAATATAAATATATATACGTTGATGAATGAGAAGAGAAAAAGATGGATATATTTGAACCAAAACACGCGAATTTATAGCAATGTGGCCTGCTACTTACTGCCATGCGATCGCATGGCAAATGCTTTGCCAGGCCATGCGATCGCATGGCTCCTTTTTCCAGCTCACATGAGTTTGTTTCTTTGCTTGCCGACATTTTATAATAATATATATAATATATAAATAATTTTAAGAATTATTTAAATATTATATTATATTCGTGTGCATAGTTGACTCATAATTTTTAGTCCGTTGCGTCGAGCGTTGAGAGTTAACTCTGGTCCCGGTTCTGGATTTTCGAACGTCCTTGCGTACAATTTAATATCTTGTATTTTGCATTTCGCTTCTTGTACTCTTGTAATTTTGAGACGTTTCTCATCAATAATTGGAACCACTTTGATTGTATTTTGTACTTTTGAGCTTTTTGGTCATTTGCGTCTTCAATTCGTCGAATCTGTCTTTTGTCTTCACCTTTTATTATTTAAACGAATATCACTTGTAAATAGAACAATTACAACTAAAAGCTTGTCTTTCTTGAGGGATAATGCTATGAAATATATGTTCGTTATTAGCATTATCAAATATTCTCACACTTGTCCTCAAGCAATACAGTCTTGAAATAAAAATACTAGAATCACTTCTTTATTCTTAACATTTGTACATCAGTGATTTTTATACGGCGGTATACACAATGGTAGTAACGTTGTGGTTTACAGTCCCACATGACTATAAAAATTTAGATCCTTTAAGGAAATTGGATCTTTATGAAAACATTTGATCTTTTGAAAATTTAATCTAGCTTTTACCCTAGATAAGTTTTCCGGAATAACCATTCACTGGTGTTTGCAAATTGTTTTTGTGGGTTTGGTGGGTTTCAGATTTGAAAATTTTAGCTCAAAACTTGCGGTTTTGTGTCACCCACTTGCTAACCTTGTATAGGGAAAGCAACACGTCCAGTATACTTGTTCCGTATATTACCTTTCGGTAAACTACCATCCGGTTGTAAAGGAAAGCGTTGAACAAGCAACTATTAAGGCAATGTCCCCTGACATGCTTTTAATTATGGTCTATAATGTGTCGGATGCAATTACTATCCTTGGTAGGAGCAATAGTAAAGCTCACCCTTATAATTTTTCGGTCTTGCACAAGGTCCTGTCTTCGACCATGCTATGCAACCACCGTTTTTACGGTTGACACCCGATTTGGTTCAGGTGACCTAATGAATTCCAGGTGAATTCCTAGGATTTTACGTTCAATGGTAATGAACGCATTAAAAATAGGTTTTCAGAAAACAAATCGGTTTGTAATTTTGATCAAAATATTTTCTCGTTCAAGCTCGAGTTTAGATATCATTGAATTCCATGAGTTTGTAATTCTCAATCTTTAAGGTCAATCTCAAGGATTGAGTAATATCAGTCTTAAAAGCTGATTTTTGATCTTTAAGGAGATTATTCTTTCTGGGGGTCTTATTCGTTAGTCTTATCCAGCTAATTTGCAAGGCGTCCTTCCCATTTTACAAGACAGATCCTCTCATGGTTAGGATAAGTCTGACCACTTGGCGACCCTGTTTGATGCTGAGGTCTGTGGATTTCCTGCTGATTTTAGAGATGACTTTTCTAGATTTTTCGTCAACCTACAGCTGGTCTGGTCGACAACTTCCTGACCTAAATCAAGAAGCGCTTTTCTTTTTTGGAAGACTTTACTTCCTTTTAATGATGGAATTGATTCATCGTGTAGATCCATCTTTCTTTCAAATATATTACAATTTTCCGGGTAAAATGGTTAATTTTGTCTAAAACAAAAGTATCTTTGTACATAATATGTGAAATATGTTTTAAAGAACTTGGTAAATTTTCCCACACTTGACTTTTATTTTCCTTTTTATTGTCCTCTATTCCATTTTAAATGAATTCTAATATTTTGAATTGTTTCTCAATTTATGTCCTTTCCGAGGTAACAATAATTTCGGTATTAATACCTAGTTTTATCGTTCATAAATATGTATAAACATGATTTTGAATTCATTTAATTGAAAATTTTGAAAAATTTACTAGAATTGGGTAGTCAGTATATAAGACTAGAGCTGTTCTTTATTATCAGAGTGCACTAGATTCTAATACAACTACTGCTTTACTAGCATTTTTAATGGTAACCAAGTGTATAAGTTAAAATTTTAAAAATCCGAAAGAATTTAACCCCTTCCCACACTTAAGATCTTGTAATGCCCTCATTTGCAAGAAATCAGTAACAATTTAAATTATTGAGGGTTATTAGCGTAGAAAAATAATTAAATTTTAACAAAGTTTCCAAACATATTGGCGTTTGTTTGCTGAATGATAAATGGTGCACATCATTTGTTCATTCCGTCTTGTTGTTACATCATATTTGTTTTTTGTTTTATCGTCAAAAGTACTAGCTTTTGCTAAACTTAATGCCAGTCTTTGAAAATTTCGTTGTTTTACCCTGTTGTGTACATGAAATAAAATACATACAATACAAATATAAACATGCATGGTAATTTGAAATGGGACTTAAAATCCCACTTTCAAATCAAATATGAAATATTAGTACAAAATAAAAGTATTAAACATTAAAAGTATCATAATATAATGTGTTTAAACATAATCAAACAGAAATAATAAAAATAAAAATCATAAAAATTACCAACAGGAACTAAATCAATCTGGATAGGGGTTCCAGTTCATGTCGTCATCTGGGTTCCATGGTTGGTGATAGGTGTACTGGTATGCCTGGTTAGGGTCGTAGAGAGTATATGGTGGTCTCATCTCGGGCTGGTGTTGAGGATAGTAAGCGGGTCGGGTCGGAACGTAGTGATCCTGAGGTGACAGCCGGCTCATAATCTGACGCTGATGATAGTCCCATCTATCATGCTGTCGTTGCCTGGAATGTTCGTAATCATTCCGGGCTTGCCACGGCTCCATCCGATGAAATCTCTCCGCGTTTGTCATATCTACCTCATCTATATGCTGGTAGACGTCAGTCATAGCCTCCCGAATGACATCCCTAATGTCATCCGCTTCCTCCATTTCCTCGTCTGATCCTCTCTCTACCTGTGGATGACTACCTTCATAGGGTATTGCCTGGTTGCGTCTACTCTTCAATACCTTAGCACCCGCATAAACCCTCAATCCTAAAGGCTCAACCTGTTCCTTACATTCCAAAAGTGGACCCCCTTGGTCCTTATCTACACCTAAATACTCTCCAATAAGAGTAACAAAAATACCTCCTCCAATTATCCCCCCTTCCTGTATTCCTTCAACCATCTTTGACAAATAAAAACCAACACAGTAAGGGATATTAACAAAGCCTCTTGGGTCTCGAATACACTTTAGGTAAAATAAATCATGTAAGGTCAATTTTTCCTTATTGTGACCTCTCTGTGTAATCGAGTTAGCCAAAAATCTATGAATTATACGAAGCTCGGCTTTGTTAATATGTAAGTAGGTATGTGTTCCTGCCCGCCCAAAAACATTATAATCTGACATACGCCTCCAGACGGCATTCGCATCAAAATTCCTATCTACCCTTTCACCACGATAAATCAAATTCATACAATTGGGTAATAGTAATTCAGCGGGCGTATATATCTGCAAAGCCCTAGCCATGTCCAGCATGGACATCCTGTACATCCTACGGCCAAGTATAAACCTAAGAAAACTTCTATCATCTAACCTATCTACATCTACATTTAATGCTATAGTACTCATCAGCTCAACACACCATTCCTTATATACATGTCTATAAATGGTGAATAAACGTTCCCAATCGGTAAAAGAAGAACTGCCATACCTTTAGATCAAATGCTCCCTAACACGGTCAGCAAGTTGGACCCTTTTCCAAAGGATTCCAATCAATTACCCTAGGCACCTCTACATCTTTCGTTACTAATTTGAATTTATTACTTTGATATGCCGGGTAATCTCTCCAGCTTCTGTCGAATCTCAGATTAGGATGCAATGTATGTTCAGGAATCGTTGGGTATTCTAGTGGCGGATGCATCGGTACTACTATGAATTCATTATCAAACTGTATCAGATCATAATAAGGTACATGTTGATCAGGCTGATGTTGTTGTTCCTGTTGTGGTTCTTGTTCGGGTTCTGGCTCTTATTGCGGCTCATATTCTGGTTCAGGTTCTTGTTGTGGTTGTCTAGATGACGATGAAGCACCAGCAGTATCAGTTTTCTGCAAAACACATTAAACACAAAATTTGTGCATCCAAATATGCATTAGTGTTAGCAAAATAACAATTTAAATTAACCACAATAACATGTTCAATCAAAATTAAACTTATACACATTTTCATTATTTTATTAATTCTACACTTTTTCAAATAAGCCTATATGAAAATGTATACAAAGTTCATAAGCATTTAACTCAAATAACATGTCAAAATAGTCATTACTAACAATTAAACAAGTCTCAAATGGCAATTATATCAAATTAATCAAGTTCATGAATTTTGTACCTAAAAAGTCCATTTTAATCTCCAAAAATCATGTTTAGGATCAATGTTTGGATCATTTAACTACCTAAACATGTTATACTACTTAATTTAGCAATAATTCATGACAAAAATTGGCCATAACCTGTTTATATCAAAAAGCCCCAAATTGCTCAAGAACACAAACCCTAGATTTCTAAAATTTTTGAAGTTTTTGGCTTCAAATCATATTAAATAGCATCAATCTAGGTTATACATGCATAAAATACTAACAATTTAACTCTAATTACACTAGAAATTAACAAAATCAAATTAGGTAAAATATTGGTAATTATCACAAAAACTAGAAAATTTATGAGTTTAGGGGTGTAATTTTTACCTTTTTGTTGAAGAATCCGAACCTAGGCATGATTAGAGCAAGAAATTTGACGAATTACGGTGAAAAAATGGTGAAATTTGGTGAGGTTTTGAGAGAATTTCGTGTGTATATGTGTGTGTTTGTGAGGAGACAGACCAGTCGCTGGGACTTTTGTTCCTGGCCTGGAATCCAGCTCCATGCGATCGCATGGAGTTGCAGTTCAAAACCCATGCGATCGCATGGGTCTGTTATATATATATATATATATATATATATATATATATATATATATATATATATATATATATATATATATATATATATATATATATTAATAAAACCTTACACTTTTTAAAACATATAATTAAATTAAATTTTAAAAATTTGTTTCTTTTTAGGATGAGGGCGTTTCGGAACGATGTCCTAGTCCGTCCGTCAACAAAATTTTAAAATTTGTCAATTTTAAGCGCAGTTTTAAAAGCAAAGATTTTTGGGTTTTTTAAATGTTTTTGGCATACCTTAATTCAATAAGATTAAAAATAATGAAAATAAAAGTTCTCGTCCCTCCCTTGGGTAAAGAAATTTTGGTTCAATGACCTAGTCTTCAACTTACGACGAATTTTAAAAATTATATTTTTAACTTAACGAAATAAAGTAAATTTTTGTTTTTAAATTCACACCAAACTTAAATATAAAATGCATAAAATTAAAAATTCATATTATTAAAATTAAAAATTCACACCAAACTTAAATTATATTTTTGTTTTTATACAACAAACTTATATTAAAAATATTAATTTTTCAAATATTTACAAACTTTAATATATTGATTTTAAAAAGTTTACAATAATAAATTAATATTTAAATATTAATTTTAAAAACATGGTAAAAATAAAATTAAAAATCTTTTTGGTCTTTTATCACACTATAATCAATCAAATATTATCAAAAATATACGCCCCTCTTTTCGGTAAAGTAATTTCGGCTATATTACCTAGTTTTACTCTTGACGAATTTTTGAAATACTTTGGGTTGATTGATTAAAGATATTTATACCTTAAGAATAAACGGTAAATTTCGCAGTGATGTAATAAATTTTTGTATGATATCAATAATTTCGGTCGCAAAACCTAATTTTATTGAATACCAATTTAATACTTTATAGCGAACGATTTAGCGTTTATTATCAAAAGGTTAAAAGCAATAAAAATAAAAATAAAAACTGTACAAACTTACCTGTTGTAGTGACCCAGAAATTTTCGACTAATTTTAAACCGAACTCTCGATACGAATTAATATCTTTGACACGATAAGAAAAGTTTGTTAGGTTGAGTCTCAAAAATCTTTACTTGTTTCATATATTCAATTGACCTTCGACCACATCCGACGATTCACGAACAATTGTTTGTAAATAAATATATTAATATGGATATATAAATATAGGTAAAATAATATACAAAATAATTAAGCATAATTATTCCATGAATGATATCCTACAATATATTATATAATATTACATAATTAATAAATTATAATATTAATATATTAAATGTGGTTACAAGTTAAAAATAAAGATGTATACTAATACTATTATCATTCCTTCATTTTTATTAATAATGAGGTTAATATTAACATCGGTATTATTAATATTATTATATATAATATATAGATATGAAAGTGATACACCTAATGTGTTATGATGACTAATATTATTATTATCATTATTAATATCATTAATATGATAATTAATAATTTAAATATATATATATATATATATATATATATATATATATATATATATATATATATATATATATATATATATATATATATATATATATATATATATATATATATATATGTATAATTATTTTGATTATTATTATCACTATTATTTTTATAAGTATTATTACTAAAATTGTTAGATTGATTATAGTTATCATTATAATGCTAATTACTACTTTCATATTATTATCATTATTTTTATAATAATTATTATCATTATTATTATTATTTATTATCATTATTATTAAAATAATTATTATTAATAATATTATTACTATCAATATATTTATTAAAAATTAATTGTACATATACAATCTGTGGAAGCTAAAACTGATAGCATCATTTTTCAATCTTTCCATATTTCTGTTTCTATATACAATCTGTTACCTGTTCATCTCAATCTCGATCCCAAACAGAATTACGCGTAGTACATATTACTTTATGCAATTGAGAAGGAATTAAAAACAGATAAATACAAAATCTGTTTGCTTTCGTTATCATCTACTTTTATAATTCTTCGTGATTCAGAATTATGTCCTTCCTGTCCCCAATTTGTTACACGTCCAAATCCTTTCTCAACACAAACAACCTGATCAATAGTAGAAATCGTACGATTCTGTTAGCCATCGATTTCATCTTTTTATTCTTCTTGTTTTCTCCTTCTAACCTCGAATATATCTGTCGACCACCTTCTTCGCTACAAAACAATCGAGATCAAATCCTTGACAATATATAATCATTAAATTGTAGATATAAAATGACTACTTTCATTCGAGAATTAAATAGAGAGAGGGAGAGAAACAAAACTTACTTGTTTTCTGTTGGACTACTTTATCATTGTTGCTGTTGCTCGACAAAGAAATACAATGAATACCGGCTATGGAATGATGACAGCGGACTGGATTGATTAAAACCTAATCCTGTTGGGCTGCAGAAACAAATGATGGGCCAAGAGTGTTTTGCTGTTGGGCCGTGACCCAACTTAAACTATTTTGTTGAGCTGCTACGATTCTGTTGTCTCTGCTGTTATTTGAAGATTCAAAGGCGTATGATAATGAGGTTAATGAACGAGCAAAGAATAGAAAGATTATAATTATGATTCATAATTTATGGTTATGATTATGACTAAGATGAAGATTCATTGCTACTGATATCGCTGTTTCTCTGGATAATCCAACAGACACACACACGAGTTAAGTGAAGGTGAAAATGATAGATAGTGTTATCGAATAATAGAATGATTAAACGAAACCGATAATCATGATTTTATGTTGTTATAAGAATGAAAGTGGAGATGGTTACAGTTAGGTGTTGTATAAGGGAAAGATCATAACAATGAGCGAAGAGGGATGCTAACGCTTGATAATATGATGAAGGTGGTTCATACAGCGATTTATGATGATCCACGATTATGATCTTATAGGTTGTGATTATGTTAGATAGTTATATTTAATGATAATAATAAGAAGAAAGGGAAACAGCAAAAGCCGGGATAAATAAAATTAAGGGGTGTATTTAGTCAGAAAAACAGGAATAGACGGATGGTTAAGGGGTGGTGTCGGGTAACGAGAGGTCGTGGGTTCGAGCCTGGGAAGAGTTATTTTTTTTAGGCCATTACTTTGAGGTAGTATTCTCTTATTATTATTATTATTATTATTATTATTATTATTATTATTATTATTATTATTATTATTATTATTATTATTATTATTATTATTATTATTATTATTATTATTGTTATTATTATTATTATTATTATTATTATTATCTAAGAAATATTAGATACATAAAAATATATTTGATACATAATATATTAGTATTACATAAAATAATAAAATAAACGTATTACCACTAATTATATAAATATTTACATATAACAAATTATTAATTTTCAACATGATACTAATCACATATATATATATAAAACTATCTAAATATTAATTATTTTAAATGAATATACAAACTAAAAATATAAGATATATAATTTAAAATATAATATATAAATTTGTTCGACTACAATTATGTGTGTTAATATATACATAAATGCTATAGGTTCGTGAATCCGAGGCCAACCCTGCATTGTTCAGTTGTTCAATATCATTATATGTATTTTTACTACAAAATACAGTATGGTGAGTTCATTTAATCCCTTTTTACTCATTTCATTTTTGGGCTGAGAATACATGCAAATGCTTTATTAACTGTTTTATAATATTTATATGCGTGAGTTCATTTAATCCCTTTTTACTCATTTCATTTTTGGGCTGAGAATACATGCAAATGCTTTATTAACTGTTTTATAATATTTATATGCGTGAGTTCATTTAATCCCTTTTTACTCATTTCATTTTTGGGCTGAGAATACATGCAAATGCTTTATTAACTGTTTTATAATATTTATATGCGTGAGTTCATTTAATCCCTTTTTACTCATTTCATTTTTGGGCTGAGAATACATGCAAATGCTTTATTAACTGTTTTATAATATTTATATGCGTGAGTTCATTTAATCCCTTTTTACTCATTTCATTTTTGGGCTGAGAATACATGCAAATACTTTATTAACTGTTTTATAATATTTATATGCGTGAGTTCATTTGATCCCTTTTACTCTTTATATTTTTGGGACTGAGAATACATGCGCTATTTTTATAACTGCTTTATTAAATGCTTTTGAAATATATTTTGAACTGCGAATACATGAAATGCTTTTATAAATGTTTGACGAGATAGACACAAGCAAACCATTCCTCGAATGAATTATTATGCAGACAGAAGTTCTGCGGATTATTATTGAATTATGTGGACATGATAATTGCCACCATTGAATTATGTGGACATGATAATTGCCACCATTGAATTATGTGGACATGATAATTGCCACCAGTTGATGTGAATGTTATATATCGAGAGAATGATTTTATACACAGGTTATGTGTATGTTATTTTTGTGCACAAGATATGTGTACGGTTATTATGATTTATGAAAATGGTTTCGTACACGAGAAATATGTACTGTATTTAAAAGATATAGCATGTATATTACAGGTGGGTATAGGATTCGGGCCCATTTGTACCATGCAGCATTTAAATTTTTTGGTCTATCAAAATGATGAATTTTATTGTTTTATGATAAACTTATAAACTCACCAACCTTTTGGTTGACACTTGAAAGCATGTTCATTCTCAGGTATGAAAGAAACATTCCGCTGTGCATTTGCTCATTTTAAAGACATTATTTGAAGTCGATCATCGCAATGGAACCAGATGTTGGTGACTTCGTCCAGATGGATTAGGACAGGTCTTTTCAGTTGGTATTAGAGCGGTGGTCTTAGCGAACCAAGTCTTGTATTAGTGTGTCTAACTGATAGTCGTTAGGATACATTAGTAAGTCTGGACTTCGACCGTGTCTGCATGTCAAAAGTTTTGCTTATCATTCGTGTCGAAAATCATCTACTTATTATCCTTAGGAAATTAGCTGCTTATCATTCTTAGTCTAGACACATCTTACTACATTGATTACATGAATAGTGTATAGACAAAATTCATATCTTAGCGTATCTGCTAATCCATATCTTAGCGTATCTGTACCATAAACTATGCCTGATATGTTTCGTAAATTCCTCCGTAATCTATGAAATCTTTTGTTCTATATACCTAGATATTCTATGTAATTAGAATATCATCCGACATCCGAAAATCATTTCATATCGAAAAATCCTTTATTCAATTGTACGCAATGGAACTCACCACTAGTTCAAGTCCCTCGGATTCCGATATGGAGCCCCACTCCAGCTCCGAAAGCAGCGTCACCAGAATGAATCAATCAATCAGCCATCCCCAATTCATCTGATGAGTTCGTAGTCGACCAAATCACTGGAGACGAGAAGAAGGCGATCCTTTCATCAACCAAATTTCCCTCTTGGCGATGAACCTGAAGCACATACTCGCGAACCTGTTCGTAATACCATTTTCTCTGTCATTTCCAGAATATCTCGGTATGATTATATACTATCTCAAATTCAAAACCTTATTCACTCGCCCGTTCCTACCGACAATCATCCCGAATTAATAAGTCAACGAGCTTCGCACCCGAGTTGTAGCCGTGAAAAGTATGGTGCAAAATGTACCAGCTTCAGCAACATTACCGGCACCAACAGTACCACCAACAGCAACATCCGCATCCCACGCCTCAATTTCACAATCTGTTCCACGAACATCAACATCATACGCACCATAGATGCTAAGGGTACCAACAGCAATTAACAATGAAGTATTGAACCATAACTTCATTAATATTGTGCGAAGAATATGTAGATCCTAATAATTAACGATGAAGTATTGATCCAGAACTTCATTAATATTCTGCGAAGAATATGTGGATCCTAATAGTTTTAGAGATTACTTATTCTAGCTCAAACCGAAAATCAAATGAGTCTAATATTATATTGACTCATTAAATCCATAATTACATCTGGAAAAAAAATATATATATATTTTCATAAAGATTGTGATTAAAAATTCTTTCGTACAAACTGTTAATGGTGAAAATATTTTAACGGGTAGGTAATACCCGAAGAATATTTTGTTTTCACATTAATAAGTTACACAGTACATTCTTCGAATCTGATTCAACAAGTCATTTACGATCCTACATACAATCACACATATACGTATCCGTTCACCAAAGAACAACTATTTTCATTCAAATTTAATTTCATATTCAGATTTTGACCGATCAAAATCCAAGTCAAGATTTAACAGAAGACATCACTTTTAGAGTCCTACATATTTCGAAGCCATACTTTGAATTCAAAACTATGACAGATCCATTGGCGTGTTATTACAAAAAATAACTTTACAATACCTTTCTAAAATTAGCCAATTTTGTCACAGCTCCAGCAAATCAACTTCGACTTTCATTCGGATTAGCCTTATTATAACTTTGATATATAAGTTTGTTTTTCATCATTGTTACCGGAGAACCCTTTATATCTCATGACATTAGCAGTAAACTTACCGGCAACTTCATTGATCTTTGACTTTTCGAAATATCATTATATTTGTCGAAACCCCATCATGTGTCAATCTGCATCTTGTGACGATAGTTGTCATACCAAAAAGTTTCAATCATTATTTTGAATCTCGCAGCGTTTCTACATCAACAGTTATATGTATACATATAACATGTATCTTTTAGAATTATGATCTTTCATTCTGAAATTCTGGATAAGCACCCCAATTTACGAAATCAATTCTCGGAGTATTAAAAGAACTGACAAAGCAGCAAAAACTATTGATGACTGTAACCGTCAAAAGTTTGATAATAAAAGAATGGTACGTGGGAAAGCTCGGAAAAAGATTGAAATCTCCTTTCCTCATTTCTCATATATTTGATATCGTTATATCTTCCTTAAATGCAATATCCTCAAAGGTTTCATCATTCTTATTCATGATTACCTTCGCCGTCATCCTATCCTTGATATATCATATTGAAAACTGCTTTGGCTTCTAAATTATAGTGAAACTCTAGAAGTTTTAAATCCTTGGATATTCTTGAGTAATATTGGAATGAAAGCATGAGTTAATGTAATATAATGACACTTGATCAACGTAATTATATTACAGTAAATCATACGGAAGTTCTAATTGAACGTGATGATGGTAATACTTGATCGACCTTACCATCACCACGAACCGTGTTACTTGAATTATATTCACCACGAACCATGTTACTCGACTTGTATTCATCCTAAACCATGTTACTTAATTCGAATTCATTATGAAACCTAACTTGAACAGAGAGGGGCATTCATAAAATTAACTGCGTATCTATCTCGAAGAAATCTTTACATTTCCTTCGATGAAACATTCTTAGACGATGAAAATTTTCTATTAAGAATTCTGAGTTCAAATCTGGTACTAAAACATTCTCGATTTCAATTCCAACAGTCACCACTCAAATTTCGGGACGAAATTTCTTTAACGGGTAGTTACTGTAGTGACCCAGAAATTTTTGACTAATTTTAAACCGAACTCTCGATACGAATTAATATCTTTGACACGATAAGCAAAGTTTGTTAGGTTGAGTCTCAAAAATCTTTACCTGTTTCATATATTCAATTGACCTTCGACCACTTCCGACGATTCACGAACAATTGTTTGTAAATAAATATATTAATATGGATATATAAATATAGGTAAAATAATATAAAAAATAATTAAGCATAATTATTCCATGAATGATATCCTACAATATATTATATAATATTACATAATTAATAAATTATAATATTAATATATTAAATGTGGTTACAAGTTGAAAATAAAGATGTATACTAATACTATTATCATTCCTTCATTTTTATTAATAATGAGGTTAATATTAACATCGGTATTATTAATATTATTATATATAATATATAGATATGAAAGTGATACACCTAATGTGTTATGATGACTAATATTATTATTATCATTATTAATATCATTAATATGATAATTAATAATTATATATATATATATATATATATATATATATATATATATATATATATATATATATATATGTATAATTATTTTGATTATTATTATCACTATTATTTTTATAAGTATTATTACTAAAATTGTTAGATTGATTATAGTTATCATTATAATGCTAATTACTACTTTCATATAATTATCATTATTTTTATAATAATTATTATCATTATTATTATTATTTATTATCATTATTATTAAAATAATTATTATTAATAATATTATTACTATCAATATATTTATTAAAAATTAATTGTACATATACAATCTGTGGAAGCTAAAACTGATAGCATCATTTTTCAATCTTTCCATATTTCTGTTTCTATATACAATCTGTTACCTGTTCATATCAATCTCGATCCCAAACAGAATTACGCGTAGTACATATTACTTTATGCAATTGAGAAGGAATTAAAAACAGATAAATACAAAATCTGTTTGCTTTCGTTATCATCTACTTTATAATTCTTCGTGATTCAGAATTATGTCCTTCCTGTCCCCAATTTGTTACACGTCCAAATCCTTTCTCAATACAAACAACCTGATCAATAGTAGAAATCGTACGATTCTGTTAGCCATCGATTTCATCTTTTTATTCTTCTTGTTTTCTCCTTCTAACCTCGAATATATCTGTCGACCACCTTCTTCGCTACAAAACAATCGAGATCAAATCCTTGACAATATATAATCATTAAATTGTAGATATAAAATGACTACTTTCATTCGAGAATTAAATAGAGAGAGGGAGAGAAACAAAACTTACTTGTTTTCTGTTGGACTACTTTATCATTGTTGCTGTTGCTTGACAAAGAAATACAATGAAAACCGGCTATGGAATGATGACAGCAGACTGGATTGATTAAAACCTAATCCTGTTGGGCTGCAGAAACAAATGATGGGCTAAGAGTGTTTTGCTGTTGGGCCGTGACCCAACTTAAACTATTTTGTTGAGCTGCTACGATGCTGTTGTGTCTGCTGTTATTTGAAGATTCAAAGGCGTATGATAATGAGGTTAATGAATGAGCAAAGAATAGAAAGATTATAATTATGATTCATAATTTATGGTTATGATTATGACTATGATGAAGATTCATTGCTACTGATACCAAAAGAATTACTTTAGTTACACATAATGTATGTGGGACTAATTACAAGGAAATGGCTGACAACCCTTATCAAAGTAGCTCCACTCATTTTGTAAAACGATTGTTACAAGTCTAGCCATTTTTGTTTCTTTAAAATCTCGGTTGGGCCGTTTACATGTTACCAAATCAGAAGGCCAAGAGTCTTATGTGGGCCGTAAAGTTATTCATGTGTTTGTGGACCAAGAGTGGTCCCTTTCAAATTATGTGAGTGATTCCTTGTATACCCTCATAACCGAAAACCCCTTACACATGATGATACATACTATTTTATTCCACAAGGAAACCGATTGATTTGAGTTTTGAACCACGTGTTCCTATGCCTTTTTCTTATTTTCATGGCCGACCAAATGAGATTACTCCAATTTTTTTTATTTATTTCATGATGAAAATAAGTGATGGGAGAGGTTGTATGGAATTACAGCGAAACGTCTTTTTCCTGTTCGACTTGGACAGTTATGACCAACATATTCTTGTTATAAAGTAAATCAGATTACTTTATCATTGTTGCTGTTGCTCGACAAAGAAATACAATGAATACCGGCTATGGAATGATGACAGCGGACTGGATTGATTAAAACCTAATCCTGTTGGGCTGCAGAAACAAATGATGGGCCAAGAGTGTTTTGCTGTTGGGCCGTGACCGAACTTAAACTATTTTGTTGAGCTGCTACGATGCTGTTGTCTCTGCTGTTATTTGAAGATTCAAAGGCGTATGATAATGAGGTTAATGAACGAGCAAAGAATAGAAAGATTATAATTATGATTCATAATTTATGGTTATGATTATGACTATGATGAAGATTCATTGCTACTGATATCGCTGTTTCTCTGGATAATCCAACACACACACACAAGAGTTAAGTGAAGGTGAAAATGATAGATAGTGTTATCGAATAATAGAATGATTAAACGAAACTGATAATCATGATTTTATGTTGTTATAAGAATGAAAGTGGAGATAGTTACGGTTAGGTGTTGTATAAGGGAAAGATCATAACAATGAGCGAAGAGGGATGCTAACGCTTGATAATATGATGAAGGTGGTTCATACAGCGATTTATGATGATCCACGATTATGATCTTATAGGTTGTGATTATGTTAGATAGTTATATTTAATGATAATAATAAGAAGAAAGGGAAACAGCAAAAGCCGGGATAAATAAAATTAAGGGGTGTATTTAGTCAGAAAAATAGGAATAGACGGATGATTAAGGGGTGGTGTCGGGTAACGAGAGGTCGTGGGTTCGAGCCTGGGAAGAGTTATTTTTTTAGGCCATTACTTTGAGGTAGTATTCTCTTATTATTATTATTATTATTATTATTATTATTATTATTATTATTATTATTATTATTATTATTATTATTATTATTATTATTATTATTATTATTATTATTATTATTATTATTATTATTATTATTATTGTTATTATTATTATTATTATTGTTATTATTATTATTATTATTATTATTATCTAAGAAATATTAGATACATAAAAATATATTTGATACATAATATATTAGTATTACATAAAATTATAAAATAAACGTATTACCACTAATTATATAAATATTTACATATAACAAATTATTAATTTTCAACATGATACTAATCACATATATATATAAAACTATCTAAATATTAATTATATTAAATGAATATACAAACTAAAAATATAAGATATATAATTTAAAATATAATATATAAATTTGTTCGACTACAATTATGTGTGTTAATATATACATAAATGCTATAGGTTCGTGAATCCGAGGCCAACCCTGCATTGTTCAGTTGTTCAATATCATTATATGTATTTTTACTACAAAATACAGTATGGTGAGTTCATTTAATCCCTTTTTACTCATTTCATTTTTGGGCTGAGAATACATGCAAATGCTTTATTAACTGTTTTATAATATTTATATGCGTGAGTTCATTTAATCCCTTTTTACTCATTTCATTTTTGGGCTGAGAATACATGCAAATGCTTTATTAACTGTTTTATAATATTTATATGCGTGAGTTCATTTAATCCCTTTTTACTCATTTCATTTTTGAGCAGAGAATACATGCAAATGCTTTATTAACTGTTTTATAATATTTATATGCGTGAGTTCATTTAATCCCTTTTTACTCATTTCATTTTTGGGATGAGAATACATGCAAATGCTTTATTAATTGTTTTATAATATTTATATGCGTGAGTTCATTTGATCCCTTTTACTCTTTATATTTTTGGGACTGAGAATACATGCGCTATTTTTATAACTGCTTTATTAAATGCTTTTGAAATATATTTTGAACTGCGAATACATGAAATGCTTTTATAAATGTTTGACGAGATAGACACAAGCAAACCATTCCTCGAATGAATTATTATGCAGACAGAAGTTCTGCGGATTATTATTGAATTATGTGGACATGATAATTGCCACCATTGAATTATGTGGACATGATAATTGCCACCAGTTGATGTGAATGTTATATATCGAGAGAATGATTTTATACACAGGTTATGTGTATGTTATTTTTGTGCACAAGATATGTGTACGGTTATTATGATTTATGAAAATGGTTTCGTACACGAGAAAGATGTACTGTATTTAAAAGATATAGCATGTACATTACAGGTGGGTATAGGATTCGGGCCCATTTATACCATGCAGCATTTAAATTTTTTGGTCTATCAAAATGATGAATTTTATTGTTTTATGATAAACTTATGAACTCACCAACCTTTTGGTTGACACTTGAAAGCATGTTCATTCTCAGGTATGAAAGAAACATTCCGCTGTGCATTTGCTCATTTTAAAGACATTATTTGAAGTCGATCATCGCAATGGAACCAGATGTTGGTGACTTCCTCCAGATGGATTAGGACGGGTCCTTTTACCTGTGAAATAGAATTCTTAGTGACCTGCTTTAGCACACTCATAAGATAGTCGGACTAATTGGTTTTCCATAGCTACATAGGCGTAACCTCGAGCATTCAACGTTTTTTCTTCGAAACATATGAAAGGTCCATCTCTGCATAAAGTAACGAATTCGGTATTGGAATATGTCTGATTCGTCGAGCATTTTCCTTCGTGTGACCATTTTCTGCATTTGTGACATCTTTCAAGGTGTCGTGCTCTTCTTTTCGCTGCGGATTTTGATTTTCCTTTACCAAAATGTAACTTATTATTTTCGTTCCTGGATTCTTTTCTTACTCCATCCAATTTACCTCTGATTAATGATACCAATTCACTTGGAAAGGTGTCATTGTTACGTTTAGTGATCAAAGCGTGTAGCATTAGACCATGGTTTAGTTCACAGGAAGTCTTCATCTCGTAAAACCTAAAAAGAATAAAAATTCAGAATGGGGGGAGAAGACTAGTTCTTTAGGGTCTGCTAGGGAAAGACCATTCGGATTCCATTCTCGAGAACTACACGAAAATAGAAAATCTAACTCTAACAGAAATACATATTACCCTAAAAAGACTCGAACCTCCCCACACTTAGTTGAAATTGTGATTAACGTTATTTTCAATTGGATCATCAACAACTTGTATATCTTTGACTTTTATTTCAATCCATTTGTTGATTTCCTCCGTAACTTTCACAAATTCAACTATCATCGCCTTTTCTTTTGGTGATAAATTGGATATTAATCGGTTACATAACTTAAAGTTTCCCTTAATCCTAGCATCGTGAATCCGTTTATAAAGTTTCTTCGTTGAACTGTTAAAAACGGGTTCATCTAATTTCGTATCATCAACGGGGTTTTTTTGTGATTGGATCATCATTAAGTGTTTCTTCATCTTCCCCACACTTATTCGTTTTTATTGGTTTAACAGTTTTGGTTGGTGGAGATCTAAACTTTAGGTTCATAAAGGTGATCGATTTATCACCATCCCTAAGTGTCATTCTACCTTCTCTTACATCAATGAAGGCCTCGGTGGTTGCTAAAAATGGGCGACCTAAAATTAGAGGAATATCGAGGTTTTCCTCCATATTAATCACTATGAAGTTTGCAACAAAGGTCAAACTTCCCATGTTAACAAGTAAATTATTTGCTATTCTAACCGGGTGTTTAATGGTTAGGTCAAATGATTGAACACCTATTTTGGTTGGTTTTAATTTACCCATACCTAATCTTTTGTATAAGGAAAAAGGCATAATATTTGCACTTGCTCCTAAATCTGCGAGTCCATTATATACAGCACCATCATTAAGCAAGCAAGAAATGATAAATTCACCCGAGTCTCCTGCTTTAGTAAGTCGAGTTGGTTTGTAAACCTTTTTCGGGTGTTCTTTTCTTGGTTCTTTTACTTCTATTTGAACTTCTTGTTCACATTTTTCTTCGTTTCTTAGAATGGGAGGTTTGTGTAAGAATTCTTCTTCATCACTCCAATCTGAATCCTCCCTATTTTCCAATTTTGATTTTTCATATGTTGTTGATAACATATTTATGTTTTCATTTTGAAGGTTTTCTTGGGTGGTGAAATTATGATTGACTTCATTGTCAACTTCCATCGGACCATGTATGTAATGTTTAACTCTGTGACCATTAACTTTAAATTCAATCCCATTTGAATTTATTAACTCTATTGTTCCGTATGGGAAAACTCTTTTGACTATAAATGGTCCAGACCATCTTGATTTCAATTTTTCAGGAAATAGCTTGAATCGTGAATTGAAAAGAAGAACTCTGTCTCCTTCTTTAAATTCTTTTGAACTTCTGATTCTTTTATCATGCCATTTCTTCGTTCTTTCTTTATAGATTAACGAATTTTCGTATGCTTCAAGTCTTAATTCTTCTAATTCATTTAATTGACTTAATCGTAGACGTCCGACTTCATGTAAATCAAGATTACATGTCTTCAAAGTCCAAAATGCTTTGTGTTCAATTTCTACTGGAAGATGACATGCTTTTCCGTAAACGAGTTTAAAAGGTGTGGTACCAATTAGAGTTTTGTAGGCTGTTCTAAAAGCCCAGAGTGCATCCTCCAATTTCATGGACCATTCCTTTGGATTTGATCCTACGATTTTCTCTAGAATATGTTTTAAAGCTCGGTTGGTATTTTCAACTTGTCCACTTGTTTGTGGATGATAAGCGGTGGAGATTTTGTGAGTTACTCCTTATCTTTTGAGAACTTTCTCAAGTTGATTATTACAAAAATGAGTACCCCGATCACTTATTAAAGCTTTCGGTGTTCCAAACCTTGCAAAAAGACGTTTTAAAAAGTTGACTACAACTCGTGCATCGTTAGTCGGGAGAGCTTGTACTTCCGCCAATTTAGATACATAATCAATGGCAACAAGAATGTAAAGATTATTATGAGATTTTGGAAATGGACCCATAAAGTCAATACCCCAAATGTCAAATACTTCACATACTTGAATGACATTTTGTGGTATTTCATCACGTTGACTTATTTTTCCGGCCCTTTGACAAGCATCACAGGATTTACAAAGAAGGTGTGCGTCTTTGAAAATTGTAGGCCAATAGAATCCAGCATCGTAAACTTTTCTTGCTGTGAGTTGAGGCCCATAATGCCCTCCTGCTGGTCCTGTGTGACAATGGTTTAAAATTTGACTGGCTTCATCTCCGAATACACATCGGCGTATTATTCCATCGGGACAACTTTTAAACAAATGTGGATCTTCCCAGAAATAGTGTTTTATATCACTAAAGAATTTCTTTCGTATTTGGTACGATAATCCTTTTTCAAGGAATCCACATACTAAGTAGTTTGCATAGTCTGTAAACCATGGAATTTTATTATAATCTATCTTCAATAAATATTCATCAGGAAAGTTGTCTTGTATAGCCGATGTCATACCCCGTCCTAATCCGTCCGGACGAAGTCACCAATATCTGGTTCCATTGCGATGATCGACTCCAAATAATGTCTTTACAATGAGCAAATGCACAGCGGAAGATTTCTTTCATACCTGAGAATAAATATGCTTTCAAGTGTCAACCAAAAGGTTGGTGAGTTCATTAGTTTAATATAAATAATCATTTCCATCATTTTAACAGACCACAAGATTTTCATTTCTCATAAATATACGTCCCATGCATAGAGACAAAAATATCATTCATATGGATTGAACACCTGGTAATCGACATTCACAATATGCATATAAGAATATCCCCATCATTCCGGGATCCTCCTTCGGACATGATATAAATTTCGAAGTACTAAAGTATCCGGTACTTTGGATGGGGCTTGTTGGGCCCGATAGATCTATCTTTAGGATTCGCGTCAATTAGGGTGTCTGTTCCCTAATTCTTAGATTACCAGACTTAATAAAAAGGGCATATTCGACTACGATAATTCAACCATAGAATGTAGTTTCGATTACTTGTGTCCATATCGTAAAACATTTATAAAAGCAGCGCATGTATTCTCAGTCCCAAAAATATATATAAAAAGGGAGTAATGGAACTCACCAAATGTATTTTGTAGTAAAAATACATAGAACGACATTGAACAATTGAACAATGCAGGGTTGACCTCGGATTCACGAACCTATATCATTTATATATATATTAAAACCTATAATCGTAATCGAACAAGTTATGTATTATTATTAATTGTTATTTTAATAATTTGTATGTTTCATTAATAACTAAATTAACTATATTTATTTTATATACCTTAGATAAATAGTTAATATTTATTATGATAATATTAATAATATTGATACTACTAATAATCTAAATGGTAGTTCTAATAATAATAATATAAATTTTGATAAAAATGATAATAATAATAATAGTAGTAGTAGTAATAATAACTATAATAACTATAAAAATAATAATTTTTCTAATAATGATAATAATAATAAAAGTGATACTATAATAAAAATGATAATTTTAATATTTTTAATAATAAAAATGATATACTTATTAATGATCATAATATAAATCACATAACAACATTAATTAATAATGATAACAATAATAATAATAATAATAATAATAATAATAATAATAATAATAATAATAATAATAATAATAATAATAATAATAATAATAATAATAATAATAATAATAATAATAATAATTATTATTATAATAAGAGTTCTACCTCAAAGAAATAGCTTTAAAAAAATG
Source organism: Rutidosis leptorrhynchoides (assembly GCF_046630445.1). Taxonomy (NCBI): domain Eukaryota; kingdom Viridiplantae; phylum Streptophyta; class Magnoliopsida; order Asterales; family Asteraceae; genus Rutidosis; species Rutidosis leptorrhynchoides. The sequence goes on from NC_092333.1 coordinate 278,544,099, forward strand.
CCTCGGACTGGGCTCGAACTCGCAACCTCCCGATCAATAAACACACTACCCTAGCCATCCCTCTGTTTGCCTTTCTGATTAATTCATGAACTAAAATATATGATTCCATTTAAACTGCCTATTCATTAACACTGTAACCTATTCGATAGATTTTCTAGATATTAACCATAATCATAGCAGCAATCCTCCATTAATCCCTTCGGTTCATCATCAATATATATCATAACCCGTTATCAACGTGATCATCAGTAATATCATACATATCACCTCATCATGATCATCTTTAACACCATCATTATTCGAATCATCATCGATTACAATTATGATCATATTCATTATACAATACAATTATTATTCCATGATAATTATCATCTCGTCACTCTTCTAATAACCATGATCACAAGATCATATATATGTCCTGATCACGAAGGCATCACCATAATCATAACATCATTCGGTTATCTCATCATCATTCTTAATCGTTTCAGCTCGTCACCTATATCATCATCAATTTAATTTACTTATGTCTAAAATTATTATTATTATTGTTTTGAATCAAGCTATCGAACCAGGAACTGAATGATGAGTTTTGAAACCGTGGCCCAATTTAATTGGCTAGATCTTCACAGCCCAGCTCAAACACTAGTATCTTGTGGCCCAACAAGTAATAACTCATCGGCCCAACTAAGAAAAAAAATAAAAAGTAACGGCTCAGTAGTAACATGAATTATTCGGTTAAAACATTTAGAGATATCAAAAGATGATGTTTGTGATAAGGGAAACATGAAGACAACGACAAGTATTAGTGGGTTCATGAGTCAAACTTCATACATCATCTTTCCATTATCAAGTTACTGTATATCAACATTTAATTAACTTCAATGGGTCATCACTTTGCTCGTTTATATTGAACAAAAAAGGGACATATTGCAGCAGTGAATAATTCGAACAGGAGCAGAAATAACAGCGCTAAAACAGCTACAACCGTAGCAGTTGTGATGACAACTCACTCCAGTAATCATCATGGATTCAGTTATGGTGATGGTTATGGTGGATTAACGGGTGTTTGAAACTGGAGAAGAAAAAGAAGAAAAGAAAAAGAGGTGTTTGACTAGTGGTGGTGTTCGATTGAGGTGTTGAGGTGGGTTTTGGTTAACAACAACAATTCAAATGGTTTTGTGTTGTGGTGTCGAGTTAGTGTTTGAAGAAACCAAAGTGGCAGTGATTATGGTTAATGTGAGGTGGTCTTCGATCATAATTAAGAGAGAGAGAAGTGATTTAGAGAAAAATAAAATAAAAGAAAGATGGTGATCGGGAGCTTGATGAAGATGGGTTGTCGATGGTTATGAGAGTTTTCTTGGTTGATGATAGTAATAAAGAAGAACATAATCAAGATGGCTCGGTTGATTGTAGAGAAAAGAAAATGAGTGATGGTGGGTTGTTGTTCTCGATTAACAGAAAGTAACAAATAAGAGAAAGAAGATAAGAGAGAGATAGAGATGGTGGGGAAGGGTGAAGGTGGTGGATGTTGGCTCATATAAGGAACAAGAAAGAAAAAACAAAACTGGTGATCATGTGTATTCCATATGAATCGGTATATGTATATAATATATATGGAGTTTAGTTAGGCAAGAAATCAAAAACAGTAAACCACACTCACATTTTAATAATAATTATAATTTAACATGTGTAAACTAATTAGCCGCCTCAATTATATCCGTCGACATGTAACTTTTCGGATACCAGTTTTGTGTCCATTGCTAAACAGTTAAAATATAAAAACCTTTAGAAAAATTTCATATTTTTTAAATTAAGTTCATTTATCTATTCTGGTCATTTGCTGATTAAAACCTAGTCGAAAAGGTTCGTTCATTATTTGTTTTTAATTTCCAATAATCTGTACGGAGTATTAAAACTTAACTCGAGGTATTTAAATATATTTTTAGCAAACTTAGAATTTAATTATGGACCAATGTTTAATTTCAACTTCTCATAAATTTGAGTTTAAACTTGTCAATCATTAAAATTGACCTGTCATTCGAGCTCGATCCCAACTCAAAATTAAATATTTGTTAAAATTAATCAACTAGATTCTAAATATATAAAGCTAAAATTTATATGACTCATTTTCGGATCACCGTTTATTTTGAAATTACATAAGTTTGAATTTAACTTGCTTAATATCAATTGAAACATCAAACAAGTATTACAATCATTTAATATTTATTTTTAATATACATTATTTATATATATAGATATATTTTAAATAATAATTATTATAATATCCTATTTTTATTTTATTAATTTTTAATAACAACAACATATAATACTTCAAATCATATTTCGAATTATTAATTATATATATACATACACACATATCTAATTACAATTAGTTGTTCGTGAATCGTCGGAAGTAGTCAAAGGTTAACTGAACCTATGTAAACAGTTCAAGAATTTTGTGACTCAACATTACAGACTTTGCTTATCGTATCGGAAACATATAAAGATTAAAGTTTAAATTTGGTCGGAAATTCCCGGGTTATCACAGTACCTACCCGTTAAAGAAATTTCGCCCCGAAATTTGAGTGAGGTGGTTATGACTAACAATAAAAATGTTTTCATGACCAATATGAGTTGATAATTAGAGGTTTATCATCATTGAATAAAAATGATAAAATAATTTGATTATTCTAAGAATACGAATGAAGTTATTGCAAAAGAGTGAATTGATGAAAATAAGATTTTCCTTAGCTTTTGACGTAAACAGGGTTGAATTTAGAAAATAAGGCGCGTCTTAACTTTCGACATTGCCTTGGTTGAATTCCGGAATTCAAGGGATTTAAAGAAAATCTTGAAGATCTATAAGATCTGATTCTTCGGGATTTATGGAAATTAAGATCTCTTTAAATAAATACGGTGATCTGCCCCGATTACTACGTCTGATATTTCCTTTATAAATTTACCTTTTCCGTTCCATTTATTTTCACCACTTCTATACTCAATTCCTAAATTCAAAAGATTTATGAAAATGCTTAACCCTGTTCTGATCCTTGTTTTTATTCTAACTATCGCAATGATCGTTCTTCTTTTCCAACTCCCACCTGAAGAATATGTTTATTTCTATTATGCTCTAGGGATTATTGTATTTATATTCCTCCCGTGTCTTTATATTGCTATACGTAGTGATATCCACGGTTTGTAATTTTGGTGTTGTCATTGGGTTTTATATTTTCTCTTATATTTTGGATCTCTTTGCCTTTTTATTATTCTCCCGGCCTCTAGTAAAGCGAGTAATGGTCCAGAATTCATAAGTATGGAATTTTGGATAAACATCATGTTCTAGATAAGAAAGAAGGTATTAGCACGATTTGATTTGTCAAATTATTAGAATCACTGAGTATAGAACTATCAAGAATATATATTTTTGATATGTTCAGAAGTTACGTAGAATGAAAGAGTTATGTAATATGGCACGTGATGACGTTATGATCTGTGAATCATCACGTCTCATTAGAAACTCAGCATGACTTAATGTAATATAATCACGTTGATCAAGTGTCATTATATTATACTAACTCATGCATCAGTTCCCAACACTACTTCAAAACATTCGTATTTTAAACTCGAAAGTTTACAGAATATAGAAACTAATAGTTTCTCATATGATGTAACACTGATAGTTCAAAGAGATAAATGATTTCAGATAAGATTGGTTATGAAAATATCTTCAGAAATGTGGAGGATATTTATAATGAAAGATACGATGATATCTTGGAATTTCTAATATCGAAGGATGGTGAAGAAAATTTTTCGGCAAGAGTTTGGAGTCAGAAGCAAGGTATTCGCTAAAGATTTCATCAGAAACAGAATCATCCGAATTCTTAATGTACAAGTTTAGTCCTTGTGATTTGTTCAGAGACTCCTTCGTAGTTTGCTCAATCAGTTTTTCAGTTTCTAACTTTTTCTGAGCCTTGCCAACATACAATTCTTTATCATCAACTTTCGGCTGTTGAGGTCATTTATGGTTGTCTATGGTTTCTGCTGCTTCATTCAGCTTTTTCAACATTCAGAGTATTGATTTGTAAACTGAGTGCTTTTCAGAATTTCAGAATGAAAGATCATAATTCTAAGAGATAAATGTTATATATATACTGTTGATGTAGATATGCTGTGAGTTTTCAAAGTACTGATTGCTGATTCCCGGTAATTGGTATGTCAGTTCTCGTTACAAGATGTGGATGAGTATATGATAGGGTTTCAATGAATAAATATAATGATTTATCATAGAGATTTAAGTCAAGAAGTAACGAGGTTGCTGGTAAGTTTACTGCTAATGTGGTGAAATATAAACGGTTCCCCGGTAACGATGACGAAAGTCAAACTTATATATCAAGGTTATAATAAGACCAATCCGGATGAAAAGTCGAAGTTGACTTGCTGAAGCTGTGACAAAACTGGCTATTTTGAAAAGAATTGAAATGTTATTTTCGGTAATAACAACGCCAAAGGAGTTAGCAAAGACACGTGTTAAACGTTTACTCAGGTTCCGAGTGTTTTCAGGTGCATAACTGTATGCATAAATCTTTTCTTCTTTAGATGAAGTGTGGTTGGTTCATCCTCTCGATTGAGGTGTTTTTCAAGAATCATGAAACGTTTGAACCGCAGATTGTAATTGTCAAGATACAAATGAGGTTTAAGATAAAATCAAGTGGCAAACTTGAGGAGATATTTAACTGTAGTGGATGTAATTTATTAACGATATTCAAGTCAAAAGGTGTTGTAATTAATATTTCCTACTCTTTTATTACTTTTTAATTGTCCATAATAGTAGTCCAATAGTCCAATAGTTCAATAGTTCAATAGTTCCACCAAAACTAGTATATTTTAAGGAAATAATCATATAGGAACAGTTAACTAGGAACAGTTAGTATAGTTTTAAAGTTTTATGTAGTTAATTAATTGGTTACTAATCAATTTTATTTTGTTCATTATTTTCTTTATTATGCTACTTGTCAAATCTTGACTTGGATTCTGATCGGTCAAAATCCGAAGATGAAATTGAACTTGGATGAAAATGGTTATATGTGAATGAACGGATACATATATCTGTGGTTGTAGGTAGGATAGTAAATGACTGTTGAATCGGAACTGAAGGATGTACAGTGCAACATGTTAATGTGAGATCTAAATATTCCTCGGGTTTTACCTACCCGTTAAAATATTTTCACCATTAACAGTTTGTACGACAGAATTTTTAATCACAATCTTTATGAAAACATATATACATATATATTTTCTTCTGATGAAATCATGTATTTAATGAGTTAATATGATATTAATCTCATTTGCTTTTCGGTTAGAGCTAGAATAAGTAATCTCTAAAACTATTAGGAAACACATATTCTTCGCAGAATATTAATGAAATTATGGATCAATACTTCATCGTTAATTATTATGATCCACATATTCTTCGCAGAATATTAATGAAATTATGGATCAATACTTCATCGTTAATTGCTGTCGGTACTCCTTGGTATCTATGGTGCGTATGATGTTGTTGTTCGTGGAACAGATTGTAAAATTGAGGCTTGGGATGCGGATATTGTTGTTGGTGATACTGTTGGTGCCGGTAATGTTGCTGAAGCTGGTACATTTTGCACCATATTTTTCAAGGCTATAACTCGTGTGTGAAGCTCGTTGACTTATTACTCTGAGATGATTGTCGGTAGGAACGAGCGAGTGAATAAGGTTTTGAATTTGAGATAGTATATAATCATAGTGATATATTCGGAAAATAAGGGTGAAAATGGTGTTTCTAATAGGTTCACCGGTAAATGCTTCAGGTTCTTCGCCAAGAGGGAAATTTGGTTGATGGAAAAGATCACCTTCTTCTTGTCTCCACTGATTAAGTAGGCTACGAACTCATCAGATGAATTGGGGATGGCTGATTGATTGATTTATTCTGGTGACGCTGCTTTCGGAGCTGGAGTGGGACTCCATATCGGAATCCGAGGGACTTGAACTAGTTGTGAGTTCCATTTCGTACGATTGAATAAAGGATTTTTCGATATGAACTAATTTTTGGATATCAGATGATATTCTAATTACATAGAATACCTATACATAGTACAGATAAAGTTTACAGTAACAGATACGCTAAGATATGAATTAGCAGATACGCTAAGATATGAATTTTTGTCTATACACTATTCATGCAATCAATGCAGTAAGATGTGTCTAGACTAAGAATGATAAGCAGGTAATTTCCGACAAAAAATGATAAGCAAAACTTTTCACATGCAGACCAGGTTCAAGTCCAGACTTAATATATCCTAACAACTATTAGGTCGAAGTCCAGACTCACTAATGCATCCTAACGACTATCAGTTAGACACACTAATGCAAGACCACCGCTCTGATACCACATGTCATACCCCATCCTAATCCGTCCGGACGAAGTCACCAACATCTGGTTCCATTGCGATGATCGACTCCAAATAATGTCTTTACAATGAGCAAATGCACAGCGGAAGATTTCTTTCATACCTGAGAATAAATATGCTTTCAAGTGTCAACCAAAAGGTTGGTGAGTTCATTAGTTTAATATAAATAATCATTTCCATCATTTTAATAGACCACAAGATTTTCATTTCTCATAAATATACGTCCCATGCATAGAGACAAAAATATCATTCATATGGACTGAACACCTGGTAATCGACATTCACAATATGCATATAAGAATATCCCCATCATTCCGGGATCCTCCTTCGGACATGATATAAATTTCGAAGTACTAAAGCATCCGGTACTTTGGATGGGGCTTGTTGGGCCCGATAGATCTATCTTTAGGATTCGCGTCAATTAGGGTGTATGTTCCCTAATTCTTAGATTACCAGACTTAATAAAAAGGGCATATTCGACTCCGATAATTCAACCATAGAATGTAGTTTCGATTACTTGTGTCCATATCGTAAAACATTTATAAAAGCAGCGCATGTATTCTCAGTCCCAAAAATATATATAAAAAGGGAGTAATGGAACTCACCAAATGTATTTTGTAGTAAAAATACATAGAACGATATTGAACAATTGAACAATGCAGGGTTGACCTCGGATTCACGAACCTATATCATTTATATATATATTAAAACCTATAATCGTAATCGAACAAGTTATGTATTATTATTAATTGTTATTTTAATAATTTGTATGTTTCATTAATAACTAAATTAACTATATTTATTTTATATACCTTAGATAAATAGTTAATATTTATTATGATAATATTAATAATATTGATACTACTAATAATCTAAATGGTAGTTCTAATAATAATAATATAAATTTTGATAAAAATGATAATAATAGTAGTAGTAGTAATAATAACTATAATAACTATAAAAATAATAATTTTTCTAATAATGATAATAATAATAAAAGTGATACAATAATAAAAATGATAATTTTAATATTTTTAATAATAAAAATGATATACTTATTAATGATCATAATATAAATCACATAACAACATTAATTAATAATGATAACAATAATAATAATCATAATAATAATAATAATAATAATAATAATAATAATAATAATAATAATAATAATAATAATAATAATAATAATTATTATTATTATTATAATAAGAGTTCTACCTCAAAGAAATAGCTTTAAAAAAATGCCTCGGACTGGGCTCGAACTCGCAACCTCCCGATCAATAAACACACTACCCTAGCCATCCCTCTGTTTGCCTTTCTGATTAATTCATGAACTAAAATATATGATTCCATTTAAACTGCCTATTCATTAACACTGTAACCTATTCGATAGATTTTCTAGATATTAACCATAATCATAGCAGCGATCCTCGATTAATCCCTTCGGTTCATCATCAATATATATCATAACCCGTTATCAACGTGATCATCAGTAATATCATACATATCACCTCATCATGATCATCTTTAACACCATCATTATTCGAATCATCATCGATTACAATTATGATCATATTCATTATACAATACAATTATTATTCCATGATAATTATCATCTCGTCACTCTTCTAATAACCATGATAACAAGATCATATATATGTCCTGATCACGAAGGCATCACCATAATCATAACATCATTCGGTTATCTCATCATCATTCTTAATCGTTTCAGCTCGTCACCTATATCATCATCAATTTAATTTACTTATGTCTAAACTTATTATTATTATTGTTTTGAATCAAGCTATCGAACCAGGAACTGAATGATGAGTTTTGAAATCGTGGCCCAATTTAAGTGGCTAGATCTTCACAGCCCAGCTCAAACACTAGTATCTTGTGGCCCAACAAGTAATAACTCATCGGCCCAACTAAGAAAAAAAATAAAAAGTAACGGCTCAGTAGTAACATGAATTATTCGGTTAAAACATTTAGAGATATCAAAAGATGATGTTTGTGATAAGGGAAACATGAAGACAACGACAAGTATTAGTGGGTTCATGAGTCAAATTTCATACATCAACTTTCCATTATCAAGTTACTGTATATCAACATTTAATTAACTTCAATGGGTCATCACTTTGCTCGTTTATATTGAACAGAAAAGGGACATATTGCAGCAGTGAATAATTTGAACAGGAGCAGAAATAACAGCGCTAAAACAGCTGCAACCGTAGCAGTTGTGATGACAACTCACTCCAGTAATCATCATGGATTCAGTTATGGTGATGGTTATGGTGGATTAACGGGTGTTTGAAACTGGAGAAGAAAAAGAAGAAAAGAAAAAGAGGTGTTTGACTAGTGGTGGTGTTCGATTGAGGTGTTGAGGTGGGTTTTGGTTAACAACAACAATTCAAATGGTTTTGTGTTGTGGTGTCGAGTTAGTGTTTGAAGAAACCGAAGTGGCAGTGATTATGGTTAATGTGAGGTGGTCTTCGATCATAATTAAGAGAGAGAGAAGTGATTTAGAGAAAAATAAAATAAAAGAAAGATGGTGATCGGGAGCTTGATGAAGATGGGTTGTCGATGGTTATGAGAGTTTTCATGGTTGATGATAGTAATAAAGAAGAACATAATCAAGATGGCTCGGTTGATTGTAGAGAAAAGAAAATGAGTGATGGTGGGTTGTTGTTCTCGATTAACAGAAAGTAACAAATAAGAGAAAGAAGATAAGAGAGAGATATAGATGGTGGGGAAGGGTGAAGGTGGTGGATGTTGGCTCATATAAGGAACAAGAAAGAAAAAACAAAACTGGTGATCATGTGTATTCCATATGAATCGGTATATGTATATAATATATATGGAGTTTAGTTAGGCAAGAAATCAAAAACAGTAAACCACACTCACATTTTAATAATAATTATAATTTAACATGTGTAAACTAATTAGCCGCCTCAATTATATCCGTCGACATGTAACTTTTCGGATACCAGTTTTGTGTCCATTGCTAAACAGTTAAAATATAAAAACCTTTAGAAAAATTTCATATTTTTTAAATTAAGTTCATTTATCTATTCTGGTCATTTGCTGATTAAAACCTAGTCGAAAAGGTTCGTTCATTATTTGTTTTTAATTTCCAATAATCTGTACGGAGTATTAAAACTTAACTCGAGGTATTTAAATATATTTTTAGCAAACTTAGAATTTAATTATGGACCAATGTTTAATTTCAACTTCTCATAAATTTGAGTTTAAACTTGTCAATCATTAAAATTGACCTGTCATTCGAGCTCGATCTCAACTCAAAATTAAATATTTGTTAAAATTAATCAACTAGATTCTAAATATATAAAGCTAAAATTTATATGACTCGTTTTCGGATCACCGTTTATTTTGAAATTACATAAGTTTGAATTTAACTTGCTTAATATCAATTGAAACATCAAACAAGTATTACAATCATTTAATATTTATTTTTAATATACATTATTTATATATATAGATATATTTTAAATAATAATTATTATAATATCCTATTTTTATTTTATTAATTTTTAATAACAACAACATATAATACTTCAAATCATATTTCGAATTATTAATTATATATATACATACACACATATCTATTTACAATTAGTTGTTCATGAATCGTCGGAAGTAGTCAAAGGTTAACTTAACCTATGTAAACAGTTCAAGAATTTTGTGACTCAACATTACAGACTTTGCTTATCGTATCGGAAAAATATAAAGATTAAAGTTTAAATTTGGTCAGAAATTCCCGGGTCATCACAGCCGATTCATTTAGAACTTCTAATTCGGGATTTTCAAGACGAGAAAGATGATTAGCGGTGAGATTTTCTGCTCCCTTTTTATCTCGAATTTCAATATCGAACTCTTGTAAGAGTAAGATCCAACGGATTAATCGTGGTTTGGCATCTTGTTTCGAAAATAGGTATCTAAGAGAAAAATGGTCGGTATAGACCACCGTTTTTGCTAGAACGAGATATGAACGAAATTTGTCAAAAGCAAAGACAATAGCAAGGAGTTCTTTTTCAGTAGTTGTATAATTCGTTTGTGCTCCTTGTAACGTCTTAGTAGCATAATAAATAGGTTGAAATCGTTTTTCAATCCTTTGTCCTAAAACGGCTCCCATTGCAAAATCACTTGCATCGCATATTAGTTCAAATGGTAGATTCCAATTTGGAGTTATCATGATCGGCGCATTAGTGAGTTTTTCTTTAAGAATATTAAAAGATTTGATGCATTCATCTGAAAAGATGAATGGAGCATCCTTTTCTAGGAGTTTATTCATAGGAGTGGCAATTTTAGAAAAATCTTTTATGAAACGTCGGTAAAAACCGGCATGCCCTAGAAAACTCCTAACTCCTCTAACATTGGTGGGATGTGGAAGTTTAGCAATTACATCTACTTTAGCTCTATCCACTTCAATTCCTTCCTTTGAGATTTTATGTCCAAGAACGATGCCTTCTTTAACCATGAAATAGCATTTCTCCCAATTAAGTACTAGATTTGATTGTTCGCATCTAATAAGCATTCGTTCAAGATTAACTAGACATGTTTCAAAAGTATCACCGAAGACTGAAAAGTCATCCATGAAAACTTCCATGCATTCTTCTATCATGTCATGAAAAATCGCCATCATGCACCTTTGAAAGGTTGCAGGGGCGTTGCAAAGTCTAAATGGCATGCGTTTGTAAGCAAAAGTACCATAAGGGCACGTGAATGTGGTTTTCTCTTGATCCTCGGGTGCTATTGGAATTTGAAAATATCCGAAAAAACCATCAAGAAAACAATAGTAACTATTTCCAGCTAATCTTTTTAACATTTGATCAACGAAAGGTAAGGGAAAGTGATCTTTTCTGGTGGCGTCATTTAATTTTCTATAATCAATACAAACATGCCATCCTGTTACAGTCCTAGTAGGAATAAGCTCATTTTTCTCATTTGTGATGACAGTCATGCCACCCTTCTTAGGTACGCATTGAACTGGGCTTACCCATGGACTATCAGAGATTGGATAAATTAAACCTGCATCAAGCAGTTTAATAATTTCTTTCTTAACAACATCTTGCATATTAGGATTTAGTCTTCGTTGGCGTTGCACATACGTTTTATGACCTTCTTCCATAAGGATTTTATGTGTGCAATACAAAGGACTTATTCCTTTAATGTCATGAATTTTCCATGCAATGGCTGGTTTATGAGCTTTTAGCACAAAAATGAGTTGAGATTTTTTATTTTCAGTAAGAGAAGACGATATTATTATAGGTAATTCAGATTCACCATGTAAATAAGCATATTCCAAATAGTTTGGAAGTGGCCTTAACTCTAATGTCGATGGTTCTTCTATCGATGATTTTTATCGATATCTGTCTTCTTCTTTTAGCATTTGAATTTCTTCTGTTGTTGGTTCATATCCATTAGCCATAAGTGTAGCTAACATTTCAGTTTCATCAATTGGTTCAGTTCCTTCTCCTAAAGAACATTCTCCTGTTCCTTGTAATTCTGGAAATTCTTCTAACAATTCTACATGTGAATCTATGGTTTGAATATAATAACATGTATCATCTGCAGATTGCGGTTGTTGCATGGCTCTATCAACTGAAAAGGTAACACTCTCGTCCCCTATACTTAGGGTCAGTTTCTTACCAAACACGTCTATTATTGCTTTGGCCGTGTTTAAGAATGGTCTTCCTAATATGAGAGGTACTCGAGAATCTTCTTCCATGTCCAGAATAACAAAATCTACTAGAAATACTAAAGTACCAACTTTAACTAGCATGTTCTCCATTATCCCTCTAGGATATTTTACTGATCGATCGGCTAGTTGTATGCTTATTCGTGTTGGTTTCAATTCTCCAAGGTCTAGTTTAGTGAATAGTGAATACGTCATTAGATTTATACTAGCACCTAAGTCTGCCAATGCTTCTATTGAACTAAGACTACCCAGAAAACATGGAATTGTGAAACTTCCTGGATCTGATAATTATTCTGGTATCTTATTCAACAGCACTGCTGAACAGTTTGCATTCATAGTAACAACCGAGAGTTCTTCCATTTTCTTTCTATTTGTGAGTAGATCTTTCAGAAATTTAGCATATCTAGGCATTCTTGAAATCACATCAATGAAAGGAAGATTGACATTTATTTGTTTAAACATATCCAAGAATTTGGATTGCTCGGCTTCAAGTCTCTCTTTTCTCATTTTACTCGGGTAAGAAAGTGGTGGTTGGTATGGTTTAACATAAGGTTTAGCCTTAACTGTGTTATCTTCATTAACCTTTTCAACTACCGGTTTTTTTTCCTTATCTTGTTCAGACTGTGGTTCTTGTGGAGTAGGAATAGCTTCATCAGAAATTACAGGTATTTCAGGTGGTTTAAGTGTAATACCACTTCTTGTGGTAATGGCTTTAGCTGTTTCATTCCGGGGGTTAGCATTTGTATCACTAGGTAAACTTCCCTGTTTTCTTTCACCTATCAACCTTGCTAGGTTACTTACTTCTTGTTCCAAATTTTGAATCAAAGCTTGTTGATTTCTAAATGCTTGAGCATTTTGTTCATTGGTTTGTTTCTGAGATGTGAAAAACTGTGTTTGAGATTCAACTAGCTTCGACATCATATCTTCTAAATTTGGCTTTTTATCATCGGTTTGTGGTGGTTTATTTTGAAAATTAGGTCTTTGCTGATTGTAAGTATTGTTGGATACTTGTTGATTGCTAGGACCTTGTTGGTTGTTGTATGGAACATTTCGGTTATAATTCTGGTTTTGATTGTAGATTGGTCTTGGCAGTTGATAATTATTCTGATAATTATTTCCAGTCCTTTGGTTTATGTATAAAATATTCTCTCTTTGTTCCATTGTTAATTCAATACTGAGACAATCTTTTGTCAAATGTGGTCCTCCACACTGCTCACAACTAATTCGTATTGAGTGAATATCTTTAGTCATCTTTTCCATTCGTCTCTCCACAGCATCTATCTTTGCGGAAATGGAATCTAAGTCATGGCTAGAATCGGCTCTAGATGCTTTAGATGATCTAACGATATCTTTTTCTTGGTGCCACTCATGTGAGTGGAAAGCAGTGTTATCAATAATTTTGTAAGCATCAGTTTCGGTTTTCTTCATAATAGAACCACCAGCTGCTATATCTATGTCTTTTCTTGTAGTGATGTCGCATCCTTGGTAGAATATTTGTACTATTTGACAGGTGTCTAAACCATGTTGCGGACATCCTCTTAACAACTTTCCATATCTAGTCCACGCCTCATATAGAGTTTCATTTGGTTTCTGTGTAAACGTAACAATTTCTGCTTGAAGTCTTACGGCTTTAGATGCAGGAAAGAATTGTTTAAGAAATTTGTCAACTAAAACATCCCATGTATCGATCGCCCCTTCAGGTAACGATTCCAACCAATCTTTGGCTTCTCCCTTTAAAGTCCAGGGAAATAACATGAGATATATCTGTTCATCCTCCACTTCTCAGATTTTAAATAGTGTGCAGATCCTATTAAAGGTACGTAGATGTTCATTTGGATCTTCCTTCGGCGCACCACTAAATTGGCATTGATTAGTCACCATGTGTAGAATTTGTCCTTTGATTTCATAATCTGGCGCATTAATGTCTGGTTGAGTAATTGCGTGACCTTGACCAGTGCGTTTAGCTCTCATTCGGTCTTCCATACTTAGAGGTTCCAGATTCTCCATGATTGAATTTATTGAATCTAAATCACTAGAGGATTCTGATTTAATGGTTGGTTCCTCTATAATATCTGTTTGAATGATTGGTGGTTCCGGAGGAAAAATTAATGGTTCAGGATCTCTGAATTGTCCCTGAATATTCTCCGGATTCTCAATTGTGAGGTCGGGTTCAAAAAATGGATTATCGGAAATTTGAATTGGAGTACTTGGTCAACTAGATGACGATTCTAAAGAAAAATCAACGGCGACAATATTTGCTAGATGTCTTGATCGAGTTATAGGTGGTGAACGTACAAAAGGTGGTGAACGTTTTGCTCGGTGCATTCACTGAATATCCTATTAGTTTTTAAAAAGAAAGAAAAATTATATAAGTTATCCAATTAATAGACTTTTCTGATTTTGCCCACGTTTCGAATAGCCAAAAGATGCAGCAGAGGGGCAGGATTCGTTTGGTCTCAATATAATTGAGTACTGTTTGGCTTCAATAACCCGGTCCACGTACAAATCCAACTATTACTATGAACCAGAAAATTTTGATGTCTATTAATTTAACCATTTAAAATAATTTTTCGTTGAAATTTAAAGAAATTTTAGAGAAGAAATAGAAAATTCTATGTCCTAAAAACTAGAATGTCGAGAATTAAGAAAGAAAAAGAGTGCGTTGAAAAACGTCGAAAAATAAAGGTCGAAAAATAAGCGTCGAAAAATAAAAATAAGAAAGTAGCTCGTCGAAACTTAAAAAGGAACTAAAAATTAAGAATAAAAAGTTGCGTTTAAAAAATATTAAAGCTTAAAAGAAAAACTATATCCCAAAACGGCAATAACTTAAAAAGGTACTAAAATCTTAGATCAGCGTCGCAAAATTCTAAAGCACTTAAATCTTAGTATAAAGAAAAAAACACTTAAGGGATTTTACGGCAAATCCTAAAAATCTAAAAATAAAAATAACTATGGCAAAAACTATGACTTAAAACTAAATACGAACGAAAAATACAAATATTACGCTAAAAACGAACAAAATATAAAAATATACTTAAAGTTGTAAAAAGTACAATTTTTATAAAAATATTATTTTTATATTATTTATTTTATAAAACTATTAATTTTATAATTTATTAAAACTAATTAAACTAAATAAAACAAATTAAATAAAAACTAAACTAAATAATTAAATAATCTAAACCCTAATTAGGGTCATAATTAATAATAATTAATAATTATACTCCGTAATGATTGCTGTACGAGAATCAATTAGGGCGTGTCAGAACCCCTCATGCGATCGCCTGAAAATTTGCCTTCGGGCTCATGCGATCGCATGGGCTAGTTTTTCGGGCCACATCTGGGCTGCTACAGTATGGGCCTCGAGTGTTTATTATTTTTTTTAATTATTTTTTTCTGTTTTATATTTATACAAAATATTTATATAAAACTTAAATTTTTACAAACTAAAATAAAAATAAAGAAACTTTATAAAACTTATATATTTAACAATCTCTTAAAAATATTTAAATTTTGTTTTTCTTTTTATATTTTTGTATTTTTAAAATGTATTTTTGCAAAAGCGTATTTTTATAAAAGTAAACTAAAAATTAATAAATTTTTTTTATATATATTTAGCGTTGCGCTTTCGGCGTTTATGTGTTCCCCGGCAGCGGTGCCAAAAATACTTGATGTGTGCGAGGTGTACTAGGAAATAGTATTAATTTTATTGCAAAATACTATTAAATACGATACAATTTTACACAAGATATTTATTTATTTATAGAATGGATATACCTAAACCTTGCTACAACACTTATAGGCAGTGTACCTAATTGTACAGTAGTGTAGTTTTTAGTAAGTCCGGTTCGTTCCACAGGGAAAATTAAACAAGCTTAACGCTATATTTTTAACTTATAATTGTAAAAATACAAAAATATATATAAGTAGTATTATTATTATAAAAGGGGTTTTTACCATGTAATGACCGATTTGTCGATTTTAAAACTTTAGTTGCAATTAAAACCTAATGTAAAATACTAAAAATAAATACAACTTAATTTAAAGCGTAAAGTAAATAACGATAATGAAACTGCGATAAATAAAAATGCGATAAATAAAAAGTATGACAATTAAAGAGTACGATAATTAAAAGTGCAATTAAATACAATGAAAATAAATAAAAGTGCGATAATTAAAAGTGCAATTAAATATAAAATAAAGGAAATTAAATATGAAATAAAGGAATTATGCTTATTTAAACTTCCGTAATCATGATGTTTGACGTGTTGTTTTTAGTTTATTCCCATGGGTTAATTGTCCTTTGTCCTGGATTATTCGATATGTCCATACGGATTTGTCCATAATAGTCCATCAGTCATAAATATAAAGTGCGAAAGTCTTCGTCAAATTATTCTTATTCCCGAAGTCAAATATTCCAACTAATTGGGGATTCGAATTGTAACAAGGTTTTAATACTTTGTTTAATGAATACACCAGGTTATCGACTGCGTGTAAACCAAGGTTTTACTACTTTGTTAACAATTACACCAATTACCCTTGAATGTAATCCACCCCTGTTTCAACAAGTCTATTAACTATTAATCCAGTTCCGTGTCCGGTAAAATGAACAATTATTGGTATTTATAGATATCCCGCCCACCGTACCCAGTCAAGCGTATGTGGTTATATATAAATACATCAAATTATAAGTCTATATATTAATTTAACGAGGTATCGTTTAGTTAATATAAAACCCATTAATAGCCCATAGTCTAATTTCCACAAGTGTCGTTCTTTTATCCAAACCCCAATTATGGTACAAAGCCAATTACCCAATTTTAATATTCAGCCCAACATCATGATTACTTCGGCATTAAATAAGCATAATAATAACTTAGCTACGAGACATTAATTTAAAAATAACATTAACCATAACTTACAGTGATTAAAAATAGCGTAGCGTTACTCGGACAGAATTTCGACTTACACCCTTACAACATTCGCTAACATACCCTTATTATTAGAAATTAAAATTAAAATTAAAATTATAATATAAATATAAATATATATACGTTGATGAATGAGAAGAGAAAAAGATGGATATATTTAAACCAAAACACGCGAATTTATAGCAATGTGGCCTGCTACCTACTGCCATGAGATCGCATGGCAAATGCTTTTCCAGGCCATGCGATCGCATGGCTCCTTTTTCCAGCTCACATGAGTTTGTTTCTTTGCTTGCCGACGTTTTATAATAATATATATAATATATAAATAATTTTAAGAATTATTTAAATATTATATTATATTCGTGTGCATAGTTGACTCATAATTTTTAGTCCGTTGTGTCGAGCGTTGAGAGTTGACTCTGGTCCCGTTCCGTATTTTCGAACGTCCTTGCGTATAATTTAATATCTTGTATTTTGCGTTTCGCTTCTTGTACTCTTGTAATTTTGAGACGTTTCTCATCAATAATTGGAACCACTTTGATTGTATTTTGTACTTTTGAGCTTTTTGGTCGTTTGCGTCTTCAATTCGTCGAATCTGTCTTTTGTCTTCACCTTTTATTATTTAAACGAATATCACTTGTAAATAGAACAATTGCAACTAAAAGCTTATCTTTCTTGAGGGATAATGCTATGAAATATATGTTCGTTTTTAGCATTATCACATATTGTTACAAATGTGAGTACCACAACCAGTATCAAAAATCCAGGAATCACTAGAAAAAGTATATAACTGTATATGAAATATACCTGATTTGCTGGTCTGGCTAGCTTTGCCTTTTCTCAACTCAGATATGTAGGAAGGACAGTTCCTCCTCCAGTGGCTAACTTTTCTATAGTGGAAGCATTCGGCCCCTTTCGCTGGGTTTTCTTTCTTGGGAGGTGGTGGAATTTTCTTCTTAGCAATTGACTTGCCTTTTCCTTTTCCCCATGTTTTTGGCTTATTCTTTTTCACCTTACCATCCCTAATCATCAGGACACTTGGATTAGAAACCTTATATGGAATATTCTGTTCAGCAGTTTTGAGCATCAAGTGCACATCTGCCAGAGATTTCTCCCAACCTTGCATATTGTAATTCATCACAAATTGGTGATACGATTTTGGTAGTGAAACCAAAACCGTGTTCACAGCCAAGTTAGGCGGCAAGGTAGTTCCAAGCAAGGTTGCAAAAGACGTGAGACGGGGTCGAAACGGTCGGGTCCTAAAAAGGTCGAGACGTTTGAGACGGGGTCGAGACGGGGGTCAAGACGGACGTTGACCAAAGTTGACTTTTAAATATATAAGTATAAAAATGCATATATGTATACATATTTTAAAGCTAAAAACTTTAGTTAATTAATTTGTACCCATAATTGCTATCATCGTTAGTTTAATACAAAAAATTCAAACTAAAATACAATATATTTTACTGATTATCTAGCTTTTCTGAATTTTGACCGACTTTGACCCGATTTTTTTCAACTTTGACCCAAATTTTGACCGTTGACTGTCATATTTGACGGTTTTCTTCGAGACGGGATGGACTAGTCACCAAACCGTCGAGACGGGCGTCTAGACGGCTCGAGACGGGGTGTTTTGCAACAGTGGTTCCAAGTTTTTCCATCGGTCAATGTAGCTTTTCATTTTTAAGACATGAGAGCTCACTGATTAACCCTCCTCCATTTTGCATGTTTGAAGAAGCTTATATGTTTCATATAACTCTTGACTAGCCTGTTTCTGAAACATATTTTTCAGCTCAGTCATCATATCATATACTTTACGATCTTCCATTTCCTTTTGGAGGTCAGAAGTCATACTAGCAAGTATGATTAAAGCTATCTTCTCTTGCTCATCAAACAACTTCTGATAAGCATTCTTTTGAGCAGCAGTAGCTGTCTCAGCAGGAGAATCGGGTAAGGGTTCTTTAATTTTGTTAAACTTCCCTTATTTAAGAACAATTATCAGGTTGCGGTACCAATCGAGAAAGTTTGAACCATTGAGTTTCTCCTTCTGCAACAAAGAACGGAGGGTGTTTTGGTTTATGTTTTGATTGTTTGACATCTACAAAAGAACAAGGTTCAATTTTAGTATTTTCGATATAATACTTTAATAAATTAATTACCCAAGTTTTAATATATTTAAAAACAATTAATTTACGAAAGCCTGGGATCCACATAGAGGTTCCATAACTACATCTGTTGATCAGCTAGCAGTTATAGAGTCTACTGGTAGGTAGCGAGTACCAATTGCATCACAGGTGCAACTATTAGATCTTTATGGGACCTTGAGATATGTGTAGTCTAACAAACCACTATTATCATAATTGACATGTTTGTCCCATCCTTGCCTCGAACTCAGGTCTCACCGTGAATACGATTAAGTCGTCCAATTTGGAAACTGTGAAAATTCAGCCTAGTCTCACTCGTAACTGAAAATCCACCTCGTGGCTATAATTCGATTAGGTCTCACCATAACCAAAAAAATAACGAGGAGTGTTTGCAAGCTCATTGGATGACATGACTTAAATTTGACGGGTATTTTGAAAATGTTTGTGTTAACGAATAATGCATGCACACAAGATTCGTTACACATTTTGTTAAAAAAAATATTTTAACCAATTATATATATGTCAATCGTGTTTATGCGTCTAGTTTGTTATTTTATTTTATATATATAAATAACAAATACACATTGTTTATCGTTTTAAAACAGTTTTAAAAAATGTCGCCCATATATATTATTTGAGTTTCAAAAAAATATTTAACTTTAAACTCGTTAGAGTTTAACCTTTTAAAATTATCAATTTTAATCTTTGAAACTCGTTACTAGTTTTATTTGATGTTTTCATCAAAAATATTTAGCATATATTATAATTAACAATTAAATATAAATGCGTAAAATAAAACATAACCATATCATGCATCACACACACATAGCCTAGCCCAAAAATCCTATGCTTGATCTCATGAGCCGACATGGGATCAAGAGGTCAAACTAAGGGTAATATCGTAGCTCCCACTTAATTCAAGAATCAAGTGAAAACTTGACAAACGTCATCGTTGTCAATTTGACCTGTTCGCCATCTTCTAAGTCAAACTCCACATTGCATCTTTATCTTTAATCTTCATCTTATTACATTTATTTAAAATTGAAAAATATAACTAATCTAATACTTTTACAATTTAGAATAAACTTAAATACAATACTATGAAAATGAAAAATAAATATAATACAACTTTGGCTTCAAAATGGGCTTTCTAATAAAATAAATAATCAACATGACATAATATTGTCGTAATCAACAATCACAACAATCATACATAGGTCGGGGCATTATGGGCTATGTGTGCAATCACAATTTTAATAACTACATTATTAAAACCTACATATGACTTGTCCATGGTTACAATGCATGTGTACAACCATGGAATGAAATAAACAACAATTATTCAAGCCATAAAAAATAAATTCAAAATTTATAACAGTGATTTTTTTCAGATCTTATTCGTGTCATGAGGTAATCAACAAAGTTGACTTTCAAAATCATAAAGGTTTTGATTTTTACCAAATCACCACAAAGCTAAATCTAAAGAAAATCACGTGATAATTAATATGGTGTAAAAGCGGCTCGGATACCACTGTTGGAAAATCGTGTGTACTTTTAACAATTCAAATTAACGCAGCGGATAGTTAAAATAATAATATTTTATTATTTCATAAAACATTTACAAGATTAAATATTCGTATATTTAATGAAACATGTCCATTAATTTATCTCAATGAGATCCAGTTACACCATAATAATTGTCATGATTATAAAAACAAAAGAGGAGTTAACGATATACCTTCCTTGAAGAAACTGATGAACGGAGAGAAACCTACGATCAAAGAGTATGATCGTCTCTTAGGATAGTCCACTACACTTTCGAACAACGCCAATAGATGCTATTCCAAAATCAAGTAACTTATTAATCAACCCTTGATTAATTGAGTGAAACAATGAATAATAAAACTCCGTATAAGGTTTTGATTCTTAAGGATTAAAACGATGATGTTGTTTTTCCTTTTGCGATGGTAACAAAAATACCAAGCGTATCAATTAAAACCAATTTTGACCTATTTATAAACAAGAATATGGGATCAATCTTTTTGTATCTCTCGTGACTACACCATGATAATCAATATACGTATATTTAATAGAATCCTTGATTTATGGCAATTAGTTATTTTGTTGGTTTGTGAATCACAATAACAAAAGAAAAGATACGGATCACAACAACTTTTTTGAAAAGTTTTAATTTAATTATAATATTTAATTAAAAGGTACTAATTAATTAATTAATTAATTAATTCATAATTAAATATTTTAATTTTTTTCGTTACTTGAGTAATATATATACATCATATATATATATATATATATATATATATATATATATATATATATATATATATATATATATATATATATATATATATATATATATATATATATATATATATATTTCATTTGACGTCTATGTGTATATTTGTGTGACCCCGAAGGCTCAAATGAATTTAGCCATATAATTATATGTTGTACCTTACACATTAATCCTACAACATTTACCACGGAAGGCCTCATTCGTACTTAAAAGATCAATTTTTTAATAGACACTTAAGCAAAATATTTAAGAAACCTTTCTAGCGTTATAAATTATTGTACATATGGATTTCAATTTTGAAATTAAAAACTTATGAACAAATAATTAAATTGTTAATATTTTAGTTGATACGAGTTTCTAATTTCGTTATACAATTACAATTATATGCATAAAATGACAATAATAATGAATAGTTTATTTACATATTATGTTACAATTGTAATTTACTATCCAATTGTAAGTAGGGTTAAAAATGTATCGAATATGAGTTGAGTAATGTTACATTTATATCCATATTTATGTTCATATTCATATCTATTTATTCTTTTTATTAAACGTTCATATCCGTTTAAATAAATTTCATCTTTCCATATTCATATCCGTTAGATTAAGCGGGTCTAACAAATACCCGTTGAATTTTAATTTTTTTTCTAAATATTCTTATTATGGAATGAAATCATCAAAGTATCTTTAACAACACAAATATAACGCTTTTCAGGTTCTAATCTACTTACGCATTTATATCTATGTTTAAATATGCATACTAGAACTCCCAAGCTAGCGTAAGATATCTGTATATTGCTATGATAGAAAGTCAGGCTAGCTTAATTAGGAAAACTTAGTACGATTCTCTGGTTATGCTGAAGCTGCGATATAGATAAACCTGTACGTCTAGATTTTAAGGCCTATCCAACTTAGGTTGTGTTCAAGAATTGTCCAACTATATGAAATTAGCTAATCAATAGGATCTATGACCCTCTGCTATTCTATATTAGAAGCATCTATTAACTCAGTATGACCGGTGTTCTCTAGAGGCATTCTTTGCGCTTTGAATCAAGAAACCTAGGAATTGAGACGAGAAAGGTATAATGTACCCAGAAATTGCTCCCGAGAGACCTCTTAGGACCTTTACGACCTATCTACCTGCATGCAACTGTAGGACTCATTCCTATTGCATGTTCTTGCTTAATTGTTGCTTTAGGAGCGTTTCTACTATCCTTCCATGCATGTTATGAGTTTTTATCTTTTTTAGTATCAGCTTAACACTATAATGCCTGTATAATAATTAGGAATGTTTGCTCTCTCTTAAAATGGTAATAGGTTAAGTTAACAGTTGGTTTAGACCGACATGTTCCTCTATTTTTGATCATGTTTACTCAATAAGGCACGTCGTGATTTGATTCAAAGATCGATACGAGGTTTAGGATTAGAATATAACCGTTAACCCAAATGAGTTACTTCACTTAGGATAACCCCCAAGGTTTAGTTACCCTTCATTTATGAAACCCTAGTGACATACCTGCCTTTACCACCAAACAACTCTAGGATCCAAAGACCGGTAGGACTGTACGATTGAATCATTCGATGGATGTCATAACTACCCTAGTTAAAGCCTCTACATCATAATTACCTAGCCTAAGCATATATCATATTTAGCATTTCGTTAATCCGCCTTCTCCGGATTCCTCACCCAGATAATTTTATTGCAAGTAGGATATAATTATTATTCAAAACCACTATCCTATTATCTGGTTAATTTAATCAAAGATAATTCTCGATTAAGATTCAATTTGCATAACCATTCAAAAAACATGACCCTAGGCCAACTTACTCTTTCTACTCCTGCAGAAAAGGAAAAGAAGATTTAGGCCCCGCACTTCTAAATAATTTTTTTACCCGCATTACCTGCTGAGACTCGCTCTGCACACCTCGTTAGACGACAAATGAAACCAACCTTTGGGCGATAGTTGTAGGTGGTGTTAGTTTTTCCGCCGTTGTTGGGGAACAAATATTTTATTTAATATTGTTTTAATCATTTCATTAGTACGTACCTTTAGGTGGTGTCTAGAAAGTCTAGTCCCGGATTTAGTTGTTGGATTTTCGAACAGTCTCAAATTTATTGGAACCAAAATGATCCTCCCGCTCCACAAGTTCTACTTGGCCACCTAGGTTACGAATTGGATTGTGAAAATCTTTGTTAGTTATTAGTTCGATAAGGTTAGCGTTCGAATCCCAATTTGAAATTGTTTTAATTTATATTAACAAACCTTTCGGAGATAAAAATCATTTGAAAGTTACTTTTTAAATCTAAACTTTTCAGATTATCTAAAAATATATAGATGGAAAATCATGTTTCTCGCTTCTATGCAAAAGTCGTGTCTAGAATATTGAGGAGGAACAATCATCTTAACAACCGAAGGAGCCCCTAAAATCAGTTTACACATGATTAAACTAATTAGCACGTTCTGTCAATTTCAAGGCCTCTCAACTGACGATCCTAACTCTCACCTGAGTAAGTTCATCAGTATTGTTGACTCTTATAAGCAAACTGAACTTAACAAAAGTATTATAAAACTTCATCTTTTTCAATATTTTCTGTCTACACATGCTTTAGCATGGTTTGCTGGACTTGAATCCAATTCAATCCATTCATGGGAAGAATTAGCAACAAAGGTTTTACCTAAGTTCTATCCCCCTTCTCTTCAAACCCACTTAAGAAATGACATCGTTAACTTTCATCAGAAACCTAACGAATCATTATGTCTAGCTTGGAATAGGTTTAAGATGATGCTTAGAAAGTGTCCAAATCATTTGTGTAAATTTAGTTCGGACCCTTTTTAATGGTTTGACTAAACACGATCAGTCCACCCTCAACATGGCTTCGCAAGGAAACTTTATGCTCCGTACAACAGACGAAGCACGGGAACTCTTAGAGACGATTGGAACTTGATTAGAAGATTGGAACATTTAAGACTTAAAGGTAGAAACCACTTCAAATCAGACTCTAAAGGTGCTAGAATTCAGGTTAGAAGATCTCAACCTTGGGTTTCAAGAATTCTTAATCCCTAGAAAACAACAAAATAAACCTTTTCTATGTTATCATTACCCTAGATGTGTTATTAGACAACAAAACACCTCTAATAATAATATAATTTTCCCATTGAACAAACCCACTTCTTGTTCTCGGACAGTATTAGCTGATTTTATGGCCAAACAAAATATCATAAATCTTAAAGTTATAGAATGCCAAGACAAATTTGATGTTTTGATAAAAACTTTAATGAACTAATCACGAGTCTACATCTTACTTTAAAACAATTAACAACTAAACTGGAAACATAATACAAAGTGTTTAAAGCCCTAGTAATAGCTAGAGGCAGGAAAGAAACAACTACCGAAAAACCCAAAGAAAAAGCTTCCCCATCAAAACTTTCTGATATAGGACCTGTGCCAGTTGACTTCACTGTCAAATTACCGGACCCTATGCTACCTAAAGTTCCAGAAAATATTCCGCGAGAACGTATACCTTTCCCGGGTAGACTTAGGAAAGAAAGACAGGAATCACAATATTCTAAGTATTGTAATATTATCAAAGATTTTCATTTGAATGTACGTGTAGTTGATGTTTTAGTCAAAATGCCTAACTATGCAAAATTTATAAAAGAACTACTTTCAAACAAAGAAAAATCAAGCAAGATAATCAACCTACCCTTACGTGATGAATGTTATCTAATTTTACTTCATGGTATTCCCCATAGTTTATGAGATACAAGAAGATTCATGATAATGCTAAAAACGAACACATATTTCATAGCATTATCCCTCAAGAAAGACAAGATTTTAGTTGCAATTGTTCTATTTACAAGTGATATTCGTTTAAATAATAAAAGGTGAAGACAAAAGACAGATTCGCCGATTTGAAGACGCAAACGACCAAAAAGCTAAAAAGTACAAAGTACAATCCAAGTGGTTCAATATATTGATGAGAAACGTCTAAAAATTACAAACGTACAAGCCGCAAAATGCAAAGTACAAGATATTAAATTATAAGAAAAGGCATTCGAAAATCCGGAACCGAGACATGAACCAACTTTCAACGCTCGACGCAACGGAGCTGAAAGTACAAGTCAACTATGCACAAGAATATAATATAATATTTAAATAATTCATAATAAGAATAATAATAAATAAAAAAAATTTGTTAATTGAGCATAGTTAAGGGGTCATAAGTGAAAATTTCAAATCAACATTTGCCTATAAAACGAGACTACGGAGAATGAAGAAAGACACACCTTTTTCCAATCTTCTTTCTCTATATATGTAATTTATATATTTATATATATTAATAATTATAATTTTAATTTAAGTTTAATAATAATTAAGTTATTTTAAGAAATGTTTTACGGGTTTTAAAGTCGGAACTCTGTCCGTGTAATGCTACGCGATTATTCACCACTGTAAGCTATGTTCTTCCTTTTTAAATTAATGTCTCGTAACTAAGTTATTATTATGCTTATTTGAGCCGAAGTAATCAAGATGTTGGACTTAATATTAAAGATTGGGTTATTGGATTTTGTACCATAATTAAGGTATGGACAAATGACCGACACTTGTGGACATTGGACCATGGACCATTAATAGATGGGGGGTATTGTCTAATCGAATGACAACTCTTTGGAGTCTGTCGAACCTATCTTCAAATTAGTTAATCTAATAATTATTAAACGATTATGCATGTCCTATTTAGTGACGTTTATACGACATCTTTTACAATCATTTAATTAATCAATTGGGTTGGGTAATTTATTATTCATTCTGGCCAAGTGGGTAAATTAATAATCATGGACTAATTAAAACAGGGGTGGATTACATACAAGAGTAATTGGTGTAATTGTTAACAAAGTATTAAGACCTTGGATTACACACAGTCGATAACCCGGTGTAATTATTAACAAAGTATTAAGACCTTGTTACAGTTCGAATCCCCAATTAGTTGGAATATTTGACTTCGGGTATAAGGTTACTTTGACGATCATTTTATAATTATGACCGATGAACTATTATGGGCAAAAACCAGATAGGTATCAAATAAATCCAGGACAAAGGACAATTAACCCAGCATAATAAATTAAAATCAAAACGTCAAACATCATGATTATGGAAGTTTAAATAAGCATAATTCTTTTATTGTATTTCTCATCGTACTTTCATTTACTCGCAATTTTATTTATTGTCATTTTAATATTGTTATTTATTTTACGCACTTTAATTATCGTCATTTATCTGTACGCTTAAAATATAAAATCGAAAAACCGGTCATTAAACGGTAAATCCCCCCAAAGTTACCTATAATTACTACATCTAGTTTAACTACTTAATTAACTATTTTGACCTATTAAGACACCCAATAATAGTGTCCACGGATCGACCTCCCGGACTTTACCTTAGCTATATTATTACCAATAGGTATACTTGCCTTTTGTGTTTTAGTTTAATTTAGGTGATTTCCGGTAGTAAATAAATATAAAACTGATAGCCGTTTCATACACACCCTCTAGAACACATCAAGTTTTTGGCGCCGCTGCCGGGGACACTTTTTGTGTCTTCACGGGGTATTTAAGTTTTTTTTTTTTTTTTAGTTTTTGATTGATTAAAGATATATTAATTTAAATATAATAATTTAATAAAATATAATAATATAATAATATTAAAATAAAATATAATAATATAATAATATTGA
This sequence comes from Rutidosis leptorrhynchoides, assembly GCF_046630445.1. Taxonomy (NCBI): domain Eukaryota; kingdom Viridiplantae; phylum Streptophyta; class Magnoliopsida; order Asterales; family Asteraceae; genus Rutidosis; species Rutidosis leptorrhynchoides. The sequence goes on from NC_092333.1 coordinate 278,571,396, forward strand.
AATAAAATATAATAATATAATAATAATTTTGAATCAAATTTGAATCGTAAATTTTAAAAAGTCGTATTTATTAAATATTTCAGGGGTATATTATGTAACTTATAATTAATAATTTCTATCATGTCGCTTTTCATGTGAATAGTAAATTAATTAATTTCGTTTTATTTACTATTCATGAATAGTAAATGAGTTAAAAAAAGTTTTTTAAAAAAATAATAAAAAAATTATTAATTTTGTGAAAAAAAAAAATTTCTTAAAAAAAAAATTTTTAAATCCTTAAAAAAGAAATATTAAAATCGTTAAAAAAATAAAAAAAATATAAAGATAAAATTTTAAAAAAAATTTAAAAAAATATATATATTTTTAAGATTTTGTCTATAAAATTAAAAAAATATATATATTTATTTTAAGTTTTATTACCTTTAGATTTTTAGACTCTAGTTACAACTTTTAGTATTAAGTTTAGTTTTGCCATAGTTATTTTTATACTTTTAGATTTTTAGGCTTTGCCGTAAAATTCCTTAAGTGCTTTTTCTTTAGACTAAGATTTAGGTGGCTTAAAATTTTGCGACGCTGTGTTAAAATTTTAGTATCATTTTAAGTAATTGCCGTTTTTCGTTTAGAATCGCTTTTAAGTTTCGACGCGCTACTTTCTTATTTTTATTTTTCGACCTTTTATTTTTCCGACGTTTTTCGACGCAATCTGTTTCTTTCTTATTTCTCGACGCTCTAGTTTTTAGGACATAGAATTTTATATTTCTTCTCTAAAATTTCAAACAAAAATTATTTTAAGCGATTAAATTGATAGACATCCAAATTTTCTGGTTCGTAGTAATAGTTAGATTTGTTAGTGGCGAGTTGTGGACTTCCGATTTAAAGGGTCCTGGCTACCTGCTGCATCTATTGGCTATTCGAAACGTGGGCAAAATCAGAAAAGTCTATTAATTTGATAACTTATATAATTTTTATTTTTATAACTAATAGGATATTCAGTGAATGCACCGAGCAAAACGTTCACCACCTTTCATACGTTCACCACCTGTAACTCGATCAAGGCATCTAGCCAATATTGTTGCCGTTGAATTTTCTTTAGAATCATCATCTAGTCGAACAAGTTCTCCAACTCAAATTTCCGATAATCCATTTTTTGAACCCGATTTCACAACTGAGAATCCGGAGGATATTCAAGGACAATTCCAAGATCCTGAACCACTAATCATTCCTCCCGAACCACAAATAGTTAAATCAGAATCTTCTAGTGATTCGGATTTAACAAATTCAATTATGGAAGTAATGGAACCTCAAAGTATGGAAGACCGAATGAGAGCCACACGCACGGGTCAAGGTCACGCCATTAATCAGCCAGATGTTAGAGCATCAGATTTTGAAATCAAAGGACAAATCCTATACATGATCACCAATCAGTGCCAATTTGGTGGTATAACAAAAGAAGATCCAAACGAACATCTTCGAACTTTTAATAGGATTTGTAATCTATTTAAAATCCGAGAAGTTGAGGATGAAACTATTTATCTTATGTTGTTCCCATGGACTTTAAAAGGAGAAGCCAAAGATTGGTTAGAATCGTTACCTGAAGGAATGATTGACTCATGAGATATTTTAGTTGAGAAATTTCTTCAAAGATTCTTTCCGGCATCTAAAGCCGTGAGACTTCAAGGAGAAATTGCCACGTTCGTGCAAAAGCCAAATGAAACGTTATATGAGGCATGGACAAGATTCGGAAGGATGTTGAGAGGATGTCCTCAACATGGTTTAGATACTTTTCAAATAATGCAAATTTTCTATAAAGGTGTCGACATCGTCACACGAAAAGACATCGACAATGCAAATTACAAACCGATTTGTTTTCTGAAAACCTATTTTCAATGCGTTCATTACCATTGAACGTAAAATCCTGAGAATTCATCAGAATTCATTAGGTCACCTGAACCAAATCGGGTGTCAACCGTAAGAACGGTGGTTGCATAGAATGGTCGAAGATAGGACCTTGTGCCAGACCAGAAAAATTATAGGATGATCTTTACTATTGCTCCTACAAAGGATAGTAATAGCATCCGACACGTTTTAGACCATGAAAAAATGCATGTCATTAGAGATTGCCTTAACAGTTTCTTGTTCATCGCTTTCCTTTACAACCGGATGGTAGTTTACCGAAAGGTAATATACGGGACAAGTAAACTGGACGTGTTGCTTTCCTAATACAAGGTTAGCAAGTGGGTGACACAAAACCGTAAAGTTTTGAGCTAAAATTTTAAAATTCGAAACCCACAAAACCCACAATAACATTTTGCAACACCGGTGAAGGGTTATTCCGGAAAACTTATCTAGGATAAAAACTAGATTGAATTTTCAAAAGATCAAATGTTTTCATAAAGATCCAATTTCCTAACGGATCTAAATTTTTATAGTCATGTGAGACTGTAAACCACATCGTTACTATCATTGTTCATAACCGCCGTATTGAAATCACTGATGTACAAAGTGTGAAGAATAAAGAAGTGATTCAAGTATGTTTTTATTTCAAGACTATATTGCTTGAGGACAAGCAACACTCAAGTGTGGGAATATTGATAATGCTAAAAACGAACACATATTTCATAGCATTATCCCTCAAGAAAGACAAGATTTTAGTTGCAATGGTTCTATTTACAAGTGATATTCATTTAAATAATAAAAGGTGAAGACAAAAGGCAGATTCGACGATTTGAAGACGCAAACGACCAAAAAGCTAAAAAGTACAAAGTACAATCCAAGTGGTTCAATATATTGATGAGTGAAAGGGAACAAGGAAAGCTACTGAGTAATAATGAAGTAAATCCTCGGAATGAAAATGTTAACATGGTATCAACAAATTCTGAAAAATCAACACCAGAAGATGGGAAAGTTTTAGATGTGAGTAACAATGAAGAAGTTACAACACCACCACCACCCGAGTATGTAAAGCCAGTGGTGGCACCATACAAAACACCCATCCCGTTTCCAAGAAAAGGAGTTGAGTATGAGCAAGTGATAGGTAATAAAGTTTGTGATACCTTTGGAAAAAAGAAGAAGAAGAAGAATAAGAAAGTGCAAGAAACAAAAACCGTAGAAGTAAACCCGGTGAAGATAGTTCCACCAAAACCTCCACCTAGGGTAGGTGATCCGGGTGAATTTATTGTTCCTTGTCTACTAAGTGACTGTGTCATGTATGATGCACTAGCAGATTTAGGTGCAAGTGTGAGTGTTATGCCTCTTTTATTATATAAGAGATTAGGAGTAGGTGAGTTAAGTCCAACGGATATGAGTGTTCGACTCCTTGATCAAACCATTAAGCACCCAGTTGGAATTACAGACAACCTACCCGTTCAAGTAGGTAATTTAACCTTTCTAGTCGAATTCATTGTCATTGACATAGAAGAGGACCCAAACATTCCTCTAATTTTAGGTCGACCATTCTTAGCATCCACCGGTGCGTTATTTGATGTAAGAAAGGGTAGAATGACACTTAGTAATGATGAGAAATCGATCACCTTTATGATTCGAAAGTCTAAATCTCCACCAACCAAAACCGTTGAACTAGCAAAAATGATTGTTAAGAACCATGTTGTTTTACCAACTCTAATGGTAGTGCTCAACAATAATAAAACGCCTAAGTGTGGGGAAAATGAAGTTACACCTAATGATGACCTGATAACAAAGAACCCCGTTGTTGATACGAAATTAAATGATCCCGTTATTAATAGTTCAATGAAGAAACTTATTAAATGAATTCGCGATGCTAGAACCAATGGGAACTTTAAGTTATGTAACCTGTTAGTATCTAATCTGTCGCCTAAAGAAAAGGCGAAATTAGTTGAATTTATGGATATTACACAAGAATCCGACCAATGGCTTAAAGCAAAAGTCACAGATATGCAAGTTGATTATGGTCCAAGAAAAATTGACAATGAAGTTAATCACAATTTTGACACCACAGCTACCTAAGTGTGGGGAGATTCAAAATGTTCTAAAAAGAAAATGCTGTCTAGAGTTAGTTGTTCTGTTCTCGTGTAGTTCCGAGAATGGAATCCGATTGGTCTTTTCCACTAGCAGACACTAAAGAACTAGTTTTCTCTCCCTATTCTGAATTTTTTTTTTTTGTTTTGTAGGTTTTATATGAAATTAATATGCTTTTTAAATTTAAGTTTTGTGTGATTTTAAAAACAAAAATTTACTTTATTTAATTAAGTTTAAAAAAAATGATTTCTAAAATTCGTCGTGAGTTAAACACTAGGTCATTGAACCGAAATTGCTTTACCCGAGGGCGGGACGACAAATTTTGTTATCATTATTTTTAATTTTATTGATTTAAAGTATGCCAAAAAAAATATTAGATTTTATAAATTTTTGAAAGTGGGGTAATATACCAAACTTCAAAGATATGTATATATGTTTGTAGTTTATCTTATGTACAAAACAGGGTAAAACAACGCACTTTCAAAGACTGTCATTAAGTTCAGCAAAAGCTACTAATTTTGACGACAAGACGCAAAATATCAAATGTGAAATAACAACAATATATTTGCAAATTCGGTAATTTTAATCATTTTTCTACACTAATCACCCTCATGAATTTAAATTTTTACTGATTTCTTGCAAATGAGGGCATTGCAAGATCTCAAGTGTGGGGAAGGGTTATAAATTCTCTCGGGTTTACACTTGGTTTAATTGCCAAATTTTGTGAAAATTTGAAAAATTTTCAACTAAATGAATTCAAAATCATGTTTATACATATTTATGAACGATAAAACTATGTGATACTACCGAAATTATTGTTACCTTGGAAAAGACATAAATTGAGAAACAACCCAAAACGCTTGAATTCATTTAAAATGGAATAGAGGGGAATAAAAAGGCAAAGAAAGAAATAAATAAAAGCTGAGTGTGGGAAGAATTCACCAAGTTCTTTAAAACATATATCACATATCTGTACAAGCTTATTGCAGGTACTTTTGTTTTGGACTAAACTAATCAGTTTTACCCGATTTACTGTAATATATTCGAAAGAAAGATGGATCTACACGATGAATCAATTCCATCATTAAAAGGAAGTAAAGTCTTCCGAAAAAGCCACGCGCTTCTTGATTTAGGTCAAGAAGTTGTCGTCCAGACCAGCTGTAGGTTGACGAAAAATCTAGAAAAGTCATCTCTAAAATCAGCAGGATATCCACGAACCTCAGCATCAAACAGGGTCGCCATGTGGTCAGACTTATCCTAACCATGAGAGGATCTGTCTCGTAAAATGGGGAGGGCGCCGTGCAAATTAGCTTGATAAGACTAATGAATCAGACCCCCAGTAAGGATAATTTTCTTAAAGATTAAAAATTAGCTTTTTAGCCTGATATTACTCAATCCTTGAGATTGACTTTAAAGATTGAGAATTACAAACTCATGGAATTCGATGATATCTAAACTCGAACTTGAACGAGAAAATATTTTGATCAAATTACAAACCGATTTGTTTTCTGAAAACCTATTTTCAATGCGTTCATTACCATTGAACGTAAAATCCTGAGAATTCATCAGAATTCATTAGGTCACCTGAACCAAATCGGGTGTCAACCGTAAGAACGGTGGTTGCATAGAATGGTCGAAGATAGGACCTTGTGCCAGACCAGAAAAATTATAGGATGATCTTTACTATTGCTCCTACAAAGGATAGTAATAGCATCCGACACGTTTTAGACCATGAAAAAATGCATGTCATTAGAGATTGCCTGAACAGTTTCTTGTTCATCGCTTTCCTTTACAACCGGATGGTAGTTTACCGAAAGGTAATATACGGGACAAGTAAACTGGACGTGTTGCTTTCCTAATACAAGGTTAGCAAGTGGGTGACACAAAACCGTAAAGTTTTGAGCTAAAATTTTAAAATTCGAAACCCACAAAACCCACAATAACATTTTGCAACACCGGTGAAGGGTTATTCCGGAAAACTTATCTAGGATAAAAACTAGATTGAATTTTCAAAAGATCAAATGTTTTCATAAAGATCCAATTTCCTAACGGATCTAAATTTTTATAGTCATGTGAGACTGTAAACCACATCGTTACTATCATTGTTCATAACCGCCGTATTGAAATCACTGATGTACAAAGTGTGAAGAATAAAGAAGTGATTCAAGTATGTTTTTATTTCAAGACTATATTGCTTGAGGACAAGCAACACTCAAGTGTGGGAATATTGATAATGCTAAAAACGAACACATATTTCATAGCATTATCCCTCAAGAAAGACAAGATTTTAGTTGCAATGGTTCTATTTACAAGTGATATTCATTTAAATAATAAAAGGTGAAGACAAAAGGCAGATTCGACGATTTGAAGACGCAAACGACCAAAAAGCTAAAAAGTACAAAGTACAATCCAAGTGGTTCAATATATTGATGAGTGAAAGGGAACAAGGAAAGCTACTGAGTAATAATGAAGTAAATCCTCGGAATGAAAATGTTAACATGGTATCAACAAATTCTGAAAAATCAACACCAGAAGATGGGAAAGTTTTAGATGTGAGTAACAATGAAGAAGTTACAACACCACCACCACCCGAGTATGTAAAGCCAGTGGTGGCACCATACAAAACACCCATCCCGTTTCCAAGAAAAGGAGTTGAGTATGAGCAAGTGATAGGTAATAAAGTTTGTGATACCTTTGGAAAAAAGAAGAAGAAGAAGAATAAGAAAGTGCAAGAAACAAAAACCGTAGAAGTAAACCCGGTGAAGATAGTTCCACCAAAACCTCCACCTAGGGTAGGTGATCCGGGTGAATTTATTGTTCCTTGTCTACTAAGTGACTGTGTCATGTATGATGCACTAGCAGATTTAGGTGCAAGTGTGAGTGTTATGCCTCTTTTATTATATAAGAGATTAGGAGTAGGTGAGTTAAGTCCAACGGATATGAGTGTTCGACTCCTTGATCAAACCATTAAGCACCCAGTTGGAATTACAGACAACCTACCCGTTCAAGTAGGTAATTTAACCTTTCTAGTCGAATTCATTGTCATTGACATAGAAGAGGACCCAAACATTCCTCTAATTTTAGGTCGACCATTCTTAGCATCCACCGGTGCGTTATTTGATGTAAGAAAGGGTAGAATGACACTTAGTAATGATGAGAAATCGATCACCTTTATGATTCGAAAGTCTAAATATCCACCAACCAAAACCGTTGAACTAGCAAAAATGATTGTTAAGAACCATGTTGTTTTACCAACTCTAATGGTAGTGCTCAACAATAATAAAACGCCTAAGTGTGAGGAAAATGAAGTTACACCTAATGATGACCTGATAACAAAGAACCCCGTTGTTGATACGAAATTAAATGATCCCGTTATTAATAGTTCAATGAAGAAACTTATTAAATGAATTCGCGATGCTAGAACCAATGGGAACTTTAAGTTATGTAACCTGTTAGTATCTAATCTGTCGCCTAAAGAAAAGGCGAAATTAGTTGAATTTATGGATATTACACAAGAATCCGACCAATGGCTTAAAGCAAAAGTCACAGATATGCAAGTTGATAATGGTCCAAGAAAAATTGACAATGAAGTTAATCACAATTTTGACACCACAGCTACCTAAGTGTGGGGAGATTCAAAATGTTCTAAAAAGAAAATGCTGTCTAGAGTTAGTTGTTCTGTTCTCGTGTAGTTCCGAGAATGGAATCCGATTGGTCTTTTCCACTAGCAGACACTAAAGAACTAGTTTTCTCTCCCTATTCTGAATTTTTTTTTTTGTTTTGTAGGTTTTATATGAAATTAATATGCTTTTTAAATTTAAGTTTTGTGTGATTTTAAAAACAAAAATTTACTTTATTTAATTAAGTTTAAAAAAAATGATTTCTAAAATTCGTCGTGAGTTAAACACTAGGTCATTGAACCGAAATTGCTTTACCCGAGGGCGGGACGACAAATTTTGTTATCATTATTTTTAATTTTATTGATTTAAAGTATGCCAAAAAAAATATTAGATTTTATAAATTTTTGAAAGTGGGGTAATATACCAAACTTCAAAGATATGTATATATGTTTGTAGTTTATCTTATGTACAAAACAGGGTAAAACAACGCACTTTCAAAGACTGTCATTAAGTTCAGCAAAAGCTACTAATTTTGACGACAAGACGCAAAATATCAAATGTGAAATAACAACAATATATTTGCAAATTCGGTAATTTTAATCATTTTTCTACACTAATCACCCTCATGAATTTAAATTTTTACTGATTTCTTGCAAATGAGGGCATTGCAAGATCTCAAGTGTGGGGAAGGGTTATAAATTCTCTCGGGTTTACACTTGGTTTAATTGCCAAATTTTGTGAAAATTTGAAAAATTTTCAACTAAATGAATTCAAAATCATGTTTATACATATTTATGAACGATAAAACTATGTGATACTACCGAAATTATTGTTACCTTGGAAAAGACATAAATTGAGAAACAACCCAAAACGCTTGAATTCATTTAAAATGGAATAGAGGGGAATAAAAAGGCAAAGAAAGAAATAAATAAAAGCTGAGTGTGGGAAGAATTCACCAAGTTCTTTAAAACATATATCACATATCTGTACAAGCTTATTGCAGGTACTTTTGTTTTGGACTAAACTAATCAGTTTTACCCGATTTACTGTAATATATTCGAAAGAAAGATGGATCTACACGATGAATCAATTCCATCATTAAAAGGAAGTAAAGTCTTCCGAAAAAGACACGCGCTTCTTGATTTAGGTCAAGAAGTTGTCGTCCAGACCAGCTGTAGGTTGACGAAAAATCTAGAAAAGTCATCTCTAAAATCAGCAGGATATCCACGAACCTCAGCATCAAACAGGGTCGCCATGTGGTCAGACTTATCCTAACCATGAGAGGATCTGTCTCGTAAAATGGGGAGGGCGCCGTGCAAATTAGCTTGATAAGACTAATGAATCAGACCCCCAGTAAGGATAATTTTCTTAAAGATTAAAAATTAGCTTTTTAGCCTGATATTACTCAATCCTTGAGATTGACTTTAAAGATTGAGAATTACAAACTCATGGAATTCGATGATATCTAAACTCGAACTTGAACGAGAAAATATTTTGATCAAATTACAAACCGATTTGTTTTCTGAAAACCTATTTTCAATGCGTTCATTACCATTGAACGTAAAATCTTGAGAATTCATCAGAATTCATTAGGTCACCTGAACCAAATCGGGTGTCAACCGTAAGAACGGTGGTTGCATAGAATGGTCGAAGATAGGACCTTGTGCCAGACCAGAAAAATTATAGGATGATCTTTACTATTGCTCCTACAAAGGATAGTAATAGCATCCGACACGTTTTAGACCATGAAAAAATGCATGTCATTAGAGATTGCCTTAACAGTTTCTTGTTCATCGCTTTCCTTTACAACCGGATGGTAGTTTACCGAAAGGTAATATACGGGACAAGTAAACTGGACGTGTTGCTTTCCTAATACAAGGTTAGCAAGTGGGTGACACAAAACCGTAAAGTTTTGAGCTAAAATTTTAAAATTCGAAACCCACAAAACCCACAATAACATTTTGCAACACCGGTGAAGGGTTATTCCGGAAAACTTATCTAGGATAAAAACTAGATTGAATTTTCAAAAGATCAAATGTTTTCATAAAGATCCAATTTCCTAACGGATCTAAATTTTTATAGTCATGTGAGACTGTAAACCACATCGTTACTATCATTGTTCATAACCGCCGTATTGAAATCACTGATGTACAAAGTGTGAAGAATAAAGAAGTGATTCAAGTATGTTTTTATTTCAAGACTATATTGCTTGAGGACAAGCAACACTCAAGTGTGGGAATATTGATAATGCTAAAAACGAACACATATTTCATAGCATTATCCCTCAAGAAAGACAAGATTTTAGTTGCAATGGTTCTATTTACAAGTGATATTCATTTAAATAATAAAAGGTGAAGACAAAAGGCAGATTCGACGATTTGAAGACGCAAACGACCAAAAAGCTAAAAAGTACAAAGTACAATCCAAGTGGTTCAATATATTGATGAGAAACGTCTAAAAATTACAAACGTACAAGCCACAAAACGCAAAGTACAAGATATTAAATTATACGAAAAGATGTTCGAAAATCCGGAACCGAGACATGAACCAACTTTCAACGCTCGATGCAACGGAGCTGAAAGTACAAGTCAACTATGCACAAGAATATAATATAATATTTAAATAATTCATAATAAGAATAATAATAAATAATAAAAAGTTGTTAATTGAGCATAGTTAAGGGGTAATAAGTGAAGATTTCAAATCAACATTTGCCTATAAAACGAGACTACGGAGAATGAAGAAAGACACACCTTTTTCCAATCTTCTTTCTCTATATATGTAATTTATATATTTATATATATATATAATTATAATTTTAATTTAAGTTTAATAATAATTGAGTTATTGTAAGAAATATTTTACGGGTTTTAAAGTCGGAACTCTGTCCATGTAACGCTACGCGATTATTCACCACTGTAAGCTATGTTCTTCCTTTTTAAATTAATGTCTCGTAACTAAGTTATTATTATGCTTATTTGAGCCGAAGTAATCAAGATGTTGGACTAAATATTAAAGATTGGGTTATTGGATTTTGTACCATAATTAGGGTATGGACAAAAGACCGACACTTGTGGACATTGGACCATGGACCATTAATAGATGGGGGGTATTGTCTAATCGAATGACAACTCTTTGGAGTCTGTCGAACCTATCTTCAAATTAGTTAATCTAATAATTATTAAACGATTATGCATGTCCTATTTAGTGACGTTTATACGACATCTTTTACAATCATTTAATTAATCAATTGGGTTGGGTAATTTATTATTCATTCTGGACAAGTGGGTAAATTAATAATCATGGACTAATTAAAACAGGGGTGGATTACATACAAGGGTAATTGGTGTAATTGTTAACAAAGTATTAAGACCTTGGATTACACACAGTCGATAACCTGGTGTAATTATTAACAAAGTATTAAGACCTTGTTACAGTTCGAATCCCTAATTAGTTAGAATATTTGACTTCGGGTATAAGGTTAATTTGACGATGAACTATTATGGGTAAAAACCAGATAGGTATCAAATAAATCCAGGACAAAGGACAATTAACCCAGCATAATAAATTAAAATCAAAACGTCAAACATCATGATTACGGAAGTTTAAATAACCATAATTCTTTTATTGTATTTCTCATCGTACTTTCATTTACTCGCAATTTTATTTATTGTCATTTTAATATTGTTATTTATTTTACGCACTTTAATTATCATCATTTATCTGTACGCTTAAAATATAAAATCGACAAACCGATCATTAAACGGTAAATCCCCCCAAAGTTACCTATAATTTGTAGCGAACCGACAAAATCGTCATTGACGGCGCCGTCTACTTAGGTCCCGTTACGTGGTCATAAGTCTTTAAAACAACGTTTGACCCAAAAGATATGTCGCATTCATTTCAAATGTAAAGATTGTTCAAAGTTTATGAGAATAGTTCCACCACAAGTTACGTTACAAAGTTATAAGTACAAATGAAACTTATGCGACACAATTTAAAAGTAGCCAAAAGACGCTTCATGTATGCATATATACTCGTCATCCAATGCAAGTATCAAAATAATGAGCGGAAGCATGTATCATGTATCGTTCAAGGACCTGAGAAAAACATAGAAATCTGTCAACGAAAACGTTGGTGAAATCATAGGTTTAAGTAAGTAAGTACAGGTGAACCACAAGATTTGCATCAATGAAATAATAGTAATACATTCCAAAAGTTTGTTTCACGAGCACCCAATTATCAATGCTTAACATTCCTTCCATAGAACCCCATCACTTAGTGCTAGAACATACACTGTTTCTCGAAAATATATTTCATTCGTAAACGGTAGCGAACCGTTTGAATGAGGGTTTGTCAAACCCATATGGATCCATACAACATAAGTTCTCGCTTACACCCGGCAAGTGTAACTAATGATAATCGAATTGAGGATTTTGTTCTAAACTCGTATGTAGAATGTTTGTTTTCCTGTACTTGTGTTCACTTAGTAAAGAAATGTTTATGTTTTCTCATCCCAAATGTAAGTTCAAAAAGAGTAAAAGTGGGACTATGATCTCACCTTGAGTGCACGAGTAGTAAAGTACTTCAACAAGTAAACGTGTGCAAAGAACAATGCTAGTCTTGACCTAAACAATAGGTTGTATCAATAACGGTAAACACGATAGGTCAAAGATGTTCAATTAGTCCTATGGCTCGTTAAGACTCGATCATAATAGCATGTGAATCAAATTGTCATGTTTCATGCAAGGTACAAGTATAAAAACATGTTAGAACGATTGCACAATTATTTGGTTAAGTTTGATTAAAAGTCAACTTGGTCGGGTCAAAGTCAACGGAAAAGTCAACGGGGTCGGGTTGGGTATCCGACAATTTTTCTAAGTTATATAATCATATATGAGCATGTTGGCCAAGTTTCATGTTAATCGGAGGTCCGTAGCATAGCAAACCTTTTTATGTCAAATGACCAAAGCAAACAGCCAGTTTTAGTGTATCAGGACGGTGTCCCAAAATCAGGACGGTGTCCCAGTATGAAGAGTGGGACGGCGTCCCAAAATCAGGACGGTGTCCTGATATGAAGAGTGGGACGGCGTCCAAGAGGGTGGGACGGCGTCCCAAATGGCTTACAGGTCCTGTTTGCTGAATTACATAAGTGCACGACCCAAACTTCAAATAATCATAACTTATGATCCGCAAACAATTAGAACATGTATTTTATATCACCGGAAAGCTATTTCGACAAGGAACACAACTAGATACATTAACTGAAACAAATTTATCATTTAAGACAACAATAACCTCGTCGAATGTTCGTTAAACGTCCAAAATCAAAGTTTCAAGTTCATCAAGATGCATTTCAAGTTCCGGGAATCCAATTTACATGTATGATATGCCGTTTTGAAGGTAATGAAACATGTAATACAACTAAACACTTATCAATAACATTAACAAGCATTCAACGCATCAAAAGTTCATTTTAAAGCTATCAAACCCTAACCAAAAGTTCACAAAATCAATAATCGCGTTTATGAAGTTTCTTTAATCAATCTATACATCAAAATGAAGCTAATGATACTAGTAACACTTTTAAAACATGCACATTAACAATCTAATAACATTTGATCATCCAAAATCAAGGATTTAGCAAGTAATTTTCATAATGAACTAGTTACACCAAAAACAACAAATCGAGCATACAAATTACATACACGACATCACAATGAGCCATAGACACTAATTAACATACTTTTAAGTCAAGAACACAAATTTAAAGAAAACTAGTGTTTTAGAAATGTTACCCAAACGAGATGAAGTTGGTACCAAAATGAAGAGGATGAAGAGAGGATCACGAATATGTAATTTATTTTGTTGTAAGCCTCCTAGGTCGAATTTAGATGATGATTGAATGAATTTGGTAAATGTGTGTGTGTTCTTGCTAGAGAGAAAGAGAGAGAGAGGGAGATGGTTGAATGGTGGTGATTGGGGTGGACTAGTTGACCTAGTCAACTAGTTTGCCCCGTGTCAATTTTAGTCCCTCGAGTTTGTAGTCGGGTGCGGAAAATACCTAAACGGAATATTTTAAAACGCGTATTAACGGGAGATGTTATAAACATATAACGGAGTTTAAATTAGTATAACGGAAAAGTAAATGGAAAAAGGCGGGATGTTACATTACCTACTCCTTAAAAGAAATTTCGTCCTGAAATTTAAGTAGGCGTAGTATTCGTTGTTTCTTCCTCGAGATCTTGCGTTTCCGAATTCACGAATAGATGAGGATACTTCCTTTGCATTTGATATTGTCTTTCCCAAGTAAACTCGGGTCCCCTTTTGGCGTTCCAACGGACTTTAACAATCGGGATTCGGCTTTGTTTCAATGTCTTGACGGAGGTGTCCACAATTTCAACCGGTTCCTCCACAAAATGAAGTTTGTCATCAATAGTAAGTTCCTCGAGAGGGATGATGATATCGGGTTCGGCAAGACACTTTTTCAAGTTAGATACATGGAAGGTAGGATGAACGGAACTCAGTTGAGGCGGAAGATCTAAACGATAAGCAACGGTTCCAATACGCTCCAAGATTTCGAAAGGACCAATATACCGCGGATTTAGCTTCCCGCTTTTCCCAAAACGGATTACACCCTTCCAAGGTGCGACTTTTAACATTACTCGGTCACCGACTTGAAATTCAAGATCGTTGCGTCGTTTGTCGGTATAGCTCTTTTGACGACTTCGGGCCGTCCTAAGCCTATCTCGGATTTGAATGATTTTCTCGGTGGTTTCGTGAATGAGTTCGGGTCCGGTGATTTGCACGTCGCCTACCTCGGACCAACAAAGAGGTGAACGACATTTGCGGCCATATAGCGCTTCAAAAGGTGCGGCTTTAATACTCGCGTGATAACTATTGTTATAAGAGAACTCGGCGAGAGGTAAGTGCTTGTCCCAAGCTTTTCCGAAATCAACCACGCAAGCTCGTAACATGTCTTCCAAAGTTTGAATTGTGCGTTCGCTTTGTCCGTCGGTTTTTGGATGATATGCGGTGCTCATGTCTAAATGCGTTCCCAACGCTTCTTGCAATGTACGCCAAAATCTAGAAACGAAACGGCCATCTCGGTCGGAGATAATCGATAAAGGTACACCGTGTCGGGCTACGATCTCCTTAATGTAAAGTTGTGCAAGTTTCTCCATTTTGTCCGTTTCTTTCATGGCAAGGAAGTGTGCGGATTTGGTGAGACGGTCAACAATAACCCAAATGGTATCATAACCGCCCGTCGTTTTTGGTAGTTTAGTGATAAAATCCATCGTTATTCTTTCCCACTTCCATTACGGGATCTCGGGTTGTTGAAGTAGTCCGGACGGTCTTTGGTGTTCGGCTTTGACTTTGGAACATGTCAAACACTTGGAAACATAAGTAGCTATGTCCCTTTTGATGTTCGGCCACCAATATAGTTGTTTAAGGTCGTGGTACATCTTATTGGCACCGGGGTGAATCGAGTATCGTGACTTATGGGCTTCATCTAAAATAAGGCTTCGTAGGTCCCCATAACTAGGCACCCAAATCCTTCCAGCGTAATATCGGAGTCCGGTCTCCCTAATTTCGAATCGAGAGACGAGAATGTTCAAGAGCTCGTGTGAAAGGTTTTCATCCTTGAGGGCCTCATCTTGGGCTACACGAATTTGACTATTGAGGTTGGTGTGAATGGTGATGTTTAAAGCTCGGACACGAAGAGGCACCGCTCTTTCTTTTCGACTTAAGGCATCGGCTACTACGTTTGCCTTCCCGGGATGGTAACGAAGCTCGCAATCGTAATCGTTCAAAGTTTCAATCCACCGTCGTTGTCTCATGTTTAGTTGCTTTTGATCGAAAATGTGTTGGAGACTTTTGTGGTCGGTAAAGATAGTACTCTTGGTTCCATAAAGATAGTGTCTCCACATTTTAAGTGCAAAGACAACGGCTCCGAGTTCGAGATCATGCGTCGTGTAGTTTCGTTCATGAATTTTGAGTTGTCGAGAAGCATAAGCAATGACTTTCGTTCGTTGCATCAATACACACCCAAAACCATGTTTCGAGGCATCGCAATATACAACAAAGTCATCATTGCCTTCAGGAAGTGACAAGATAGGAGCGGTGGTTAGCTTCGTTTTCAAGATTTGAAACGCGGATTCTTGCTCGGTCGCCCAAATGAATTTCTTTCCCTTGTGAGTTAATGCGGTTAGAGGACGTGCAACCAAAGAGAAGTTTTCGATGAATCTACGATAGTACCCGGCGAGACCCAAGAATTGACGAATGTGAGTAGGAGTAGTAGGAGTCTCCCATTTACTAATGGCTTCGATCTTCGTGGGATCGACTTTAATGCCTTGATCACTTACAACATGACCAAGAAATTGAACTTCCTTCAACCAAAATTCACACTTGGAGAATTTGGCATAAAGTCGTTCTTGTCTCAAGAGTTCAAGCACAAGTCGGAGATGTTGTTCGTGCTCTTCTTCATTTTTAGAATAGATTAATATATCATCGATGAACACAATAACGAATTTATCGAGATACGGTTTGCACACGCGGTTCATAAGATCCATGAACACCGCCGGTGCGTTAGTGAGACCAAATGGCATGACGAGGAATTCATAACTACCATAACGAGTCCGGAAAGCGGTTTTGGAGACATCTTCCCCCTTAACCCTTAATTGATGATAACCCGAGCGGAGATCGATTTTCGAATATACACAAGACCCTTGTAGTTGATCAAAGAGGTCATCGATGCGAGGAAGAGGATATCGGTTCTTAACCGTCAATTTATTTAGTTTACGATAATCAATGCACATTCGTAGGGATCCGTCTTTCTTTTTAACAAACAAAATCGGAGCGCCCCAAGGTGAATGGCTAGGTTGGATAAAACCACGGTCAAGTAGTTCTTGGATTTGACATTGCAATTCTTGCATTTCGGATGGAGCAAGTCTATACGGTGCACGTTCTACGGGTGCGGCTCCCGGAATAAGATCGATTTGGAATTCAACCGGTCGATGAGGTGAAAGACCCGGCAGTTCGTCGGGAAATACATCGGAAAAGTCACTAACAATTGGCACATCATCGATATGCTTCTCATCGGACTCGACTTTCTTAACGTGGGCAAGGATCGCTAAACAACCCTTACGGAGTAGTTTTCTAACTTTAAGGCACGAAACGAGGTTGAGTCTGGTGCAACTCTTATCGCCATAAACAATCAAAGGTTCACCATTCTCGATAGGAATTCGGATTGCGTTAAGATCACAAAGGATGTGAGATTTCGTTTTGACTAACCAATTCATACCGATTATTACATCAAAGCTTCCTAGTTCCATGGGTATCAAGTCAATTTCAAATTCCTTACCCAAAATGTTTAACGTACACCCCCGGTAATATGTGTCGGCACTTAATAGTTTCCCGTTAGCCACTTCAATGGTATAAGTGGTATCTAATGGAAGAGGTGGAGTGCTAAAAGAATGAGTCAAAGTCTTGGATGCAAAGCATTTATCGGCACCCGAATCGAATAAGCAAGAGACATAAGAATTGTTGAGAAGAAACGTACCCGTGACTAGTTCAGTGTCATCCCGAGCTTCCTCGGTGTTGATGTTGAAAGCTCGGCCGCGCGTATTGGGGTTATCTTTCCTCTTCGGGCATGCATTTCTATAATGGCCCATTTGGCCACATTCGTAACAAGTGCCCGTCTTTGGTGCATTGGGCCACTTTCGAGCGACGGGAGTGGCACTTTTACAATCGTTGGCCTTATGACCAATTCCTTGGCACCGATGGCAAATTAGCTTACTACATTCGCCAAAGTGATGTTTGTTGCATTTGTTGCAAAGAGGTAAAATTCCGGCATAACCCTTCTTGCCGTCGGAGGTGAAAGATTTCTTGGCAAAGTTGTTGTTGCTTGATTGGGGAGCTTCCCATTTTCTTTTGTTGTTACCCGACTTGTCCTCGGCTTTAGGTGCCGGTACTACGATTTCGTCCACTGTCTCTATCAATTTGCGGGCCATGTTCAAAGCTTCTTGATGATTAGGGGGTTTGGATGACATTACTCCGTGTTTGATGCTCTTTGGAAGACCATCCATGTAAAGTTCAACCCTTAAAGCTTCGGGGTTCACAAGATTTGGGCACATCAAGGCTAGTTCGGAAAATCGTTGATTATAAGCCTTGAGATCATTTTCGATCGCCTTTAAAGTTCTTAGCTCTTGTTCGAGCCTTCGGGTTTCTTCACGAGGGAAATATTCGACAATCATCTTTTCCCTCAAGTCGGCCCAAGAGAGAGCGTGAGCTTCATCGGTACCTACCGATTGTACATAAGTATTCCACCATGTAAGAGCGACACCGGCGAAGGTGTGAGTGGAGTATTTGACCTTGTCTTGGTCCCGACAACTGCTTATGCTAAAGACGGCTTCCGTTTGCTCAAACCATCGGGTGAGCACGACCGGTCCCCCGGTTCCATCAAAAGTGTGAGGTTTGCACCCCATGAAAGCTTTATAGGAGCATCCTTCGTTTGAGTTACCGGCTCCATTGTTGTTGTTGTTGTTGTTGTTGTTGTTGTTGTGGTTGTTATTATTATTGTTGTTGGATGAGTGACCAGCCATGGCCGCATCTACGGCGGTAGCTATCATCCGTTCGAGAGCTTGTTCGGGAGTTTCATTGCGGCGTACACGACGAGGAGCCATTGTTCCTTCAAGACACAAGAATATCATTGATTAGTATTCTCAATAATACTAACCGTGATATAGAATAAAGATAAAGAGAAGTTTTTCCTCGACTCGCCTTAAATTCTTTATGTCATAATGTCGGAACGTTCATATGAGTCACCGTAATATAATCCCGGAAATTATATTACCCTGATTCATATGTGCATTCGACATCATTTCATATAGTCAAGGTGGCGTGTCAATCAAATTAAACAACGTGAGATTAAGATGAACTAAGAGTAGATATGAGTAGAAGCGTTCGAGTATAAATGCACAAGTAGTCAAGTAATTCCTACTTCAAGTCTATATGCCGGTTGTAGTCTAGACTCACCAATGTACCCTATGACTCGGGGTCGACACCAATGAACTCTAAATCCCTACAACCAACGCTCTGATACCATCTGTAGCGACCCGACAAAATCATCATTGACGGCGCCGTCTACTTAGGTCCCGTTACATGGTCATAAGTCTTTAAAACAACGTTTGACCCAAAAGATATGTCGCATTCATTTCAAATGTAAAGATTGTTCAAAGTTTACGAGAATAGTTCCACCATAAGTTACGTTACAAAGTTATAAGTACAAATGAAACTTATGCGACACAATTTAAAAGTAGCCAAAAGACGCTCCATGTATGCATATATACTCGTCATCCAATGCAAGTATCAAAATAATGAGCGGAAGCATGTATCATGTATCGTTCAAGGACCTGAGAAAAACATAGAAATCTGTCAACGAAAACGTTGGTGAAATCATAGGTTTAAGTAAGTAAGTACAGGTGAACCACAAGATTTGCATCAATGAAATAATAGTAATACATTCCAAAAGTTTGTTTCACGAGCACCCAATTATCAATGCTTAACATTCCTTCCATAGAACCCCATCACTTAGTGCTAGAACATACACTGTTTCTCGAAAATATATTTCATTCGTAAACGGTAGCGAACCGTTTGAATGAGGGTTTGTCAAACCCATATGGATCCATACAACATAAGTTCTCGCTTACACCCGGCAAGTGTAACTAATGATAATCGAATTGAGGATTTTGTTCTAAACTCGTATGTAGAATGTTTGTTTTCCTGTACTTGTGTTCACTTAGTAAAGAAATGTTTATGTTTTCTCATCCCAAATGTAAGTTCAAAAAGAGCAAAAGTGGGACTATGATCTCACCTTGAGTGCACGAGTAGTAAAGTACTTCAACAAGTAAACGTGTGCAAAGAACAATGCTAGTCTTGACCTAAACAATAGGTTGTATCAATAACGGTAAACACGATAGGTCAAAGATGTTCAATTAGTCCTATGGCTCGTTAAGACTCGATCATAATAGCATGTGAATCAAATTGTCATGTTTCATGCAAGGTACAAGTATAAAAACATGTTAGAACGATTGCACAATTATTTGGTTAAGTTTGATTAAAAGTCAACTTGGTCGGGTCAAAGTCAACGGAAAAGTCAACGGGGTCGGGTTGGGTATCCGACAATTTTTCTAAGTTATATAATCATATATGAGCATGTTGGCCAAGTTTCATGTTAATCGGAGGTCCGTAGCATAGCAAACATTTTTATGTCAAATGACCAAAGCAAACAGCCAGTTTTAGTGTATCAGGACGGTGTCCCAAAATCAGGATGGTGTCCCAGTATGAAGAGTGGGACGGCGTCCCAAAATCAGGACGGTGTCCTGATATGAAGAGTGGGACGGCGTCCAAGAGGGTGGGACGGCGTCCCAAATGGCTTACAGGTCCTGTTTGCTGAATTACACAAGTGCACGACCCAAACTTCAAATAATCATAACTTATGATCCGCAAACAATTAGAACATGTATTTTATATCACCGGAAAGCTCTTTCGACAAGGAACACAACTAGATACATTAACTGAATCAAATTTATCATTTAAGACAACAATAACCTCGTCGAATGTTCGTTAAACGTCCAAAATCAAAGTTTCAAGTTCATCAAGATGCATTTCAAGTTCCGGGAATCCAATTTACATGTATGATATGCCGTTTTGAAGGTAATGAAACATGTAATACAACTAAACACTTATCAATAACATTAACAAGCATTCAATGCATCAAAAGTTCGCTTTAAAGCTATCAAACCCTAACCAAAAGTTCACAAAATCAATAATCGCGTTTATGAAGTTTCTTTAATCAATCTATACATCAAAATGAAGCTAATGATACTAGTAACACTTTTAAAACATGCACATTAACAATCTAATAACATTTGATCATCCAAAATCAAGGATTTAGCAAGTAATTTTCATAATGAACTAGTTACACCAAAAACAACAAATCGAGCATACAAATTACATACACGACATCACAATGAGCCATAGACACTAATTAACATACTTTTAAGTCAAGAACACAAATTTAAAGAAAACTAGTGTTTTAGAAATGTTACCCAAACGAGATGAAGTTGGTACCAAAATGAAGAGGATGAAGAGAGGATCACGAATATGTAATTTATTTTGTTGTAAGCCTCCTAGGTCGAATTTAGATGATGATTGAATGAATTTGGTAAATGTGTGTGTGTTCTTGCTAGAGAGAAAGAGAGAGAGAGAGAGAGAGAGGGATATGGTTGAATGGTGGTGATTGGGGTGGACTAGTTGACCTAGTCAACTAGTTTGCCCCGTGTCAATTTTAGTCCCTCGAGTTTGTAGTCGGGTGCGGAAAATACCTAAACGGAATATTTTAAAACGCGTATTAACGGGAGATGTTATAAACATATAACGGAGTTTAAATTAGTATAACGGAAAAGTAAATGGAAAAAGGCGGGATGTTACATAATTACTATATCTACTTTAACTACTTAATTAACTAATTTGACCTAGTAAGACACCCAATAATAGTGTCCACGGATCGACCTCCCGGACTTTACCTTAGTTATATTATTACACGATAGGTATACTTGGCTTTTGTGTTTTAGTTTAATTTAGGTGATTTCCTGTAGTAAATAAATATAAAACTGATAGCCGTTTCATACACACCCTCTAGAACACATCAATTCACCATACCTTGCTACCTATAAGATGTCCAAATCAGTAACGCTTTGGGAGATCTGGGAGCTAATGTAAACTTGATGCCCTACTCAATGTTCAAAAGGCTAGGTCTTAAAGAACTCAAGCCCATGTGGAATAGCCGAGGATGTTCAAGTAAGAGTGGTTAAGTTCACGTTTCCTATTAATTTCATGATCATAGATATAGAAGAAGATACCAAGGTACCACTCATCCTTGGCAGACCTTTCTTAAACACTGCCAAGGGCGTGATTGATGTATACGATAAATCTTTAAAACTCTAAGTTGGTACCGAGGAAGTCACTTTCAATATTGATCAAATAATGAACCAACCTTAGGAAAAATATTTCGGTGTTGTAGACTCTTTCCAAGAAATATTCGATGAACATATGGAAGAGACCATGGCCGTATGCAGTCAAGACTCATTCTTAACAGAATCATGCTCAAATCATTCTAAATAAAATCTTGATGCATCCTCAACCATCATCATCCCACAGTAGCAAACCTCTCAAAACTTCGAAGAAAGTAATTTCAAAGGAAATACTACGCAAGTAGCACCGCTCGGATAAGGCATTCCTATACTTCTATTAATTAGAAGACCGAATGAAGAAAGTGATTTCATCCAGCTAATTCAAGAAATGCAATACCCGAAGATTGCGAGTTTCAGAAGAAACCATGGAGCCATATTTCGAACCCAATGAAGAAGTTTAGGAATATGTGTCGTTCAGAAGAACCATTTCAAGAATAAAGGAAAAAATAGTATCAGTCACTGCATCGCAAGAAGCTAAAGAATCAGAGTTCTAAGACAAATACAGCCCATTAAATAGACAAGAGATCGCAAGGATGAAGCCATTGATCAAAGATCCACTAAAGCTGGAACTCAAGGAATTACCAAAACATCTATAGTATGCATTCTTAGAAAAATAATCGCAACTACTACTGATTATCTCTAAGGAATTTACGCCATTTAAAAAGGTGGATTTAATTAAGGTCCTGAAGTCACATAAGAAAGCCATTGCACGAATGATTTTCGATATCAAGGGAATCACTCCAAATTATTGCAATCACAAGATCTTCATGGAATACGACTTCAAGTTATTAGTTTAGAGACAAAGAAAAGTGAATCTGAAGATTCAAGGGGACGTCCAAAAAGAATTTATAAAGCTTCTGGATGTCAGCTTGATCTATCGGATTTCTGATTCCCGTAGGTTAGTCCTGTACAAGAAGTACTGAAGAAGGGAGGAATGACCGTCATCAAGAATGAGAATAATGAACTGATACCAACTTGAGAGGTCACCGGTTGGAGGGTCTGCATAAACTATTGCAAACTAAACTATACAACCCGAAAAGATCACTTCCCTCTCCTGTTCATTGATCAAATGCTAGAAAGATTATTAGGGAACGAAATCTACTGTTTTCTCGATAGTTTCTTTGGTTATTTTTAAATCTCCCACTCGATCCAAAGGACCAAGAAAAGACAACATTCACTTGTACTTATGTAACATTCGCCTATAGACATATGCCCTTTGGCCTATGTAATGCACGCACGACATTTTAAAGGTGTATGGTAGCAATCTTCCATGACATGATCGAACGTTGTATGGATGTCTTCATAGATGAGTTCTCTATTTTTGGGAGCACCTTTGCATCATGCCTTTATAACCTTGATAAGATGCTCGTCCATTGTGAAGAATTAAACCTAGTTCTAAACTAGGAGAAATGCCACTTCATGGTGAAACAAGGAATAGTTTTAAGACATAGAATTTCCAAATCTGGAATAGAAGTGGACAAAGCTAAGATTGAAGCAATAGCCAAAATTTCCCCACTGACCACAGTGAAAGCCGTAAGAAGTTTCCTAGGACATGCTGGATTTTACATACGGTTCATCAACGGTTACAAGGTCAATCACTTACCTCCTTGAAAAAGAAGTTTCATTAGTCTTAACCGATGAATACAAGCCAGCCTTCAATTATCTAAAACATTAGCGTACACGTGCACCAATAATGATAACCAATTATTAGAGTATACAATATAAGATCATGTGTGATGCTAGTGATTTTGCCATTGGAGCCGTGCTCGGACAACAGAAGGATAAGCAATTTCAACCAATATACTATGCAAGTAAAACCTTAATCAGAGCTCAATAGAATTACACAACTAAGAAAAAAGAGCTGCTCGAAGTAGTATTCTCTTTCGAAAAGTTTAGGTCCTACTTAATTCTATCCAAAGCTACACTTTACATGGATCAGTCAACCCTTAAGCATCTATTCATCAAGCAAGATGCAAAGCAAAGACTTTATGATGGATCCTGCTTCTACAAGAATTCGACATTGAGATTAAGGATAAAAAGGGAGTAGAAAATGTTGGAGGTGATATCTTAGTCACCTAGAAAACCTAGCGATGGAGAAACTCAACGAACAGCATATCAGAGACCGATTTACTGAAGAACAACTTATAACTTTACAGCAAACCGAAACAAGATCACAATTTTACGGACAATCCTTGGTACGCAAACATAGCTAACTATCTAGTTACGAGGGTAGTCCCGAAGGGAATGAGCACTTCCCGAAGAAGAAAATTCTTCTGGTATAAAAATTACTATTGAGAACACCCGTACTTTTTCTAAGTCTGTCCAGATCAAATTATAAGAAGATGTGTTGAACGAAAAAATCCATGGGAATCCTCCACCAATGTCATCACGTTCCAACAAGAGGTGACCATAGAGCCAACTAAATCGCAAGAAAGATATTTGAATCCAGATTTTATTGGCTGACTATATTCAAAGGTTCTCAAGACATCGTTAAATGTTTTGATGCTGCTTAAAGGTAAGGAAAAATCACCACAAGATACGAGATGCCTCGCACCAACATCCAGGCATGTCAGATCTTTGACATATGGGGATTAGACTTCATGTGACCATTACCCAAGTTTAATGGAAAATAATATGTCCTCGTAGTCGTTGATTACGTCACCATATGGGTAGAAGCTCAAGCAATTTTGACAGGTCTTCACCAACTTACTCAGAAGATTTTTCTGCCTATTCAGAACTCCCATAGCTTTCATAAGCGACAGAGGAACACACTTATGTAACACCCTTTATGAAGGTGCTACAACAAAACAGAGTTATAATATAAAGCTCTCTAGGCATTGAAGACCTAGAATCTCGATCCTTCAGGATTCGGAAAACATCAAAAAATGCAAATGAATGAACTCGCCTAGTTAAGAGATCAAGCATATGAAACCACTTATTTCTCAAGGAATGAACTAAGCTCCTGCTTGACACAAAACTTATTCCAACTAGATTCTCTCTAGGAGATAAGGTGTTACTATTCAACTCGTGATTCAATAAATTCTACGGTAAATTTAAGTCAAGATGGAGTGAACTATTTAACGTAACAAAAGTCTTTCTGTACGGAGCTGTCGAACTAGAAGCAATTGCTGGATCATTCAAAGTCAACGTTCACTGACTCAATGCTTATCTTGAAGAACACCCCTGGGAAGAAGAATCATTCTCCCTTGATCCACCTTGATTGACTCTAGTATAAATTTTGAAAGCCGAGCTATGAGACTTCTAAAAACAAAGCGCTCTTAGGAGGCAATCCAAACTTATCTTAGCTAATTATTAATTTATTTTTGTTTATAATTTACCATAACCTGTCGTACAACCCTTAATTGTTTCACCTATTTTATACACCATTGCTAAGAAGGGCTTTGAATTTCTTAAGCCTTCTTCATCACTGTGTATGTAAAGTTTCTTAATCTTACGTGTTTGCTGAAAATGTGTTAGATAGATGGTAATTACTAGGATTACAAAGACACCCCTATGAAAAGGAGGAAGACGTGGATAGTTATTTCATCAAATACTAGCACGAAGACCCATATGCCCACTACAGGTTAGATCATAAAACGTGTCGTGATAGATGAGAGCAATGAAAGTCTGAAGTTCCCACTGCTGAGATTTATGGATTGATTGGTTCCTCAGACGAAGTACCGCTACTGGACTAAAAATCCCAGCTCAAATGCCGCAGTCTTCCACTTCGGAGTGACCCTTGACGACCCAGTAGTTACAAGGTCCTTACTACAGGACCAAAGTAAGACACCATATGCATTTTGATAAGAGTTTAGATACTTGTCTGATCATCAATAAGAGTTTTGATAAGACACCATATGAAATTCTTTATGGTAGACGCTCGAATGTCAAATTCTTCCGTATCTTTGGTTGCAAATGCAATGTCTTGAATGACTTTGATAATCTTAGAAAGTTTGATATTCACGTTCAACCTATAATATTCATTGGTTACTCATTGGAAAAAATGTCTTATCGGGTGTATATTAAAAGCACTGGAATGATAAAAGAAAGCATGAAAGTTCAATTCGATAAGATTTCTAGAACGGATCTTGTACATCAGAGTTTAAATCCCGATCCTGACCGACCATTTTCTTCCACTACTAATTCAGATATTCTAAAGAAGACAACTCTGATAGAAACAACAACTGATCTGAATGATTTGTTTGCTACTATGTATCAACAAGGATCTATTCCTATTGTAAATGCTACATCGGATGTTCCTGTTCGATCATTGTCATTAGACACTCCCTTAAGTCTAGTCAAAGAGGATTCGACCACTCTGAATGAAACAATCCTTGTTTCAAATTCCGAATCTTCTAATGAATTCCTTCATCACTCCCTAAAAATCATTATGACAACCATGATGGAAGTCATCCCGAGTCATCTAATTTCGTTCAAGAAGAACATAATGTAGGAACCCTTGGGAGTAGAAACATGATGAATATGGTGAATAACCATAGAAATCTTGCAAGGGAAAGTCAATTAGTTAAGATTGACTTTCCATGACTCTCTTGAATACATTGAAGTGTGTAGCTATTGCTAGTTTCTATAGAGTCCCTAGGTCCTATATATAGCCCTCATTTATAGGACCTCTTGGGAACATGATTGACTCATTCTCGGGGTCCTAACACATGATTCCTCATCATCATATATCGATCATTCACTTTAATCCGGAATGAATGTACTACATCCACATGAAACCAAATGGATGAAATATCATGCAAATTCTCAAATCAACAGTGATCCTGATGTCGCTGTACAAACGAGAAGAGCATCAAGAAATGAATGCTTATTTAAAGGTTTTCTTAGCATGATTAAACCGACGACGGTGGAGATTGCTTTAATGGACCCTGGCAGGGTAACATTAATGCAAGAGAAGATCGACCAATTTAATCGATTGAAGGTTTGGACTCCAGTTCCTAAATCGGAAGGATAAAAACCCATTGGTGTAAAGTGAATTTGTTAAAACAAAATGATTTAGAAGGAATCATTGTGCGCATTAAAGGTTACTTAGTGGCTAAGGGGTACTGACAACAAGAAGACATAGACTATGATGAAACCTTTGCACCAATAGCTAGGATCGAAGCAATTTGACTATTTATAGCATACGCTGCATACAAGAAGTTTATGGTCTACTAGATGGATGTCAAAATGAATTTCCTTAATAGTATTCTTCAAAAGGAGTACGCCTGAAGGTTTTGAAGATCCCGCATGCCCAAATCATGTCTATCATCTTCAAAAGGCTTTATATGGTGTCAAACAAGCTTCGAGAGCATGGTACGAGATATTGACAAAGTACTTACTAAAGAACAGATTTACTCGTGGAACGATCGACACAACGTTGTATATCATGAAGCAGAAATCTCATATCATTTTTATATTGATTTATGTTGATGGCATTAAGTTTGGTTCCACGACTCCATTAAGTTTGATTCCACGACCCCAGCTTTGTGTAAGGTATTCCTGATCTCATGAAAGAGAAGTTTGAAATGAGTATGTTAGAAGAGCTTCACTTTTTCTTGGGGTTATAAATCAAACAATACCAAATGGCATTTTCATCAGTTAAAAAAATATTTTAACGAAATACTTAACGGATTTAATATGACTGAACTAAGAAACCCCAATGAAAACTCTTCTAGATGCTAACGAGGTTGGAGAATCTTTTGATATTACACAGTAGAGAAAAATGGTTGGATCCCTAATGTACTTGACTGCTAGTAGACCTGACATTACTTTAGCTGTCTGTTGGTCTCGAATTAATAACAGAATATTGTAGAATGGGGTGAATACAATTGTTTTTGTTTAAATAGATAATACAACAGTTAAGTGTATTTAAACAAGTAATTAAATAGGAGTCAAGAGAAATTTTCAACTTATTCTTTTATTGATATAAATCTCAAAGAATCACAACTATTCTAGAGTGGAATAAATAGTTGGTTGATACAGATTACACCTAAAATAGCTTGATATGATATCTTAAGCTTTACAAGGTTTGGACTCTATTTAATTAATACTCACACCACTAAATATTACAATAGTGGAGTTACTATTTATACGAGTCCTATTAACTAGGTAATAGATCTATTATCCACTGGTACATAGAATGTCTGTACTTGTGTCGACAACATCATCAGAGAGCGTGCTCTATTTCTTTCCTCTTTGGTGACTATTTGCAGGAACACCCCAAGTTGGTTTGGACATACTATATGAATAAATAATTATAATGTTGGGTTCCCTTGGCGTTGACAAAGTATTAACCCATGTCTGCACATGTGTTAAACTTCTGCATTCCCACGTGGTCTTGTAAGGTCACTTGTCAGTCGCCGACGCTTGTCCTTATCTGTTCAACTTTGTCTTCAACTTCTTTTGAATAGTATAATTGATGTAGACCATACGGAAAACTATTATGCTTATAATGGAGCATAATTGTCTAAGTGTTGTATGTTGCTAACAACTATGCTGGTTCTTTAACTGATTCACTTGATCTTCTATACTGGCTGAGCACACATCCTCCGCTGGTTGAAGAATACTGCCTATCTTGTGCTGATAGACCTGGAAACATATTGAGACACTTGACACAACAAACAATGCTGTCTAAAATTAAATAAACCTATGCTGGCCGCATATAATAATTAGTGTACATAATACTGTTTTGTCATAATTAGATCCTTAAGCATTTTGGGGACTCAACAATCTCCCCATATTTGATGATGACAAAACCTATGACTCATATTGAAAACACTAAGGCCCAGCACTAAGGGACTTAACAAATAAGCACTGAAACTTTGAGGTTTATTTTCTGGGATTTTTTTGCTGAGTTATCTATATCTTATAAATTGATATGATTTTACAAATTAACTCATTTCATATTCATCATATATTAAATACAATTCAGTACAATGAAAATGAAATAATACAAAAGTTAATTTAATGAAGCAGTAGGCTAGCTATCTTTATCTTTCTGCTTTTCTCTTTCTTCTTCAGATAACTCCTCCTTCTTGACTTAACAGGCTTCAGGGAATAATTTAGGAAGATCTTCAGGTTTGAACGGTGAAATATGATCAGGTAAAATGATGGGGTCACGTCTAAATGGACCACCAATAGATTTCTTCTTCTTCTTGGCTAATTCATCATTCACATTTACTGCTGGTGCATTGGCATATTTGGCAGCTTTCTTAAATAAATCTTGCTTTCTGGGACCACCATGTCCCTAAGCTTACTTTCTCTTTTGCGAACAAAGTACCGAAGCATTTCCATCCATTCAGTGAAACCATATAATCTTAAATATCTCAAATCTACATGTTCATGAACTCTATTATCTCTGCTGATGTTGAAGGTTCTCATAGATCCTATATGACACTTGATGATCTTACCAACATTTTGTCTCTGTATCATTACATCAGCATACTTTTGTCTGAGAGTTCTTGCAGTCAATGCTTGTGAGCGGGCAGCTACTTTTGGATCACTTTGGGTGCTTTCTCCGCTGCTTCAATGATGTCAAAAATCTTATCCTGGGCCTTAGCTTAGCAGCATCCATTCTTTCTTCTGGTTCTCAGAGCCTCATCCTTTGAAGGTACTCAACATGATCCCTTACTAGCTGTTCTAATTGAACACATAGCATATATTTTTTCATAGTGATGTTGAGGGAGCGTGTTGTAGTGATAAGCTGTATTTCTTCATCGGTACACATCAAATTACATTACTGTTAAAGGTCCATGTCTAGTTGTAGTGCCTCATAAAATAGAGCTTTCTCCTCATCAGTGTGGAACCTTAATTCACTGGCTTTCATATACTGTGAGATGTCTATTTTGAAATTTAGAGCATTATTGTAGAATTGTTGATCAAGAGGATGATACAGCATTCTGATTTGTCATATACACTCAGCTCTTCTGGCTTCCTCTCTACTTAGTCGTTCATTAACAGTAATTTGTAACAGGTGAGCTTCTCTTTCATCTGGGTTCATTTTTTGAAGAGAAGTCATTCTGTGTACAACTGGATTATCTTTACATGTAGTATGAATATCATTTTTCTTTAAGGAAGATGGAGGATTTATGTATGGTAAATATGCTGTGCCTGAAGGACCCACTAGTTCATCAGGATGGAGATCACCTAATGTCCTATAAAAGGCAACAAGGAAGACTGATGGCAAAGGTGATAAAGTATAAGTAGAATCACCATCAGTCCAAACAACTGAATTATCAGTAACAGCTACATCTTCTTCATTAGAACCCACCTCATCCTCCTTTCCTGGGTCTTCAATTCTTTGTTTAACCAGCATCACACTACTGACTGGGTCTTCATTAACAACACTCCTTGCTATTTCTTCAATGCCAGTTGACTTAGTGATATCAGTTGGTGGAACACTTGGCTCAGTACTTTCATCACCTGCCTCAAATATGGGTTCTTTTCTCAGGGGCTGGTTATCCCTAGAAGGAGTTTTTACCTTTTTTGTCAATAGGCATGGGTTCAGGTGATGGTTCTTGTGGTAGCACTTGTTCTTGTGTGGTCAAGAGGAGAGTTGAAGCAGGTTGCTCCCCCTCAGTAGTAGACTGATTAGTCTCTACTATTTTTCTTCATTACCAGCAGAGGGTTGAACTATCGCTGATGGTTCTGCTGCTGCTGCTAGCTGTGTAGAAACTATTGGTTGAGCAGATGTGATGGTTTTCATCCCAGAGGCTAACCACTACTGAAATAGTGCTAATTTTTCTTTATCAGATCTATCAGACTTCATGTATTCTTGGAGTTCTTTAGCTGTGATATTTCTTATTCGATCAGATCTCTCAGCATACAAATTT
Organism: Rutidosis leptorrhynchoides; assembly: GCF_046630445.1. Taxonomy (NCBI): domain Eukaryota; kingdom Viridiplantae; phylum Streptophyta; class Magnoliopsida; order Asterales; family Asteraceae; genus Rutidosis; species Rutidosis leptorrhynchoides. The sequence goes on from NC_092333.1 coordinate 278,601,882, forward strand.
TACTTCTTCTTATCATAATTCACAACAAATTTAACTTCTCTTTTTCGCTGTTCTTTGTTGTGATGTCTGCGACTAAGAAGCTTGTTGTAAATTTATTTTGGTTCACCAGTGAGGCTCAAATTTTGAGTTGAACGAATCATTGTTTTCTTGCTGTCTCTTCTGATGTCTCTCAAATTTTCTTTTGAATTCTTTTCAATTGACTGAGAGACAACTATAGTTTTAGCCAGCTTAGCAGCTGTAACAACATTATTGGGCTTACTTCTAGAACCAATATCATCAACAGATGTATCAGGCTTGCTGCTTTCAGAATCACCAGTATTAACACCCTCTACACCTACCTTAGTATGAGCGTTGCTGGGCTCAGTGCCAATATTTCCTTGATCATCACCATCACCATCTATCTTCTGCTACTTGGGAGCCTTTTCATGTTCATGATCCCCCTTAAATTGTTTTCTTTTCATATATTTCTTCTCCCCCTTTTTGTCGTTTGCAGGGTTGAAGTGGAGGCTGAGGGAACAATTATGTCACACCCCCTAAATGGAACCAGGGGCATATGTGACTAACCAATACCAAAACACAAGTGTAAAGCGAGAACGACTCTAAATGAGACGTATTTATTAAAAATCAAAGTATTATAGTAGCGGAAATAAATTGTCATTACAAAAGGAAGCCAAAATGTAAATGTAATTGTTCTAATGCAATAACATGAGTATAAAATGCAGACTCCATAAAAACATAGTCCAAGTAGCAAGTAATCTTTTAGCCGTCATCACCCGAGACAAAACATGCTTAATGTGTCAACCAAAAATGGTTGAGTGAACAACATAGGTTTATCAATAATAACCAGTAAAGTGTTTTAGACCACAAGATTTAGTTATCAAGTTTGATGTAGCAACATCGTTCAAAAGTAGTGCTGAAGTTATGATATCTAACTAAACAAAGTTACCCTATGACACCTTGAACTGTCAGTGTCGTTGAAATTATTATTATGTAACTAAAGACTAACGGTCAACTAGTTAGAGACGTTTCTCTCAGTAGGCCTACTCACAATAACTAAGTTTTCGTTTCAAAGTAGCAATTAACGATATCATGGCAGAGATTTAGCATGAAACAAAGCATGGCAGCACAGTCAAACAGTTCTAGAGTACTCGTGTCTAGGCGTAAAATAGTTTTAAAAGCAAGCATGTGTCTCACCCCAAAGTTTAAAATAAGCATATAAAGAAAGTTAAAAAGTGGGGCTATGAAGTTCACCTTAGTAGCAAGTAAGTTATTCCATGCAAGAAGAATGAACGGAGTAAGTGATCGGGGATCTCAACCTAGAGATATAATCTTTGATTAGTTAATGTCTAACAGATATAAAGTATGTTTATTAATATAGCAACTATATTAACAGTGACAGTTTTTCGAGAAAAGTTCCTATTTCTCAAAAGTTTCTAATTTTGGAAACCTACTATTTATGGAGAGCTTTCACTTAAAGTAAGTTTCTAGTTTTAGTATGTTCGGGTTATAATCCTTCACAAGACATTGTACAACTTTGCCCCAAACCTCATTGCTATCAGGTAAGTCACTCTGATGATTTGTTGTTACCGGGCGCCCAGGACTCTTGACCAGAATCTAAGTCTTGGCATTTGAGATCCACAAGCGAGTCCCATAATGGCAACAAGGACCACCCTAGGCCGTAAGAAGCGGTGAGGTTCGTATAAAGTGCACCTTGTCTTTTAATTATAACCTTCACGTTATAGGTGTATACACACAACAAATTATTAATGTACTTAATAATTATATATGTGATAATATAACTTAGTGTAATTAAGGTGTTACTATATAGATAAATTTATAAGTTATAGTAATATTATTATTACTCTAATTACTTTTAATTAATCAACCTTAATGTAATCTTATAATGTTTTATACATACCTATACTTATACATGTGTTACATATGTATATATGTATATGTATATGTATATATATATATATATATATATATATATATATATATATATATATATATATATATATATATATATATATATATATATATATCTAACACATGTATAAGTATAGGTATGTATAAATATAAGTTATGTATGTGTTACATATAATTAAACAAAATCATGATACATATACACATACACTAATTCTTCTATCAATTTTATCAATCCTCAAACTTTCATATTCTCACCATTAATCATCTAAATCATGAATCTTATTTACTTTTACTAGTTTCCATATTTTACGTACATCAATATATAATAATACTTTTATACTATATGCATAATTATTATTCATGTTACATATAGATTAACATGATCGTGTTTCGTATATACATATTATCAATGCAATTTATATACTTATAATTATATGTTCACACATGCTCATACATATACATGCACGTACATATACATACATACATACATATACACGCACGTATATATATATATATATATACATATACACATACGCATATACATACAATATATACATATACATACGTAGGCTTGCAAGCATGCATGCATGCTTAATTATTATTTTTTTTCCAAATCTCTAACTAAAAGTGTTTATACTTGCTAGTTATTTACAAACAAAATATAAGAAATTGAAACTAATAAAAAGCATGAACAAGACTTGGATCTAGGGATACCTCAAGTGAGTAGAAGATCAAGAAAAAGATGATTAATGATGATGATGATTCCGAACAGCAGCAGCAGCGTAAAACAGGAGCAAAACGTGCGGGTTTTGGTCTCTTTTTGGTCACGCAGAACAGCAACCCGAAGCAGAAAAGGTCCCCAATTGTTTTATTAATTACATTAATGTCACATTTTAATTATTACATATAGACTATATATTTATAATATCACAGAAAAGTATTTGGTTAACGTTTTGTTAATCAAAGTTCACGAACACATAAGAGTCCTAAGGGTAAAATAGTAAAAATAGGATTGGAAAAATGAGGGTCGTTATAAATTATCTCACAGTCACTGTCACTATCAGGTCATGACCAGGCAAAATTTTTCCAATCAACATCAGCTGGAGAGAGGTGAGCTCCTGGATCAACACCATATTGTTTGATGCAAAGATTAGCAGTAGGAACCTCATTGCGAGACAAACCCAAGGCTATTCGTTCAACATTAGTACGAACATCGGACTGGAGTTCAGCCATCCAGTGTAGGGTCTCAGTAAGGTGAAGATACTCTGCTGCAGGTACCATGGTAGCCATCTGCCATAGATAATCCTCCAACCTATCTTTAAGCACTCTGTTTTCCTCATTAAGACATTATACCCTTGCCTTTTCCAGATCTAGCTCCTCTTGTAGTTTATTAAGGTTGACAAGGTATTCTTCATGAGAAAGAATTGCATCTTGTTGTTAATGGTGGTGTTGGATATCAATAACTGCAATAACAGTAAAAGTTGTGATCTAACACAGTTTTCCTTCAACTGCAGATGTGGTGGCTTGACCAGCAAGTTCAAGTGCTTTGCCCACATAATGGATAATAGTATCCTCTATGGTTTTTGTGACAGAACAGATGGTGTGATTTTGGCAAATGTACTGTACACAACAAGGGTAGACAACCCTTGCATCTCAGATACATCCAAGCTGCTGGGTGGTGGTAGAAGAGTAGAAACTTGAACTGGAATAACATTGTGGGGTGGTGGAGGTGGAAGTTCATTATCATTATCAGACTCATCACCATGATCACTGATATTACGCATTTCATCTATTATTTCTCTCACAATATTGGTCATATTTTGGTCCGTTTGGATACTATTTAGAGTATTTTGGTTGATTTTGTGAAGATTGGACTTTAGGAACCGAGAAGAGTTATTTTGCACAATTTGAAGGTTTTTGAGGTACAATATACATCGCGTTATTATAAGTACCTATGTTGGTTAAGATGACAAATTGGTTCGAGGTTTAGCGATTACGTTTCACGAGTTAAAGCAGAATCTGGAATATTAAGGAGCCGCGACGCGCCCTTATAGAGCCGCGGCGTGGGGGATAATTGCCGCGACGCGGGTCACAGGCGAAATGCAAATCAGGAGTTTTGGTTAAGAGCGGGTTCAAAAGTGTAAAGGAGCTGCTGCTCGGGCTAGTGAGCCGTGGCGCAGAGTCGGCTAGCAATTTTTGGGAAGCCTATTTAAGGAACGAAAAAATACCCTAATAATATATCTTTTATCCAACCGATTTTGAGAGCACAAGGGATGAATTTTGGTGACTTTTGGGGAATTCCAAGGTCTTTAAAATGCTTCAATCATTCTGCTAACAAGGATCAATCCATTCATCAATCGAGATTCATCGTGTTAGGTTGATTTCTTGTTTATCAACAATGAATTTTTTTATTATTTTATCTTTGATTTCAATTGTTGCCGTGAATTTTGGCTAGTTTTTTAATGTACTAATAAACCTATGTGTTGGATGTGATTTTCATTAATTGTTGGAATAATAGTATTTTGATTTTAAGTTTGAATACATGTATGCATTTAATGAAACTTGTTATTTTCGATTCAATTGATTAAATGTTTGTTTGATAGGACGAGAGTTCATCAATTTAATATATATTCTCAACTGGTTTATCTTAATTGGTTGTTTTCTTAATCGGAGACGATAGTAAATTGAATTCAAAAGGCTAGACGATTTAGGTGTAAATCACTCACAATGAGAGTTGGTGTGATCATTGATTACTACGAGAGTAGAGTCATAATTTGAACTTGCTTATCAGTTGAACCAACTTTATCAAATCTAGGAGGTCTTAAGTAACGGGGAATTCCGTGCTGTGTAATCTTAGAGGTTGTGTCTGCGCTGGGGAATTCCAGGTGGACCGATTAGGTAATTCACATGTTTTAATTCACAAATTGAGCTTAATCTAATTGCATCCAGTACTAGGTGTAAAAGGTCTAGACGAACATCTGTTCTCTTATTTGATTTACAACTTATCTTATCTTTCTTGTTTGCTTTAAAGCTTAAACATAAAATACCAAAAATATTGTTTTTCTTTGTTAATTAGTTAAAGTTATCCTTGATTTGGCTAATCATTAAATAGCCACCAACAAAACTATTTCGTACTTTCAATTTTCTTAGATTAACCTTAGTTTATTTTCATTAGTTACAATCTTAATTCACACGCGTAAACTATCATTGGAACGATCTTGGATTTACCAACTTTATACTATTGCACGATCGGTTACACTGCCCGTTAGTGTGTAAACTTTAATAACCGGTAATCCCTTTTATAAATAATAGACGCGATTTTACACATCAAGTTTTTGGCACCGCTGCCAGGGACAGTTGTGTCGAAAATTAAGATTGTCATCTAATTTTTCTTAGTGAGTCTTAGTTTGCTAGTATATTTTTGTTATTAATTTATGCTTGTTTGAGTCGGTGCGTTGAATCAGTTTGCTAGTTGTGATTTTGCAGTTTACAAGTAGTTTATGCCAGATACACGCTCGTCGAATGCTGAATTGTATTTGCCTTATTCTGAGCCAGAGAGAGTTATTTGGGGGCATAATATAGACGATTCAGGAAATGTCTCGTTCTTATTGATTAAAAATGTTCCATATTAATTGATTTCGTTGCGAGGTTTTGACCTCTATATGAGACGCTTTTCAAAGACTGCATTCATTTTAAAACAAACCATAACCTTTATTTCATCAATAAAGGTTTAAAAAGCTTTACCTAGATTATCAAATAATGATAATCTAAAATATCCTGTTTACACACGACTATTACATAATGGTTTACAATACAAATATGTTACAACGAAATAAGTTTCTTGAATGCAGTTTTTACACAATATCATACAAGCATGGACTCCAAATCTTGTCCTTATTTAAGTATGCGACAGCAGAAGCTCTTAATAATCACCTGAAAAAAAACATGCTTAAAACGTCAACAAAAATGTTGGTGAGTTATAGGTTTAACCTATATATTATCAAATCATAATAATAGACCACAAGATTTCATATTTCAATATACATCCCATACATAGAGATAAAAATCATTCATATGGTGAACACCTGGTAACCGACATTAACAAGATGCATATATAAGAATATCCTCGTCATTCCGGGATCCTCCATCGGACATGATATAAATTTCGAAGTACTAAAGCATCCGGTACTTTGGATGGAGTTTGTTAGGCCCAATAGATCTATCTTTAGGATTCGCGTTACTCAGGGTGTCTGTTCCCTAATTCTTAGATTACCAGACTTAATAAAAAGGGGCATATTCGATTTTGATAATTCAACCATAGAATGTAGTTTCACATACTTGTGTCTATTTTGTAAATCATTTATAAAACCTGCATGTATTCTCATCCCAAAAATATTAGATTTTAAAAGTGGGACTATAACTCACTTTCACAGATTTTTACTTCGTCGGGAAGTAAGACTTGGCTACTGGTCGATTCACGAACCTATAACAAATATGTACATATATATCAAAGTATGTTCAAAATATATTTACAACACTTTTAATACATTTTGATGTTTTAAGTTCATTAAGTCAGCTGTCCTCGTTAGTAACCTACAACTAGTTGTCCAAAGTTAGATGTACAGAAAAAAATTGATATATATTATCTTGAATCAATCCAAGACCCAGTGTATACACGTCTCAGGCTAGATCACAACTCAAAGTATATATATTTTTGGAATAACCTCAACCCTGTATAGCTAACTCCCACATTACTGCATATAGAGTGTCTATGGTTGTTCCAAATAATATATACACATGGGTCGATATGATATGTCAAAACATTTGCATACGTGTCTATGGTATCCCAAGATTACATAATATATTAGAATACATGTATAATACAATATAAGTTAGCTAGGATATGATTAATATAGATTTGTTACCAATTTTCACGTAGCTACAACAAGAAAAATTATCCAATCTTGTTTTACCCATAACTTCTTCGTTTTAAATCCGTTTTGAGTGAATCAAATTGCTATGGTTTCATATTGAACTCTATTTTATGAATCTAAACAGAAAAAGTATAGGTTTATAGTCAGAAATATAAGTTACAAGTCATTTTTGTAAGAGGTAGTCATTTCAGTCGAAAGAACGACGTCTTGATGACCATTTTGAAAAACATACTTCCACTTTGAGTTTAACCATGATTTTTAGATATAGTTTCATGTTCATAAGAAAAATCATTTTCCCATAAGAACAACTTTTAAATCAAAGTTTATCATAGTTTTTAATTAACTAACCCAAAACAGCCTGCGGTGTTACTACGACGGCGTAAATCCGGTTTTACGGTGTTTTTCGTGTTTCCAGGTTTTAAATCATTAAGTTAGCATATCATATAGATATAGAATATGTGTTTAGTTGATTTTAGAAGTCAAGTTAGAAGGATTAACTTTTGTTTGCGAACAAGTTTAGAATTAACTAAACTATGTTCTAGTGATTATAAGTTTAAACCTTCGAATAAGATAGCTTTATATGTATGAATCGAATGATGTTATGAACATCATTACTACCTCAAGTTTTCTGGATAAAGCTACTGGAAATGAGAAAAATGGATCTAGCTTCAAAGGATCCTTGGATGGCTTGAAAGTTCTTGAAGCAGAATCATGACACGAAAACAGTTCAAGTAAGATTTTCACTCGAAATAAGATTGTTATAGTTATAGAAATTGAATCAAAGTTTGAATATGAGTATTACCTTGTATTATAAAGATATCTTACTGTAATTAAGAAAGATTTCTTGAGGTTGGATGATCACTCTACAAGATTGGAAGTAAGCTAGCAAACTTGGAAGTATTCTTGATTTTATGAAACTAGAACTTGTAGAATTTATGAAGAACACTAAGAACTTGAAGATAGAACTTGAGAGAGATCAATTAGATGAAGAAAATTGAAGAATGAAAGTGTTTGTAGGTGTTTTTGGTCATTGGTGTATGGATTAGATATAAAGGATATGTAATTTTGTTTTCATGTAAATAAGTCATGAATGATTACTCATATTTTTGTAATTTTATGAGATATTTCATGCTAGTTTCCAAATGATGGTTCCCACATGTGTTAGGTGACTCACATGGGCTGCTAAGAGCTGATCATTGGAGTGAATATACCAATAGTATATACATCTAAAAGCTGTGTATTGTACGAGTACGAATACGGGTGCATACGAGTAGAATTGTTGATGAAACTGAACGAGGATGTAATTGTAAGAATTTTTGTTAAGTAGAAGTATTTTGATAAGTGTCTTGAAGTCTTTCAAAAGTGTATGAATACATATTAAAACACTACATGTATATACATTTTAACTGAGTCGTTAAGTCATCGTTAGTCGTTACATGTAAGTGTTGTTTTGAAACCTTTAGGTTAACGATCTTGTTAAATGTTGTTAACCCAATGTTTATAATATCAAATGAGATTTTAAATTATTATATTATCATGAAATTATGATGTACGAATATCTCTTAATATGATATATATACATTAAATGTCGTTACAACGATTATCGTTACATATATTTCTCGTTTCAAAATCATTAAGTTAGTAGTCTTGTTTTTACATATGTAGTTCATTATTAATATACTTAATGATATGTTTACTTATCATAATATCATGTTAACTATATATATAACCATATATATGTCATCATATAGTTTTTACAAGTTTTAACGTTCGTGAATCACCGGTCAACTTGGGTGGTCAATTGTCTATATGAAACCTATTTCAATTAATCAAGTCTTAACAAGTTTGATTGCTTAACATGTTGGAAACACTTAATCATGTAAATAACAATTTCATTTAATATATATATAAACATGGAAAAGTTTGGGTCACTACAATTCAGACATGCTGGATTCAGAAACGAATATTTTCGCTGCACCATCAACTAGCAACCCCTTGCTTAACCAGGATAGTTTTACCGATTCGGTTGTGTTTGAAACTCAGGAGACACCGGTTGTTCCTCCACCACCAGTGGTACTTAATACTCTAGTTATACCTGAGGTTACATTTATACCAGAGGTTCTCGTAGTTCGTCAAATGGCACAAAAAGGTCAGAGTACGGCGGAAAGGATGAAGGCCTCCCGAGTAGGCCAGGGTAATGCTATCAGAACTCCGGAAGTTACCGATGATTTTGAGATCAAGGGCCCCATTATCACACCCCCAGATAGGGTCTGGGTGAAATGTGACTTAATATCAAATAAACCAACATATTATAATACGAGAACGATACTATATGAATAAAACAAACTTTATTGTGTACGCAGCGGAAACTGAAATGTCGTTACAATAAAGGAAATTACAATAAAGTAATTGTTTCAAATGCAAGAATAATAAATGTGATATCTCTTGATCCTAAGTCCAAGTAGCATCACATAAGCAGTAAGTAAATAAGCTTGATCAATCGGCACCTGAGACAAACATGCTAAAGTGTCAACTAAAAAGGTTGAGTGAAGTTCATAGGTTTAACAAATATGTTTGACCGTTGTTTTAGACCACAAGATTTAGTTTATGAAGTTGATCTCACAAGGATCAAAAAGTTATGCCAATTCGTGATATTTAGACTAAACGTTCAAAGTTTGCCCCAATGACAAGTTGTGTCTATACTTGTCGGTTTAATTTCATTATTAAGTAATACAAAGACTTAGTCAAATGTATCGGGGACGTTACTCCCGATAGGCCTACCCCCAATAATTAAGAATGCATTTAGCGAGCAATTAAAAATATCACTGTAGGGACTTGGTTGGACATAGCCAGGTATAGCATAGTTTAACAGTTGGTACTTGTGTCTAATTTGTAAATAGTAAAAGTAGCATGTGTCTCACCCCTAAAAAGTTAAATAAGTTGCATGCAATAAAGAGTGGGGCTATGAGTTCACCTTAGTAAGTAGAGAGAGATTGTTATTCCTCGGAATAGAAAGTTTGGATGGATGAGCAGAAAGTCAACCTAATGACATTTAAGAGTAGTTAAGTGTTTTGCCCAAATTTAAGTTTAAGTATGCAAGTGTTTTAAGTATAGTTAGTTTTACTAAGTTCCATTCATAGTAAGTTTCTACTTTTAGCAAGTTTCCACTTTTAGTAGTTTCTACTTTTAGTAAGTTAGTGTCGAACACTAGTGAGTTGTCCTTAATAAGTCTACCACCTATTAAGTGTGAAGATAACTAGATGTATGATTACTATAGTCGGGTTGATATTGTGGATCGTACCCAAAAATCTATGCCACCACCGAGTCAATAGAATGACCAATTGTTACCGGTTGGCCCAGGATTTCTTGACCAAAATCTAAGTTTGGCATTCGTAATCCACAAACGTCCCATAGTGGTACCAAGGATCACCCTAGGCCTTAAGCAACGTCGATGTTTAAGTAATTTCACGCTATCATGAATGACTATGGTAACCGTGTGTTATACTATAAGTAGTATATTATAAGTATTAGTAATAGCGTAAGTGTTAAGTAGTAGTATAAGTGTATAAGTGTTAAGTAGTATTAGTAATATAGTATAAGTAGTATTAGGGTTTTAGTTAATTAAAGTAGTATTTAATATTAGGGTTTAGTAATAAATAAATGATTAGGGTTTTAGTTAATGTATTAGGGTTTTATTAAATTAGAGTTTAATAAATTAGGGTTAGATTTAATTAGGGTTTTAATATTTAATGTTTATGCATATATATGTCGTGTGTATGTATATATATATATATAGTTTATATATTTTTATATATATAACCGTATATGTATATATATGTATATGTTTATATTTTTTTTTTTACATGTATATGTATATATATAATATGTAGATATCTAATAACATAAACATGATTAGTTTTAAGGTTTTGAGGATCTAAATCTCTTTTTTTATTATTAAAACCGTAGGTACGCATGTATATGTATATTTATATTTTTTTTCATGAACAATATGAATGTTAAGATCATGCACGAATATGATTTTGATTATAAACATGAATTGAAAGAAAGATTTAAAAGTTTTAAGATTTTGGATCATACCTTGTTAATGATGATGAAGATTAACAAGAAAGAAGAAGAAAACTTGGTGATGAAGATCAAATAACCAAAATAATGAAGAACACGCTTGAAGATCTTGATGAACACGAAGAACAAGCTTGAAGATCACTTGAAGATGGTGGTGGTGTGGTGGTGGTGTTCTTGGCCGAATACCACAAGAGAGGGAGAGGGAGAGATTATTTTTGAGAGAGGATTTTGGTGTGATTTGTGAATGAGAAACTAGGAGTCTAGGGGTGTTTATATAGTGCAAGTATTAGAGTGTTAGTCAACATAAGGATGTTTTAATTAATGATTTTATTTTATTTTATAATTCTTTTAGTCAACAATAGGTGGTACTAGTTTATATTTTTTTTTATATATTTTATTTTTTTAGTCAACATAAGGATGTAATTATTTAAGATTCTTTAGTCTCATTATTATTATTATTATTATTATTATTATTATTATTATTATTATTATTATTATTATTTTACATTTACTACATGATAAGTATTATTTTCTTTTTACTAATTCATGACTTGTATTTATTTTTTTTATTTAGTTCCCAATTGTTTTATTATTTATATAAATGTCACTTTTTATTTATTACTTATAGATTAATAGTTATAATATTACAGAAATGCATAAATATTAATTAGCAGTGAGTGTCGACTAAAAGTTTATTATTTGGTCAACGTTAAATCGATTGTGTATATAACAACCCTTAAATAATTAATACGTATAGTCAGACAGTAAACCCTAAGGTCATTTCAGTAATTTCAGAAGTCGAAAAGTGAGGGTTGTTATAGTACCTCCCCGTTAATAAAAACTTCGTCCCGAAGTTTTAGGTAGACTTCTCGGATGCATCAGCGTTTAAGAAGAGATGGGGATATTTCCGTATCATTTGGTCTTTGCGTTCCCAGGTATATTCGGGGCCTCTACGCGAATTCTAATGGACTTTAATGATAGGTATGTTGCTTTTACGCATTTATTTGACCTCTCCTTCCATGATTTCTATAGGTTCTTTAACGAAGTGCATTTGCTCATCAATGCGGATATCATCCAAAGGAATAACAAGTGTGTCATCAGCAAGACACCTTATAAGATTCGAGACATGAAACACATCATGTACTTGGCTAAGTTCAGTTGGTAGTTCTAATCGGTACGCCACTGGACCGACTCTTTGAGTGATTGTGAATGGTCCAATATATCGTGGACAGAGTTTACTTCGTTTACCGAAGCGGACAACACCTTTCCAAGGGGATAATTTCAACATGACCTTATCTCCAACTTGGAATTCTATATCCTTCTACTTCTTATCGGCATAGCTCTTTTGTCGGCTACGGGCAGTTTCTAATCGATGCTTAATCTGGACAATCTTTTCGGTAGTTTGGTGAATAATTTCAGGACCAGTTAAGTGTCTGTCCTTGAGTTCGTCCCAACACAAAGGGGATCTACATTTCCGGCCATATAAAGCTTCAAAAGGTGCAGCTTTAATACTAGAGTGATAACTGTTGTTGTAAGAAAATTCAACCAAAGGCAAGTGTCTATCCCAACCTTTGCCGAAATCGATTACACAAGCACGTAGCATATCTTCCAAGGTTTGAATAGTTCATTCACTTTGACCATCAGTTTGCGGATGATAGGCTGTACTCATGTCGAGTTGAGTTCCGAGAGCAGATTGCAAAGTTTTCCAGAATCTAGAAACGAATCGAACGTCGCGATCAGAAATAATCGAGATAGGAACTCCATGACGCGAGACAATTTCTTTAATGTAAAGCTGTGATAATTTCTCCATCTTGTTAGTTTCCTTGATCGGTATGAAATGTGCAGATTTAGTAAGACGATCAACTATGACCCAAATAGTATCGTTACCGTTTGAAGTCTTAGGCAACTTAGTAACGAAGTCCATAGTGATACACTCTCACTTCCACTGCGGGATATTGGGTTGTGTCAACAGACCAGAAGGCTTTTGATGTTCAGCCTTGACTTTCAAACAAGTGAGACACTTACTAACATAAGTAGAAATGTCGGCTTTCATGTTAGGCCACCAGTAGAATTCCTTCACATCGTGATACATCTTACTGGAACTGGGATGAATAGAGTACATAGTCTTATGTGCTTCATCCAAGACTAGTTCACGGAGATTACCGAAGCGAGGAACTCAAATTCTGTTGCCAAATTACCGTGTACCATTAGCTTTCACTCGGAGTTGCTTCTCGAAACCGATAGGTCCTTCACCTTCGATAAGTGTCGGTTTAATAGCTTCAAGTTAAGCTTCACATATTCGTGATATAAGATTTGATTTTATTTTCAGGTTTAAAGCGCGAACACGTCTAACATTGTCTTTTCGACTAAGGGCATCGGCAACTACATTCGCCTTGCCAGGATGATATTTCAGCTCATAATGATAATCGTTCAAAAACTCGAGCCATCGGCTTTGCCTCATATTCAGCTGTTTCTGATCAAAGATGTGTCGAAGACTTTTATGGTCAGTGTACACTGTAAACTTGGTACCATATAGATAATGTCTCCATATCTTTAATGCAAATACCACGACACCTAACTCAAGGTCGTGTGTGGTATAGTTCTCCTCATGTTTCTTCAACTGTCTAGATGCATAGGCAATAACCTTTTCACGTTGCATTAAAACACAACCAAAGCCTTGCTTTGAGGCATCGCAGTAAACAACAAAGTCGTCGGTACCTTCAGGTAAAGATAGAATCGGGGCTGTGGTCAATTTCTCCCTCAGAATCCTGAAAGCGACCACTCAAACTTCTTCCCTTTGTGAGTTAACTTCGTAAGGGGTTTAGCAAGGAGAGAAAAATCTTTTATGAGTCTTCGATAATAACCGGCAAGTCCCAAAAATTGACGAATATGCTTCGCAGTCTTTGGTATCTCCCAGTTCTGAATAGCGGTAATCTTAGCTGGATCGACATGTATTCCTTTACTATCAACAACATGTTCAAGAAATTGTACGGTTTTGAGCCAAAACTCGCACTTTGAAAATTTAGCGTAGAGCTGTTCCTTCCGTAAGAGTTCAAGAATCATGCGCAAATGCTGCTCATATTCTTTCTCACTCTTTGAGTAGATTAAGATGTTGTCAATAAACACAATGACAAATTTGTCAAGATACGGCTTGCAGACACGATTTATAAGATCCATGAATATGGCAGGAGTGTTAGTTAAGCCAAAAGGCATAACACAAAATTCATAGTGCCCATAACGAGTGCAAAAAGCAGTTTTAGGAATATCGGATTCTTTGACCCTAAGTTGGTGATAACCGGACCTCAGATCAATCTTTGAATAAACACTCGACCCTTGAAGTTGGTCAAATAGATCATCAATACGCGGTAATGGATAACGGTTCTTGATAGTAAGCTTGTTGAGTTCGCGGTAATCAATACACATCCTCAACGTTCCATCCTTCTTTTTAACGAATAGAATAAGAGCTCCCCATGGGGACGAGCTTGGACGAATGAAACCTTTATCCAATAGTTCTTGGAGTTGTTTGGAAAGTTCCTTCATTTCGGAAGGTGCTAATCGGTATGGTGCTTTAACAATAGGAGCAGCACCGGGAACTAAATCAATTTGGAATTCAACTTGTCGAGGAGGTGGAAGACTAGGAAGATCTTCAGGAAACACATCGGGAAAGTCTTTAACCACTGGTACGTCTTCAATACACTTCTCTTTGGATTCAATCATCTTAACGTGGGCAAGAATAGCTGGATAACCCTTCATAAGGTATTTACGGGTTTTAATACAGGAGATAATGTTGAGATTAGAACCACTCTTTTCACCCTGGATAATAAGAGTCTCTCCATTTCCCAATGGAACATGAACAGTTTTATCGTAACACATGATTGCAGCTCTTAATGGACGTAACCAATCCATTCCAACTACGACATCAAAACTTCCGAGCTCGACCGGCAAAAGGTCTATCTTAAATTCTTTGTTGGCTAAGATTAGATTGCAGTTTTTATAGATTTTATCGACTTTCATGATCTTTCCATTGGCTACTTCTACTAATCGTTTAGTTTCTAAGGGTTGAGGCTTTTCAGTAAATAGGCTACAAAATTCACTAGACACGTAACTTCTGTCGGCACTAGTATCGAATAAAATAGTTGTGTAACAATTATTGACAAGATACGTACCCGTGATGACCTCATCTTCATCTCGGGCTTCTGCAACAATAATAACAAACGCACGACCCTGGGCAGCAGTAGTATTGGCTCCAATAGTGGGATTATCTTTTATCTTAGGACAATTTAGACTAATGTGTCCCTTTTCTCCACAAGTGTAACAAGTAGGAGGAGCTTTGGCATGAACAATAGCTTCATCTTTTGGAGGAGTCTTACACGTCTTAGCAACGTGTCCCACTTTCTTACACAACGAACAAGTAGCAGTATACCGTCCCGGGTGATGCCTTTCACAACGAATACAAAAAGGATAGGCACCCTTATAATTCGTCCTTGTACTATCCGCAGGCTTCTTACTAATATTCTGATTCGAACCTTGAGACGGCTCAAACTTCCTTTTACCTTCATTACCCTTAGTATCAACCTGCTTATTAGCCGATGCTCTTCTTCTCTTGGCCAACATCAGATTTTGTGCCATGAGAATTACATCATCAAGAGTAACCTTCTCGGTAGCAATAACATTCCCCTGAACATTCTCGGGGAGACCTTTAATATACCTTTCAATCCTTCTAGCTTCAGTAGGAAACATCTCGGGACACAAAGTATAAAGCTCAAGAAAACGATTGGTGTAGCTTTCAATGTCGGTACCCTTCACCTTGAGTTCCCAGAACTCGGCTTCAAGTTTTTGAACTTGACTCCTAGGACAGAAATTATTAACCATCATGCTTTTGAGTTCATCCCATGGGATTGCATTAGCATTATCAATCCCCACGGACTTAGCATAAGCAGTCCACCAAGTCAAAGCATTGCCAGCTAATGAGCTAGTGGCATATTTGACTCGATCATTGTCCCCACAGTTGCAAACACGAAAGATGGACTCTAGTGTCTCAAACCATCGGACTAGTTCGATAGCCTCTTCACTTCCCTTAAAAGCGGGAGGATTGCAGTTTGTAAAGTCCTTGTAAGAATAAGGTTTCGGTTGGGTGTTAGCATGATTAGCTTGAGCGTTGCCTTGTGCGGCAGCAAGTAACTGTTGAAATTGCTCAGTGGTCAACACAATGTTGTTAATGGTAGGTGCAGCTGGACAAACCATGATGTCACTACATAGAAGTGAACATAAGTTTGATAAGTTGACAAGTTATAAGTTTGAGCAATTACAAGTATGAATAAAACAAAGTATTGATATCACATAATATAAATGAAACACTTTATATTATTAGGAACGAGGCATTAAATAAGCCTTTTTAATACACGATTTAGAAATAGAAATAGTTTAAGGCATAGCCTTTACATAGATGGAAAATAGAAAAAATAACTAGGAAATATTAAGATTGAAGTAGTCTTCATATTTCTTATTCTCGTCTTCAACCTTCTTCATAAACTCCTCAACGTTCTCGTTCTTCGCCTTTTATTTCTCATAGAGATACTCGAGGTTATCATAGAGGTTAGTAACACGGCTATTGACTACATTGTTATCGTACCCCTTTAGAGTAAGCTGCTTATCATCTCGATTTCTTTCCATATTCATTCGGAAATCAACATCCTCCTTGAGATAATCAAGTGATTGTTTTTCCCAGCGGGTGTTACGTTCTTCCTCATACCTCAGCATCGTTAACTCTTTTCTTAGCTTAGCATTCTCTTCCACCAGTTTCTTAACTTCTCGATCTTTTTCGTCCATTCAAACCTCAATTGTCGCCACATGGTGAAGCAAACCTTCCAAGTTCTTAGCATAATTATCACAAAAAGGAGATCGGGCTCTTTTTCTGGATGGAGTAGTTTCCTCAGGACGTTTCCCCTTGTCTTCAGTTCTCGGGGTTGGGTAGTGATCGGGAGAATTAGGTAAAGTATCCAGACTATAGTTTGGTGAACGAGGACCACCAAAGCCATAAGGTGGACTTTGGACTGGTCTTTCAGTGGAAGACCTTTCAGTATCTTTTTCGGTTGGCTTGAAAAGAGTCATTTTGTTCGCTTGATGAAAATTAGACATCCTAACATTAGGAAAGAGATTTCGATTAGATGAATGTTAAAGCAATGTTTAAGATTATAAGGAAATCCTAAGTGCTTTAAGTCTAAGGCAGGAAAGGTTATAGTTTCCTAGATTGTTAAGGTACCCTAGCTAGCAAGTAAGACACACATAAAAATGCAATCCTGGTTCTCTATAACAGCCTGGTTATGCTCTGATACCAATCTATCACACCCCAAGATAGGGTCTAGGTGAAATGTGACTTAATATCAAATAAATCAACATATTATAATACGAGAACGATACTATATGAATAAAACAAACTTTATTGAGTACGCAGCGGAAAATGAAATGTCGTTACAATAATGGAAATTACAATAAAGTAATTGTTTCAAATGAAAGAATAATAAATGCGATATCTCTTGATCCTAAGTCCAAGTATCATCACATAAGCAGTAAGTAAATAAGCTTGATCAATCAGCACCTGAGACAAACATGCTAAAGTGTCAACCAAAAAGGTTGAGTGAAGTTCATAGGTTTAACAAATATGTTTGACCGTTGTTTTAGACCACAAGATTTAGTTTATAAATTTGATCTCACAGGGATCAAAAAGTTATGCCAATTCGTGATATTTAGACTAAACGTTCAAATTTTGCCCCAATGATAAGTTGTGTCTATACTTGTCGGTTTAATTTCATTACTAAGTAATACAAAGACTTAGTCAAATGTATCGGGGACGTTACTCCCGATAGGCCTACCCCCAATAATTAAGAATGCATTTAGCGAGCAATTAAAAATATCACTGTAGGGACTTGGTTGGACATATCCAGGTATAGCATAGTTTAACAGTTGGTACTTGTGTCTAATTTGTAAATAGTAAAAGTAGCATGTGTCTCACCCCAAAAAGTTAAATAAGTTGCATGCAATAAAGAGTGGGGCTATGAGTTCACCTTAGTAAGTAGAGAGAGATAGTTATTCCTCAGAATAGAAAGTTTGGATGGATGAGCAGAAAGTCAACCTAATGACATTTAAGAGTAGTTAAGTGTTTTGCCCAAATTTAAGTTTAAGTATGCAAGTGTTTTAAGTATAGTTAGTTTTACTAAGTTCCATTCATAGTAAGTTTCTACTTTTAGCAAGTTTCCACTTTTAGTAGTTTTCACTTTTAGTAAGTTAGTGTCGAACACTAGTGAGTTGTCCTTAATAAGTCTACCACCTATTAAGTGTGAAGATAACTAGATGTATGATTACTATAGTCGGGTTGATATTATGGATCGTACCCAAACATCTATGCCACCGTCGAGTCA
This sequence comes from Rutidosis leptorrhynchoides, assembly GCF_046630445.1. Lineage (NCBI taxonomy): Eukaryota > Viridiplantae > Streptophyta > Magnoliopsida > Asterales > Asteraceae > Rutidosis > Rutidosis leptorrhynchoides. The sequence goes on from NC_092333.1 coordinate 278,620,246, forward strand.
CTAGAATGACCAATTATTACCGGTTGGCCCAGGATTTCTTGACCAAAATCTAAGTTTGGCATTCGTAATCCACAAGCATCCCATAGTGGTACCAAGGATCACCCTAGGCCTTAAGCAACGTCGATGTTCAAGTAATTTCACACAATCGTGAATGACTATGGTAATCGTGTGCTATACTATAAGTAGTATATTATAAGTATTAGTAATAGCGTAAGTGTTAAGTAGTAGTATAAGTGTATAAGTGTTAAGTAGTATTAGTAATATAGTATAAGTAGTATTAGGGTTTTAGTTAATTAAAGTAGTATTTAATATTAGGGTTTAGTAATAAATAAATGATTAGGGTTTTAATTAATGTATTAGGGTTTTATTAAATTAGAGTTTAATAAATTAGGGTTAGATTTAATTAGGGTTTTAATATTTAATGTTTATGTATATATATGTCGTGTGTATGTATATATATATAGTTTATATATTTTATATATATATATATAACTGTATATGTATATATATGTATATGTTTAATTTTTTTTTTAAATGTATATGTATATATATAATATGTAGATATCTAATAACATAAACATGATTAGTTTTAAGGTTTTGAGGATCTAAATCTCTTTTTTTTTTTATTAAAACCGTAGGTATGCATGTATATGTATATTTATATGTTTTTCTTCATGAACAATATGAATGTTAAGATCATGCACGAATATGATTTTGAATATAAACATGAATTGAAAGAAAGATTTAAAAGTTTTAAGATTTTGGATCATACCTTGTTAATGATGATGAAGATTAACAAGAAACAAGAAGAAAGCTTGGTGATGAAGATCAAATAACCCAAATAATGAAGAACACGCTTGAAGATCTTGATGAACATGAAGAACAAGCTTGAAGATTACTTGAAGATGGTGGTGGTGTGGTGGTGGTGTTCTTGGCCGAATACCACAAGAGAGGGAGAGGGAGAGATTGTTTTTGAGAGAGGAGTTTGGTGTGATTTGTGAATGAGAAACTAGGAGTCTAGGGGTGTTTATATAGTGCAAGTATTAGAGTGTTAGTCAACATAAGGATGTTTTAATTAATGATTTTATTTTATTTTATAATTCTTTTAGTCAACAATAGGTGGTACTAGTTATATATATATATATATATATATATATATATATATATATATATATATATATATATATATATATATATATATATATTAGTCAACATAAGGATGTAATTGTTTAAGATTCTTTAGTCTCATTATTATTATTATTATTATTATTATTATTATTATTATTATTATTATTATTATTATTATTATTATTATTATTATTATTATTATTATTATTATTATTATTATTATTATTATTATTTTACGTTTACTACATGATAAGTATTATTTTCTTTTTACTAATTCATGACTTGTATTTTTTATTTATTTAGTTCCCAATTGTTTTATTATTTATATAAATGTCACTTTTTATTTATTACTTATAGATTAATAGTTATAATATTACAGAAATGCATAAATTTTAATTAGCAGTGAGTGTCGACTAAAAGTTTATTATTTGGTCAATGTTAAATCGATTGTGTATATACCAACCCTTAAATAATTAATACGTATAGTCAGACAGTAAACCCTAGGGTCATTACAGTAATTTCAGAAGTCGAAAAGTGAGGGTTGTTATACCCATCATTAGCCTGATTGGGTCCAAATGTCAGTTTGGAGGGGAACCACAAGAGGATGCTAACGCGCATCTTCGTATTTTTCTGCAGATCTGTGGTTTGTTCAAGTTCAGGAATGTCCATGATCATGTCATTTATTTGAAGCTTTCCCCATTGTCATTAAAAGGGGAAGAAAGTTCAGGAATGTCCATGATCATGTCATTTATTTGAAGCTTTCCCCATTGTCATTAAAAGGGGAAGCTAGAGTTTGGTTGGACAGTTTACCTGAGGGTACGATTGAGGATTGGAACACGTTGATGGAAAAGTTTTTAAGCAAGTATGTTCCTGCATCAAAGGCCACTCGACTTCAACAAGAGATTTCTCAGTTTCGTCAAAAGCCTAACGAGACCTTTTATGATGCTTGGAATCGCTTCAGCCGTTTGTTTCGATCTTGTCCTTAACACGGGTTGGATACTTTTCATAAGGTACAAAGTTTCTATAAAGGGTGTAATATCAACACCCGTGTTACTATTGATCATGCTGCAGGGCAGTCTTATGGACAAAACCGAATAGGAGGCGTACGAGATAATTGAGAGGCAAGCTGAGTATTCTCATGAGTAGCATGAGGATAATGATTTGTCTCGTTCTTCTTCTTCAGTCGCAAGCACCAGTGCTTACGATGACTATGCTTCAATTAATGCAAAGTTGGATAAGTTTGGGAGACACTTAGAGAAACTGGACAAGGACATCCATGGAATGAAGGTTGGGTGTGAATTCTATGGTGGGCTTCATTTGGATAAGGATTGTGATGCGGGTTTGGCTATGAATCAGAAAGAAGAAATAGCTTATATTAGTCAACAAAACAACAATCAGTTTCAGGGAAGAGCTCTGTTCAACAAAAATTTCAACAGTCCTTATAATCTACAGGGAAATAAGGGTTCGAGGTTTCAACCAGGTTCTAGTGGGGGTTTTCAACAGCAAGCTTCGGGGTATTTCCAAAAAACCCAAGTTGAGGAAAAGAAGTCTAATCTTGAATCGATGTTGGAGAAGCTTATGATATCTCAAACTCAGCTGGTTACTAGCGTTACTCAAACCAACAAGAAGAATGATCAATTGTTTAGAAACCAGCAGGCCGCTATTTAGAATTTAAAAACAGATTGGTCAGATTGCTAATTAGAGGAGTGAGAGGAAACCGGGGGAGTTACCGAGTAACACGGATACTAACCGAAGGATGAGCACGTTAATGCTATCGCCACCCATACTGGTTTAGTATATGATCCACCGAAGAAGCCCGATGAGTCAGATTTGTGTATTCCGTTAGTAAAGGAGAGTGAGCCGGTCATTGTTAGTGAACCAAAAGGGGAAAAGGAGCCAGAATAGGTGATTGAGAAAGTTGTGAAGATGCCGAAAACTGTTGCTGCTAAACTGGTAGTCAAAGATTATCAACCACCGCTCCCATTCCCGAGGAAGCGGAGATTGGAAAAGTTGGAGGCTGAAAAGTCCAAGTTCATGGACTTGATTAAAAAGTTAACATAAATTTGCCTTTTATTGATGTGATTGCAGGTATGCGAGGTTTCTTAAGGACTTATTTTCAAACAGGAAGAAGCTGGAGAATGTGTCTTCAGTAAATTTGAATGCCGCATGCTCAGCGGTAGTTGCAAACAAGCTTCCCACAAAACAAGAGGATCCGGGAAGTTTCACCATCCCTAGTCTACTTGGTAACTTGGATTCTATGAGGGCAATGACAGATTTGGGGGCTAGCATAAATTTAATGCCTTATTATATTTATTTACAGCGAGACCCCGGGGAGTTGAAACCCACACGTATGGCTATTCAGCTAGCTGACTGCTCTATTAAATTCCCTCGCATAATCATAGACAATATGCTAGTTAAGACCGGTTCATTGGTTTTCCTAGCCGATTTTGTGGTGTTGGATATGGAAGTGGATGAAATGATTCCACTTATTTTGGGTCCGCCATTTTTGAATACTGCTAGATGTATCGTCGATGTTTATGGCTAAAAACTGACCTTTAGGATAGATGACTTGAGTGCAACATTCTCAATCGACCATGCTTTAAAATACCATTCTTATTAAAATACCTTGCTTATACCGATGATACATGATGTCCAGTCTGAGTTTTTGCAGGAATTCCTAAAATTACGGGGTTCAGGAGAATTTTATTTGGTTGAAATTGATGAGGAGTTGCAGGTTGAAGAGGTGGACATTTTGACCACCTTGATGGAAAACGGCTATGAGTCGACAAAGGAAAAGTTAAAGGAACTCAACCGTGATGCGGATTAAGGGAGCAAGTGTTCAATTGAAGAACCTCCAGAGTTAGAATTGAAGCCACTTCCAGATCATTTGGAATATGCTTAGTTGCAGGAGGAATCTAAGCTCCCGATAATTATTTCTTCTTCTCTTAATACAGGTCAAAAATCTGAGCTTGTATCCATGCTAAAGGCTTATAAACCGGCCATTGCGTAGAAGATTCATGACATCAAGGGTATTAGTCCCTCCTACTGCACCCACAAAATCCTAATGGAGGATAACTCCAAACCTGTGGTGCAATGCCAAAGGAGGTTAAACCCTCACATGCAGGATGTCGTGATGAAAGATATCATTAAGCTTCTTGATGCAGGTCTTATTTACCCAATTTCTGACAGTCCGTGGATAAGCCCGGTAAATTGCGTACCTAAGAAAGGTGGTATGACTGTTACCATCAACGATAAAAAAACGAGCTAATTTCCACTCATACTATCACGGGGTGGCGAGTTTGTATTGACTATCGAAAGTTGAACGACGCCACACGCAAAGACCATTTCCCGTTACCTTTCATGGACCAAATGCTGGAGAGGTTAGCGGGGAACAACTTCTACTGTTTTCTTGATGATTTTTCGGGCTATCTCCAAATTCCTTTCTCGCCCGAGGACCAAGATAAAACCACTTTCATGTGCCCGTATGGCACATTCTCCTACCTTCGCATGCCATTTGGCCTTTGTAATGCTCCGACCACTTTTCAAAGGTGCATGATGGCCATATTCCATGATATGATAAAAGATTGCAAGGAGGTGTTCATGTATAACTTTTCGGTCTTCGGTGACACTTTCGATTCATGCCTTCTTAATTTAGAAAGGATGTTGGTAAGGTGTGAGAAATCTAATCTTGTGCTCAACTAGGAAAAGTGTCATATCATGGTACAAGAGGGCATAGTCCTCGGGCACAAGATCTCAAAGAATGGTATTGAGGTGGATCCCGCCGAAGGTAACTGCTATCAAAACCATCCACCTCCCACCAATGTCAAGGGTGTTCAGAGTTTTCTCTGGCACGCCGATTTTTACCGGCAATTCATAAAGGATTCTTAAGGAGAAACTCATTAATGCACCTATCATAATTGCTCTGAATTGGTCCCTTCCGTTCGAGCTTATGTGTGATGCATCTGATTTTGTTGTTCACTCTGTTTTAGGCTAAAGGGTTGAGAAACATTTTCTACCAGTTTATTATGCCAGCAAGACCTTGCAAGGAGCACAGTTAAATTATACTACCACTGAGAAGGAGCTCCTTGCTGTGATCTTTTCATTCGATAAGTTTCGGTCCTATTTAATTTTGTCAAAGACTATTGTTTTTAAGGACCACTCGGCTTTGAAGTACCACTTCTCAAAATCGGACTCCAAACCTTGATTGCTTAGATTGATCTTGCTTTTGTAAGAACTCGATATCGAGATCTGGGATAAGAAGGGAGCCAAAAATCTTGCGGCCGATCACTTGTCTAGACTTGAGAATCCAAATCTCGAAATGAGTTGAGTATTCACGATGATTTTCCCGATGAGTATCTAATGAAGATGGACAACGTGGACGAGCCATGGTATGTGGACATTGCTAATTACCTTGTCAAGAAATTCATGGAAAAGGGGAGGTCACATCAAAAGAGGAAGAAATTCTTCAGTGACCTCAAATACTATTTCTGGGAGGACCCTTATCTTTTTAGGCGGTGTCACGATGGGATAATTTGCCAGTGTATTATGGTCCCCAAGTCACGGGGCGCAAAGTCTTTGAGGCCGGTTTTTATTGGCTTACTATCTTTAAGGATACCCACCAAATATGTCAATCGTATGATTTATGCCAACGGGCGGGTCAAATCCTCACAAACTTGGATGAAATTTTGAGGCATCTCAAAATAATAGGCTCTACATACTCGTTGCCATCGATTATGTTTCCAAATGGGTCAAAGTGCAAGCTTTGCCTACAAATGATGCACGAGTTGTAGTTTCGTTTCTAAACAACTCTTTTCTCGATTTGGTACCCCAAAAGCTTTAATTAGTGATCGGTGAACTCACTTTTACAACACCCAACTCGAAAAGGTGTTGAAACGATATGGGGTAACCCATAAAGTTTCTACCATCCTCAAATGAATGGGCAAGTTGAAAACACCAACCGAGCCTTAAAATGAATTCTCAAAAAAACGGTTAGATCTAATCCAAAGGAGTGGTCTTTTAAGCTTGATGATGCCTTATGGGCATTTCGAACAGCGTACAAAACACCAACCGGAACCACTCCATTCCGTTTACTCTTTGGAAAGGCATGCTATCTCCCCGTGGAGATAGAGCACAAAGCTTTTTGGGCGCTCAAAACGTGCAATCTTGATCTTAAGGAGGCAGGTCACCTCCGTTTGAGCCAATTGAATGAGTTGGACGAGTTAAGGCTAGAGGCTAACGATAACTCATTGATGTGTAAGGAGAGGATGCAGAAGTGGCACGATAGTTGTTTAAAACATCTGAAAAAATTTAAGGAGGGGGATCGTGTCCTTCTTTTCAACTCGAGGTTTAAGTTGTTTCCCGGAAAGTTGGAATCAAAATGGCCGGGACCATTTGTGGTTAGGAAAGTCTATCCACACGGGGTGATAGAATTTGTAAACTCGAAAGGAGAGGAGTTCAAGGTGAATGGACAACAGGTCAGGCATTATGTTGATGGTTTGAAGAAGGTGGAAGATTAGGTTAAACTCATCTTCAACACCAACAACGCCTAAATTTGAAGTTAACGTGTTTTTGTAGAGTTTGTATGTTATTTTTGTATTCTTGTGTATATTTGCTTGTAGGAACGTGCATGATGATAATTGGGTTGTGTTGCGTGGTTGTTAATCTGGTTCTTAAAGTTGGGGACTTGTGTTTTTGGAAGAAGAAATTTTTTTTTGACCACCAGGGGAAGGCGCGTCGCGGCCTTGGGAGGTGCGGCGTGACTCCACGTGTACTTTGAGAACGGTAGTTTTAAGAAGGAAAAGTTTCCATCGACCATCAGATATAGGCGCGTTGCGGCCTTGGGGGAGCGGCGCGGCTCCACGTTATAAATGGTTACAGATGTTTTTGTAGAACTAGGCATCTGGTCACATAGTGAAGCGGCGCACCTATTAAGGGCCGCGACGCAGCTCATATGAGATTTTGAAATAAGCAAAATGGGTCAACCCGACCCAATAACTAAACCCGATGACTTTTAAGACTTATTTAGGGTTGGATGTAGTTTGTAGCACACATTGTATCATACCAATCACATACACTCTTCTAACTTATCAAACCCTAATCTATAATCTTAAATCTTCTTGCTTAATTACTCACTCGATCTCTAATCCATGGTTAACAAGGTCCGATTTTGTCTTTCTTTTTCTTTTTCTTACCTAATTGCATGCTTAATTGATGTTTAATTTCGGATTAGGTTTTGAATTAGTGTGGGGTTATTGATTTTGGTCTTGTATGCTTAAATTAATCATGGGTCTTTGTTGAATATGATAAGTATGTATGAAATTCATGATTTTTTTTTTTTGTGTTTTTGATACATGTCTTTGATTCTAGGGTTCATGGTTGATTAAATCCGTATTAGAGATGATTAATTGGGGAAAATTGGTTATGGGTTTTGTTTAAATTAGATATACTTGAATGATAAGTGTGAAGTTGATATCGACTAAAAAGTCAAGTATTCACCCCGGTATTAAGGCCCAAAAACAAGAAAGATTCGAACTTTATCGGCAAAATACCCACTTCATCGGTTAGAATTGAAGAACAAGTAATTACGAAGATGATGTAAAAAGAATCAAGAGAATCAGAGCTAAAACGAAGATTCTAGAGCGAAAACGTTGAAAGACAAGAAATCAAGTTACGATCCAGGGAATCAGCTGTGACAACCTGGAAATTTCCGACCAAATTTAAACTTAATCTTTATATATTTCTGACACGATAAGCAAAGTTTGTAAAGTTGAATCTCGAAAATTTTGTAACTACATTCATGTAATCAATTACCTTTTGACTGTGCTCGACGATTCACGAACATTTATGTGTATATAAATATGTATATATAATATATAGTTATATTAGTTGAAAACATTAACAAAGTATTAGATGTATAATACTTTACATGAACATATTGTTTCAATATAAGTTTAATATATTTATCGACAGAATTAAAAGATAATATTAAATGATTGAAATATCAGATATCATAGAAACTTGAAAATATATTTCTCTAAACTCTCTCAATCGATTTACATATATATATTTACTCAGTATTATTTCAAGATATTATTAGTATACATAAAATACTACGACGGAGTTATGTTCAGGCGATTTCAAAATAAGTTTTCAAACGTTATAGAGCTAAGGAAATTATGGGTTATAGCTATGGAGGTTATGGGTATTGTTCGAGGGTATTGCTCGTGAGGTCAACCTAACATTTATCATTTTCGTTGCGTCTATGTACTTTCCTGCAATATTGAATTATAATATTGATACGTGAGCATTCATATCTTATCTTTTATATATTAATAGTGTATCCCTGACTAGTGGCCGAGTATATATGATTATGCATGTTTTGTATGCTTAGTTTCGTCGTTAAATAGTTTATGATTGCTACTAAGATAAGGTATATGATGTGCATGTCATTGGAAAGCTGGCTAAAAGTTAATAAATTTTCATTTAGAAAGCTTATGGTTTCGATGAACGGATTAAAAGATATGGTCAACTGAATTATTATTATTATTATTATTACTAATAATTTTAGTATTATTATTATTAAAATGATTATTATTATTACTATCGTCGTTATTACCGTCGTTATTATTATTATTTAATAATAATAATAATAATTATTATTATTATTAATATCAGTATCGTTATTAATATAAGTATTATTATTTTTATTGTTATTACTATCATTATTATCATTAAGGTTATTATTAATGTTATCATTGTTATTATTATTATTATTATTATTATTAAAATAATTAATATTATTATTATTATAAAATAATACAACTTTTGGTTCATTATTATTATTATCAATATTATATTATTTATTCAAATAAATAATTGATTCAAATATATATTTATGATACATATCACTACATTTTTATCATTAAAAAGATATTATGTGAACATTATACAAATTATAATACTTGCTATATAAAAATATATTTTACTATATATTAACATAAATTTTTATCATTAATACATTATAATAAATGATGAAATTAGAATATTGTAAGATACTGATTTGAATAAAAATATCGTTTTCATTATTTTTATCATCATTATTATTATTAAAAGTATCATTAATATTAAAACTATTATTCTATTAAAATTATCATTTTTAATAGAAATATCATTGTTATTATAAGATATCATTTTTAGTATCATTTTAGTATTATTATTATTAAAAAGTATCATTTTGAGTAAAATTATTATTTTTATATAAAATATTATTATTATTATTATAGTTAATATTAAAAAGTATCGTTATTATTAAAATTATCATGATTAGAATTATCACTTTATTATAATTAATATCATCATTAGTAAATAAATATTGTTATTATTATTATTAGTAGAATAACAATAATTATTATTATTATTACAAAATAATACAAGTTTTACTCATTATTATTATCATCAATATTATTTTATCAAATAAATATGTGATACAATTACATTAATAATACATACCACTATATTTTTATGATATTGAGTTAACTGTATAAATTTTATTACTTGAGATATATAAAAGTATATTTTTTTTCATATATAAATTTTAATATAAATTTTATTTATAAATAAATGATTTGTATTATTTAATCTAATAAAATTTGATAAATATATTTAAATATATAAAACGACTATATTTGAGTTACATTATATGTATGTATAAATTTTGGAAATCATTTTGAGACAAGTTGGACTTTTGTTAACCTTTGCATGTCAGTCTCGAGCATTAGGATTGTGATATACAACGACTTGACTTAAATTGTTAGACAGATATTAACCAACATATAAATACATAAACTAATATAGGTTCGTAAATCCGAGGCCAACCCTGCACTTATTCAGTGTCGTCATATACATAATTGCTACGAAATACAGTATTGTGAGTTTCATTACTCGCTTTTTAAATGCTTTTGCAATATATATTTTTGGGACTGAGAATACATGCTCTGTTTTTACAACTGTTTTACGAAATAGACACAAGTACTTAAAACTACATTCTACGGTTGGATTATTATACCGGATATCACCATTTTTAGCTTGGTAGCCTAAGAATTTGGGAACAGACCCCCAAATTGACGCGAATCCTGAAGATAGATCTATGGACTTTGACACGTCCCATCCAGGTTATGGATGCTTTAGTACTTCGATTTTATATACAGATGAGTACACCTGTATATTTGGATATATTCTAGATGCATTTGTTAATGTCGTTTACCAGGTGTTCACTGTGATAACCCGGAAATTTCTGACCAAATTTAAACTTTAATCTTTATATATTCCCGACACGATAAGCAAAGTTTGTAAGTTGAATCTCAAGAATTTTAAACTATGTTCATACATTCATTTAACTTCGACCAAATTCCAACGATTCATGAACCATTAAATGAACATATATGATTAGGTATGTATAAGTGTATATATATTATAACTTGAAAATGTCAATAAAGTATTAGACATATAATACTTTATATAAACGTATTTGTTTCAAAAATATATTCTAATAGTTATCAATGGAAATAGAAGATAATATCAAATGATTGAATCATTAGACACATTGAATTATGATTACGAGTCTCTGTTAGGAGGTCCACTTTGATTTGGAAAACATTTCTTTTTAACGGTATTCGGAATAATTGGTAAGGTGATTTATTAGAAAGAACAAAAGTGTCAATTAACGGGAACTAGACAAGGGTTAGTGGAGATTCCCGTTTGACTTTCAATTTATGATTTACAATAATTGTCTCGTGACTTTTGATAAGTTAAACTATTAAACTTGTATATTATTTAACGTGGAAGTAACATTATAGAATATAGATAACTTAAAAGATGGATATCAACAAGTAAGTAAATTAGCGTTTTAAATTAAAATGATTTATACGTTTACCTAACCTTTAGACTTTATATCACGTTGCACCAACAAACGTTAAAAACTTGAAACCCATGAAAAGTATATTTAATCTTACTTCTCTAAAATGTTTTACGACATAACAACTTCTACTAATATAACCTTTTTAGTAAAATTATTCTTAAATATACTTAGTTTTGGAAAACAAAGTTTTCATATTTATTTAATACTGTTTCAAACGTACAAAAATAGTTTGGTTTAAAAGAACTTTATTATTAGAACATTTTATAAGATAATTCGTTCATAAGTTTTAAAGAACTTAATTAAGGTTTTGTATTATAAATTACATATTGTTTTGAAAACGTAAATGTGTTACGACATAATACTTTCTATTACTTAAACGATTTTGAAATGAACTTTGAAAAGTAAATAGTTTTGAAAAACTAAACATTATATTATTAAATAGATATCTCAAATATATATAAGATATACAAAATCATATATTTTTTTAATAAGAATATATATAGAGATATATATATATATATTTTACAAATGCATCAATTTAAACATAAAACGTTTCGATATTATTAAACGTATTTTAATAAACAACGAGACTCTGATTTATAGAAGCAAATGACCACAACGCTCAATTTTATAAGTTACATTTATTATAAGGTAATTTGTTGATGAGAAAGTCAAATTATTAATAAGGGTACACGTCGCGTAACGTAAAAAGCTAGTTTTCTAAACATACGATAGTGCGTTCGAAAAACCGAAAGTGATACATGAGTCGAGTGACAACGTCCGTGTCATTTGAGTAAAAATTATATTTTTACCATGAACGTAAATATAATATAATATATAAGTAATTATATAAATTAAATATAATATATATATATAAATAATAAATAAAAGTGTCGGCAGCTTTGATTCGCAATTGGTGAGCTGGAGACAAGTCCCATGCAATCACATGGGCACTCCACACATCAACCACGTAATCGCATGGTAAGTGGGGGAGGCTCAAGTGTATAAAGCTCGACGTTTTCCTGGTTTCTGATTCATTTTACCATCTATCTCTCGCATATATATATATATATATATATATATATATATATATATATATATATATATATATATATATATATATATATATATATATATATATATATATATATATATAAGATTAATATTATTATTATTAATCATATGATTACAAGTATTATTATTATTAGTATTATACATAAAATACTACGACGAGGTTCTGCCCAAATGTTTTCAAAACTGGTTATCGAGTAGGATAGGGCTAAGGAAATTATGGGTTATAGCTAAGGAGGTGATGGGTATGGTTCTTGGGTATGCTCGTGAGGTCAATCTAGTGTTTATCATCTCTGTTGTGTCTACGTACCTTTCCTGCAATATTGAATCTCAATATTGATACATGAGCACTCATAACTTAACCTTTATATATTATTAGTGTATCCCTGACTAGTGCTCGAGAATATAGAATTATGCATGTTTGTACTTTTGATATTGCCATTAATTTGGTTATGTTGAAACCTGAATTAGTTATATATGTGGTTGAGATAAGGTATAAGATATGCATGTTGTTGGAAAGCTAGCGAAAAATTAAGAACTTTTCATTTAGATATTGAATGGTTTCGATGAACGGATTTGAAGTGATAGTCAATCGAATTTTTGTATTATTATTAAAAACGATTATTATTATCGTCGTTATTATCGTCGTTCTAGTTTTATCTTATTATTATTATTATTATTATTATTATTATTATTATTATTATTATTATTATTATTATTATTATTATTATTATTATTATTATTATTATCTTTATCAATAAAAGGTTTTATCATTAAAAATTGTTATTTTTATTATTGTTACTATCGTTATTATCGTTAAAGTTATAATTAGTATTATTATTATTATCTAATTATTATTATTATGATTATTATTATTATTATTATTATTATTATTATTATTATTATTATTATTATTATCATCATTATTATTATTATCATTATTAATATATATATATATATATATATATATATATATATATATATCATTATTTAAAAATGGTTATTGTTATTGTTATTATTATTATTAGATTATCATTAAAATAATTATTAGTATTATAGTTAATAATGTCATAGTAATTACCATTATTCGTATTATTGTAATTAAAACTAATATTAGTAACACCTAATTATTTTGATTACTATTATTATCATTATTATGAACACGATATAAAAGTCGATTAAAACCCATTAAACGAAATGATTAGGAAATAATGAGTATAAGTATCATGATGAAATTAAAATATTGTACGATATTGATTTAGATAAAATTACCCTTCTTATTTTTTATTATTACTATTATTATTAAAAGTATCATTAGTATTAAAACTAACATTTTAAAGAAAATTATCATTTTAATAGAAATGTCATTATTATTATAAAATATTATTATTATTATCATTTTAATTAGAGTTATTATTTTAAAGTAAATATTAAAAAGTATTGTAAATATTAAAGTTATCATAATTAGAATTATAGTCTTATCATAATATCACTTTTAGTAAATATAAATATTGATATTTTTTATTACTAGAATAATAATTATTATTATTACAAAATAATACAACTTTTATTTATTATTGTTATCAATACTATTTTATCAAATAAATGTGTAATACAAATAATATAATTACCTTAATAAAACCTAACATAACATTTTAATGTTATTAAATGAACTTTATAAATTTTACTACTTAAGATATATATAAAAGTATATTTTTATTATATAAATGTTAATAATAAATGAATTATATTTTTACTCAAATATAATCTTTTAAAAATATTTAAAAATATAAAATGACGATATTTAAACTATATATTAATCATGTATAGATTTTTGGAAATCATTTTGAGTCAAATTGACTTTTGTTAACTTTTGCATATTAGTCTCGAGCATTAGGATTGTGGTACACTATGACCTGACCTAATTGTTAGACAAATATTGACCAACATATATTTATATATAATTAATTTAGGTTCGTGAATCCGAGGCCAACTTTGCACTTGTTCAATGACGTTATATGTATTTTTACTACGAAATACAATAGGTGAGTTTCACTTGCCTTTTTACCCTTTATATTTTTGGGCTAAGAATACATGCGCAATTTTTATAAATGTTTTACAAAATAGACACAAGTAATTGAAACTACATTATATGGGTGAATGATCGAAGCCGAATATGTCCCTTTTGCTTGGTAACCTAAGAATTAGTAAACCGATCTACTAATTGACGCGAATCCTAAAGATAGATCTATTTGGCCTAACAAACCCCATCCAAAGTACCGGATGCTTTAGTACTTCGATGTTGTTTTATCATGTCCAAATAATTTCCCGGAATGATAGGGGATATTCTTATATGCATATTGTTAATGTCGGTTACCAGGTATTCACCATATGAATGATTATTTTTGTCTCTATGCATGGGACGTATATTTATGAGAAATGAAAATCTTGTGGTCTATTAAAATGATGAAAATGATTGATTATGATAAACTAATGAACTCACCAACCTTTTGGTTGACACTTGAAAGCATGTTTATTCTCAGGTGTTAAAGAAATCTTCCGCTGTGCATTTGCTCATTTTAAAGATATTACTTGGAGTCATTCATGACATATTTCAAAAGACGTTGCATTCGAGTCGTTGAGTTCATCAAGATTATTATTAAGTAAATTATAGTTGGATATATTATGAAATGGTATGCATGCCGTCAACTTTCGATGTAATGAAAGTTTGTCTTTTAAAAACGAACGCAATGTTTGTAAAATGTATCATATAGAGGTCAAGTACCTTGCGATGTAATCAATTATAATGTATTCGTCCAGATGGATTAGGACGGGGCACGACAGTTGGTATCAGAGCGGTGGTCTTAGCGAACCAGGTCTTGCATTAGTGTGTCTAACTGATAGTTGTTTAGATGCATTAGTGAGTCTGGACTTCGACCGTGTCTGCATGTCAAAAGTTTTGCTTATCATTTCTTGTCGGAAATTACCTGCTTATTATTCTTAGTCTAGACACATTTTACTGCATTGACTGCATGAATAGTGTATAGACAAAATTCATATCTTAGCGTATCTGCTAATGTAGACTTTGCCTGAAAGCTTCCGTAGATTCCTCCGTAACTTATGGGACTTTAGTATTATATATGCATATGTAAATTATGTATTGCAGGGTACTAATCTACATCCTATAATCTATTTCTTATCGAAAATCCTTCATCTGATCGTACGAGATGAATCCCTCAACCAGTTCGAATTCCTCGGATTCCGACAGCTATTCCGATATGGAGTTTCACCCAAGCTCCGAAAGCAGTGTCACCAGAATGAATCAACCAATCATCCATCCCCATTTCATCTGATGGGTTCGTAGCCTCCTCAATCATTGGAGACAAGAAGAAGGCGATCCTTTCCATCCACCACATTGCCCTCTTGACGAAGAACCTGAAGCACTTACCGGCGAACCCGTCCGAAACACCATTTTCTCTCTCATTTCTAGAGTATCTCGTCACGATTATATATTACATCAAATTTTAGATTTTATTTATCCGCTCGTTCGAACCGACAATCACCTATGTGTAATAGAAGAAGTCAACGAGATTCGCGCTCGGGTAGTGGCTTTGGAGAATATGGTGCAGAGATTACAAACACCAGCAGCAGCACCAGCAGCATAACCAGTGCCACCACCACCTCCAACCACAACCGCGTCGTAAACCTCAACTTCACAATCTATCCCACGAGCATCAACGTCATACGCACCATAGATACCAAGGAGTACCAACAACAATAACTAACGAAATATTAATTCATAACTTCATTGGAGAAACATTCCGCAGCGATTATGTAATCTCTAAAGTCTTAGAGATTATCTAATCTGGCCCTAACCATAAATCAGTTAAGCGAATCAAAATGATAGAAGGAAGAGTAGAAAACCTGACAAAAATGGTGTGTGGTTAACAAGCTAAACTTATTTTACCAACAGCATCAACAGTACCGTCAGCGTCACCATCATCGTCAGTACAGTCAACATCAGAATCCACAACAACTATAACATCACAAACTCCATCAGTTCAAGAATCACTGTGGACATCATTACGAATCAATGACGCGTATATTGTATCAATGAGTTATGAAGAATTAACTCGTTCCCTCTCAAGAAATTATATGTATATATATATATATATATATATATATATATATATATATATATATATATATATATTGAAACAAAAATAAATCTTTCCGTGCTAAGCTATTGTGTGTGAATTTTAACTACTCGGTTAATTCATATTACAAATATGCAATAATGTACGTCCTTCGCCCGCAACTTAACCATCGTTAACTACAATCTCTGTCTCAATTCAACAAATTCCAATTCATAATAAATCAAGTATATATTTGATTTTACACTTTCATCATCAATGTACCCGAAACTTTTCAGATAACATCATTCGTACTTTGCGAAGTTCACAAGAATTTAACGAAAACCAACATTACGCCTCAATAAATAACGAAGTATTGATTCGTAATTTCAATATTATTGAAGAAATACTTATATAATCTCTAAAGCCTTCAAGGGATTATTCAATTCTAGTTCCAACCGTAAATCGAATGAGTTTAATTTAGTATTAACTTATTAAAATCTATGTTACATCTGAAGAGAATATATACATGTATATTTTCATAAAGAATGTAATAAAATTCTTTTGTACAAAATATTAATTATGAAATTTTTTTTAACGGGTAGGTAATACCGATATATATATATATATATATATATATATATATATATATATATATATATATATATATATATATATATATATATATATATATATATTCACAATTAATATGTTACATTCTTCGAATCTGATCAAGCAAATTATCAACTATACTTCCTACTTTCACAATAATATACATTCTTTCATAGAAATCAAAACAACCATACTCATTCAAACTCAATTACATATTCTGATTCTGAAACCTCAGAATTCAATTCGAGATATAACCGGTATCATCACTTTTAGATTCCTACATCTTTCAAAGCTATACTTTGACTTCGAAACTGTGTTAGAACATCAAACGTATATTAACGATTACAATCTGTGTTCAAACCCTTCGAAAATTTCTGAAGACACTTCAAATAATGAGCAATCGAGATGATGATCCAACCACATATTACCCACAGTTATGTACTTAAAAAGCTCTCAAAACCAAAGTCATAATTCAACACATATCTGTATCAAATCCTTTAGTATTTATTAGCAAAAATGACTTTTCAATTCCTTTCCAAAGTAGTCAGTTTTGTCACAGCTCCAGCAAGTCAACTTCGACTCTTCATTTGACACAACCTTATTATAACCCTGATATATATGCGTGCTCTTTTATTGTTACCGGGAAACCTTTCATATTCCACCACATTAGCAATAAATTTAATCACAACTTCACTGATCTTTGACCTTCCGAAGAATCATTATAATTACCGAAACCCCATCATTTACTCATTCACATCTTGTAACGAGAATTGCCATACGAATCATCGGGAATTAGCAATCAGTATTTTGAAATCTCGCAGCATGTCTACACCAACAGTTATATGTGTATATATAACGTCTATCTTTTGGACTTAATTTAAATGTGAAGTTTCTGAAAAACACTCCTAACCACAAATTGGTTCTCCGAAAATGGAAAAATGCTGACGAAGCAGCAAAAACTATAAACGACTTTAACAGTAAAAGTTTGATGATGATGATGAATAGTATACTGGCAAAGCGCAGAAAAAGAGAAGTTTTGGAACTGAAAAACGGATTGAGCAAAGTATGAAGGAGGCTGTGGATAAATCACAAAGACTGAACCTGCCTTCAAAGAATCCAAATGATTCAGTATCTACTGAAGTCATTAACGAATACCTTGCTCCTGACTCTAAACCCCTACGGATAATATTCTTCATCATCCTCTGATATTAGAAATTCTAAGATATCATCGTATCTTTCATTATAAATATCCTCCATATTTCTGAAGATATTTTCTTAATTATTCTTATCTGAAATCATATACCTCTTCGTGCTATCTGTATTACATCATAAAAGAAACTATTTTAGTTTCTAAAATTCTGAGATATTCGAGTTTAAAATAGGAATATTTTTTGAAGTAGTGTTGGGAACTGAAGCATGAACTAGTATGATATAATGATACTTGATCAACGTGATTATATTACAGTAATTCATGCTGAGCTTCTAAATGGAACGTGATGATTCACATATCATAACGTCATCATGTGCTATGTCACACGACTCTTGTATTCTATTTAACCTCTAAAATATCAGGAAAATATTTCTTGATTCGGCTTTTTTCGAGGTATTCTGGTAATTTGACAAGTCAAGATCATGCCATTACAATTACCTTCCTAGAACATTAACAATGTTCATTCCGAAATTTATATCTGCGAATTCTGTACCATTTCAAGCGGTGCTTAATCGCAAGAAGAAGAAACGAAAGGACAAAACTCCGAAACAGAAATTGGGGTATAAATCGCAGCAAATAAAAGAGAGCATTAACTGGAGATAACAATGATTATGAGAGACAGAAGCAGGGACATCGAAATATAAGAGAAGATATAAAACCCAACAACCACCCAGAAATTATAAACCGTATATATCAATACATATAGCAATATAAAGATACGGGAGAACTAAAAACACTATAAAACCAAGTGTATAGTAGAAGTAAATAAATTCTTTCGACGGTAGATGAAAAAGAAGAATGACAGATATGAAGGTAAGGAGTATATCAAGAATCAGAACTGGATGGAGCATATTGACAAATACTTTAAAGTATGAGCTGAGGGAGAAAGAAGAGAAGGTGTGAGTTGTAAGGAAACGAAGGGAGTGGATTTATAGTAAAATATCCGACAGAACAATCAAAATGGATAGTCGCATTTAAAACGGATCCTAATTTCCTTAATCAAATCTTATTACGAAAATTTTCTCCAAATCTCTTGAACTTGAAAATCAATTCTATCTATGTCAAAAGATATGATGAATCTATACCTACTTATTTCACTCTTTTGGTAATAGCTTCACTCGTACTCTTCACAAAATAAAATGATTTTATCCATGTTACTCAATGATGATAAAACCCTAATCTTCAGCTTATATGCGTCATGAAAACATATTTATTGTCAGCCATGACCATCCCAATCAAATTTTGAGACGAAATTTCTTTAACGAGTAGGTACTGTGACAACCCGGAAATTTCCGATCAAATTTAAACTTTAATCTTTATATATTCCCGACACGATAAGCAAAGTTTGTAAGTTGAATATCAAGAATTTTAAACTATGTTCATACATTCATTTAACCTCGACCAAATTCCAATGATTCACGAACCATTAAATGAACATATATGATTAGGTATGTATATGTGTATATATATTATAACTTGAAAATGTCAACAAAGTATTAGACATATAATACTTTATATAAACGTATTTGTTTCAAAAATATATTCTAATAGTTATCAATGGAAATAGAAGATAATATCAAATGATTGAATTATTAGACACATTGAATTACGATTACGAGTCTCTGTTAGGAGGTCCACTTTGATTTGGAAAACATTTCTTTTTAACGGTATTCAGAATAATTGGTATGGTGATTTATTAGAAAGAACAAAAGTGTCAATTAATGGGAACTAGACAAGGGTTAGTGGAGATTCCCGTTTGATTTTCAATTTATGCTTTACAATAATTGTCTCGTGACTTTTGATAAGTTAAACTATTAAACTTGTATATTATTTAACGTGGAAGTAAAATTATAGAATATATATAACTTAAAAGATGGATATCGACAAGTAAGTAAATTAGCGTTTTACATTAAAATGATTTTATACGTTTACCTAACCTTTAGACTTTATATCACGTTGCACCAATAAACGTTAAAAACTTGAAACCCATGAAAAGCATATTTAATCTTACTTCTCTAAAATGTTTTATGATATAACAACTTCTACTAATATAACCTTTTTAGTAAAATGATTCTTAAATATACTTAGTTTTGGAAAACAAAGTTTTCATATTTATTTAATATTGTTTCAAATGTACAAAAATAGTTTGGATTAAAAGAACTTTATTATTAGAACATTTTATAAGATAATTCGTTCATAAGTTTTAAAGAACTTAATTAAGGTTTTGTATTATAAATTACATATTGTTTTGAAAACGTAAATGTGTTACGACATAATACTTTCTATTACTTAAACGATTTTGAAATGAACTTTGAAAAGTAAATAGTTTTGAAAAACTAAACATTATATTATTAAATAGATATCTCAAATATATATATGATATACAAAATCATATATTTTTTTAATAAGAATATATATATATATATATATATATATATATATATATATATATATATATATATATATATATATATATATATATATATATATATATATATATATATTTTACAAATGCATAAATTTAAACATAAAACTTTTCGATATTATTAAACATATTTTAATAAACAACGAGACTCTGATTTATAGAAGCAAATGACCACAACGCTCAATTTTATAAGTTACATTTATTATAAGGTAATTGTTGATGAGAAAGTCAAATTATTAATAAGGGTACACGTCGCGTAACGTAAAAAGCTAGTTTTCTAAACATACGAAAGTGCGTTCGAAAAACCGAAAGTGATACATGAGTCGAGTGACAACGTCCGTGTCATTTGAGTAAAAATTATATTTTTGCCATGAACGTAAATATAATATAATATATAAGTAATTATATAAATTAAATATAAGATATATATGAATAATAAATAAAAGTGTCGGCAGCTTTGATTCGCAATTGGTGAGCTGGAGACAAGTCCCATGCAATTACTTGGGCACTCCACACATCAGCCATGCAATCGCATGGTAAGTGGGGGAGGCTCAAGTGTATAAAGCTCGACATTTTCCTAGTTTCTGATTCATTTTACCATCTATCTCTCGTATATTTATATATATATATATATATATATATATATATATATATATATATATATATATATATATATATATATATATATATTATTAAGATTAATATTATTATTATTAATCTTATGATTACAAGTATTATTATTATTAGTATTATACATAAAATACTACGACGAGGTTCTGCCCAAATATTTTCAAAACTGGTTATCGAGTAGGATATGGCTAATGAAATTATGAGTTATAACTAAGGAGGTGATGAGTATGGTTCTTGGGTATGGTTCTTGGGTATGCTCGTGAGGTCAATCTAGTGTTTATCATCTCCGTTGCGTCTACGTACCTTTCCTGCAATATTGAATCTCAATATTGATACGTGAGCACTCATAACTTAACTTTTATATATTATTAGTGTATCCCTGACTAGTGCTCGAGAATATAGGATTATGCATGCTTGTACTTTTGATATTGCCATTAATTAGGTTATGTTGAATCCTGAATTAGTTATATATGAGGTTGAGATAAGGTATAAGATATGCATGTCGTTGGAAAGCTAGCGAAAAATTAAGAACTTTTCATTTAGATATTGAATGGTTTCGATGAACGGATTTGAAGTTATAGTCAATCGAATTTATGTATTATTATTAAAAATGATTATTATTATCGTCGTTATTGTCGTCGTTCTAGTTTTATCTTATTATTATTATTATTATTATTATTATTATTATTATTATTATTATTATTATTATTATTATTATTATTATTATTATTATCTTTATCAATAAAAGGTTTTATCATTAAAAATTGTTATTTTTATTATTGTTACTATCGTTATTATCGTCAAAGTTATAATTAGTATTATTATTATTATCTAATTATTATTATTATTATTATTATTATTATTATTATTATTATTATTATTATTATTATTATTATCATTATTATTATTATCATTATTAATATATATATCATTATTTAAAAATGGTTATTGTTATTGTTATTATTATTATTATTAGATTATCATTAAAAAATTATTAGTATTATCGTTAATAATGTCATAGTAATTATCATTATTCGTATTATTGTAATTAAAACTAATATTAGTAACACCTAATTATTTTGATTACTATTATTATTATTATTATGAACACGATATAAAAGTCGATTAAAAGCTATTAAACGAAACGATTAGAAAATAATGAGAATAAGTATCATGATGAAATTAAAATATTGTAAGATATTGATTTAGATAAAATTACCGTTCTTATTTTTTATTATTACTATTATTATTAAAAGTATCGTTAGTATTAAAACTATCATTTTAACGAAAATTATCATTTTAATATAAATGTCATTGTTATTATAAAATATCATTATTATTATCATTTTAAATAGAGTTATTATTTTAAAGTTAATATTAAAAAGTATTGTAAATATTAAAGTTTTCATAATTAGAATTATCGTCTTATCATAATATCACTTTTAGTAAATATAAATATTGATATTTTTTATTAATAGAATAATAATAATTATTATTACAAAATAATACAACTTTTATTTATTATTGTTATCAATACTATTTTATCAAATAAATGTGTAATACAAATAATATAATTACCTTAATAAAACCTAACATAACTTTTTTATGTTATTAAATGAACTTTATAAATTTTACTACTTAAGATATATAAAAGTATATTTTTATTATATAAATGTTAATAATAAATGAATTATAGTTTTACTCTAATATAATCTTTTAAAAATATTTAAAAATATAAAACGATGATATTTAAACTATATATTAATCATGTATAGATTTTTGGAAATCATTTTGAGTCAAATTGACTTTTGTTGACTTTTGCATATTAGTCTCGAGCATTAGGATTGTGGTACACTATGACCTGACCTAATTGTTAGACAAATATTGACCAACATATATTTATATATAATTAATTTAGGTTCGTGAATCTGAAGCCAACTTTGCACTTGTTCAATGACGTTATATGTATTTTTACTACGAAATACAATAGGTGAGTTTCATTTGCCTTTTTACCCTTTATATTTTTGGGCTGAGAATACATGCGCAATTTTTATAAATGTTTTACGAAATAGACACAAGTAATTGAAACTACATTATATGGGTGAATGATCGAAGCCGAATATGCCCCTTTTGCTTGGTAACCTAAGAATTAGTAAACCGATCTACTAATTGACGCGGATCCTAAAGATTGATCTATTGGGCCTAACGAACCCCATCCAAAGTACCGGATGCTTTAGTACTTCGATGTTGTTTTATCATGTCCGAAGGATTTCCCGAAATGATAGGGGATATTCTTATATGCATATTGTTAATGTCGGTTACCAGGTGTTTACCATATGAATGATTATTTTTGTCTCTATGCATGGGACGTATATTTATGAGAAATGAAAATCTTGTGGTCTATTAAAATGATGAAAATGATTGATTATGAAAAATAATGAACTCACCAACCTTTTGGTTGACACTTGAAAGCATGTTTATTCTCAGGTGTTAAAGAAATCTTCCGCTGTGCATTTGCTCATTTTAAAGATATTACTTGGAGTCATTCATGACATATTTCAAAAGACGTTGCATTCGAGTCGTTGAGTTCATCAAGATTATTATTAAGTCAATTATAGTTGGATATATTATGAAATGGTATGCATGCCGTCAACTTTCGATGTAATGAAAGTTTGTCTTTTAAAAACGAACGCAATGTTTGTAAAATGTATCATATAGAGGTCAAGTACCTCGCGATGTAATCAATTGTAATGTATTCGTCCAGATGGATTAGGACGGGGCACGACAGTTGGTATCAGAGCGGTGGTCTTAGCGAACCAGGTCTTGCATTAGTGTGTCTAACTGATAGTTGTTTAGATGCATTAGTGAGTCTAGACTTCGACCGTGTCTGCATATAACACCCCAACTTTTTCGATCATTTTTAATACGAACGAACTTGAAACTTTGGTTGTCCAAAGCAAACTTGCTCGGTTAGAAAGTCGAAACTAAAGAAAGTAATGAAATGGGTAACGAGGTTACCTAAACTAACGATCATGGCTCGTCATCATCAATAAAAATTTAACGAAGGACTAACACGAATAAAATGTGCAGAGACTAAATTGCACATTAATTAATATGATAAAAATTAAAATATATATATTATTTATATATATATATATATATATATATATATAAATAAAATCGGCTGAAAAAAATAATAATAAATAAAATCTAATAATAATATTAAAAGATAATTTCAAATTTCCTATCCTAATCCTAATCAAGTTTATCCCAACTTTGAACTAGTTTTAGTCTAATTCCAACACTAAATTCTAGAATCATCTTAAGGACTCCTAACATTATTATGATACTTAAATCCTATCCTAAATGCCTAGAGTTCTAATGTTCTTCAAATTTCCTAAGCCTTATCCTAACTCCATACTAATCCTAACTCTCTTCTAATTGCTATATATATATATATATATATATAAATAAAATCGGCTGAAAAAAATAATAATAAATAAAATCTAATAATAATATTAAAAGATAATTTCAAATTTCCTATCCTAATCCTAATCAAGTTTATCCCAACTTTGAACTAGTTTTAGTCTAATTCCAACACTAAATTCTAGAATCATCTTAAGGACTCCTAACATTATTATGATACTTAAATCCTATCCTAAATGCCTAGAGTTCTAATGTTCTTCAAATTTCCTAAGCCTTATCCTAACTCCATACTAATCCTAACTCTCTTCTAATTGCTCACCTATATAAACACCCCTAATCTCACCCATTCTTCATTCATTCATCACAAACAACTCACAAATTCCTCCTCTCTTACTCCCTTAATTCTTCGTACGTATCAATTGCCATTCAAGTAACTCTTCAATTTTTATTTATTTATTTATTTATTTATTTATTTATTTCTCTCGAGCAACAAGAAGTCTATCAAATTTTGCTTTAATTTTGGTACCAATGAAATTATATTATATTTATGAGTTCCTTTTGTTCACAAATTAATATAACCAATTTAATATATACGCATGGTATACAGTACCTATCGCAAGAATTAAATTGACGACATCTCATTCTTAAATTAGATGAAACTGTTACTTGTAAATTTGCAGCTTAACTTTAATTTTTTTTTTTTTTTTTAAAAATAGTACATATAATTCTCTGTATATGGTGTCGAGTATAGAAAGCTCAAAAGAAAAAAAAGGATAGTGATGATAACTTTATAGAATTAACGATTTCAAATCTTGAACTATGTAATAGTTTAAAAAAAAAAAAGTTCAATTACACATGTAAACATGCGAGATTTACCAGTACAAATGGATTGATAATAGAATTTACGTAACTAGTTCCTGGACTTCAGTGAACAGTTTACAAAAAAAAAAAAATTAAAACAATTTCAGTTTCGAATCAAGTGATTTATTTTGATATCGTGTGTTACGAATCATGACTCAAATATTACACCAAATTTACATAAGTAGTCCCCAAGTTACTTATTAGTTTACAAATTAAATATAAAGTTTTATACTCCTAGTAACACTAAACTAATTACTAATATATATATATTAATAATTAAGATTATGAATACGAATTTAATAAAAGTCATAAACTTTATGGATTTAAATTTTGTAAAAGACATGAGCTTTAAAGATAATACTTGAAACATAATATTGAATGGTAATTTGGATATGAATGAAAGTATTATGATTTTGACATTATGATAAGGATGGTGTATTATAACTTGAAAGTAATTGATTTGTAAAACCCTAATATGGATGTGATATTGTGTATATATGAAACATATAGATATATATGGAAGGTTATGTTTATGCGTATATGTAGATATACATGTATACATGAGTGCATGCATGTATAAATGTATATACATATATACGTACCACATAATTAGAAGTATATGTGTATGTGTGTAAATATATATATATATATATATATATATATATATATATATATATATATATATATATATATATATATATGAAAAGAAATAATCAAGTGATGTATTCCTATACTCACTAGAACATACATGGAACTATAATCACAAACATATAACGTATGATGATCACGAGACTCACCGCTACTTACGGTCATGGATGGTGTCTAGGTTGCCAGTTTGGGATAAGGTTGTGGATCTCGAATGTCACGACTTAAAGTCGGATCAAGAGTCCTGGCCCCCGGTTACATCTGGCTGTCCATTGACTTACTTGATAGCAACGAGGATCGTTTGAGTTATGCAACATCTACATTGAGGGAATGATTAACATTGTAAACTCTAGGAAGGACACCGGTAATATATATGAACATATATATCAAACACATAACTATAATGATGATGATGATGATGACCATGATGATCCAACTAACTTAAACCCCAATGATGATAGGTTGACAACTTTGGACTACCGTTAATATTTGCTATCACATTGTTACTGTGCTCATAAGGTGAGTCATAGCCCCAACTTCTTAACTATTTTATAAACTGCTTTCGGGGTGAGAATACATGTCTTTTTCTGTTTTACAAGTAGACGCAAGTGCTAAACTTACATTCTATGCTGAGTTATAACCGAAAATCCCTTAGCTTTGGTAACTAGTAGCTATCAGTTAATGAACTGGTGGGCGCGAATAGGTGTATATGGATCCATAGGGCTTGACATCCCCGTCCATCCGGGTTAGAAACTAACCTAAACTTAACGGGCGTATGCTATTTGAGATGGTACATTTTGGTTAGGTGTGAATAACAACAGGGGTACTAAACGAACGTTAAGGCTTAGTTACCAGGTGCTCAAACTTATAGAATCTTTTTATATTTTTAAAGGTGCTTGCGAGCATGCAAATAAAATCTTGTGGTCTATACTCTACACTTTATACTACTAAACCTATGATTCTCTCAACCTTTGTGTTGACGTTTTTACATGTTTATTCTCAGGTAATTAGGGAATGCTTCCACTTTAGCTAGTAAGGCAGTAGAGGTCATGCATTTGGAATGAAGATTTGTTTAGACTTTGATAGTGGCATTATGTCTTTTCATTTTAAATACATTTGGTTTTGATTAGTACTTTGTTGGTTTTCTTTAACTTATGTAAACACTTTGGTTTTTGAATAAAATGTCACTATTGTTTTTAAAACGTTGCATATAGCTTGCATCGATCAGACTTTGACCTCTGGTAATACAGCACGTCATGGCCACATTTTGACGGGGTATTACACTGCATGTCAAAAGTTTTGCTTATCATTTCTTGTCGGAAATTACCTGCTTATCATTCTTAGTCTAGACACATTTTACTGCATTGACTGCATGAATAGTTTATAGACAAATTCATATCTTAGCGTATCTGCTACTGTAGACTTTGCCTGACAGCTTCCGTAGATTCCTCCGTAACTTATGGGACTTTAGTATTATATATGCATATGTAAATTATGTATTGCAGGGTACTAATCTACATCCTATAATCTATTTCTTATCGAAAACCCTTCATCTGATCGTACGAGATGAATCGCTCAACCAGTTCAAATTCCTCGGATTCTGACAGCTATTCCGATATGGAGTTTCACCCAAGCTCCGAAAGCAGTGTCACCAGAATGAATCAACCAATCATCCATCCCCAATTCACCTGATGGGTTCGTAGCCTCCTCAATCATTGGAGACAAGAAGAAGGCGATCTTTTCCATCCACCACATTTCCCTCTTGACGAAGAACCTGAAGCACTTACCGGCGAACCCGTCTGAAACACCATTTTCTCTCTCTTTTCCAGAGTATCTCGTCACGATTATATATTACATCAAATTTTAGATTTTATTTATCCGCTCGTTCGAACCTACAATCACCCAGGTGTAATAGAAGAAGTCAACAAGCTTCGCGCTCGGGTAGTGGCTTTGGAGAATATGGTGCAGAGATTACAAACACCAGCATCAGCACCAGCAGCATAACCAGTACCACCATCATCAACGCCAACAGTACCATTACCACCTCCAACCACAACCGCGTCGTAAACCTCAACTTCACAATCTATCCCACGAGCATCAACGTCATACGCACCATAGATACCAAGGAGTACCAACAACAATAACTGACGAAATATTAATTCATAACTTCATTGGAGAAACATTCCGCGGCGATTATGTAATCTCTAAAGTCTTAGAGATTATCTAATCTGGCCCTAACCATAAATCAGTTAAGCGAAACAAAATGATAGAAGGAAGAGTAGAAAACCTGACAAAAATGGTGTGTGGTTAACAAGCTAAACTTGTTTTACCAACAACATCAACAGTACCGTCAGCGTCACCAACATCGTCAGTACATTCAGCATCAGAATCCACAACAACTATAACATCACAAACTCCATCAGTTCAAGAATCACTGTGGACATCATTACGAATCAATGATGCGTATATTGTATCAATGAGTTATGAAGAATTAACTCATTCCCTCTCAAGAAATTATATGTATATTTTATATATATATATATATATATATATATATATATATATATATATATATATATATATATATATATATATATATATATTTTGAAACAAAAATAAATCTTTCCGTGCTAAGCTATTGTGTGTGAATCTTAACTACTCGGTTAATTCATATTACAAATATGCAATAATGTACGTCCTTCGCCCGCAACTTAACCATCGTTAACTACAATCTCTGTCTCAATTCAACAAATTCCAATTCATAATAAATCAAGTATATATTTGATTTTACACTTTCATCATCAATGTACCCGAAACTTTTCAGATAACATCATTCGTACTTTGCGAAGTTCACAAGAATTTAACGAAAACTAACATCACGCCTCAACAAATAACGAAGTATTGATTCGTAATTTCAATATTATTGAAGAAATACTTATGTAATCTCTAAAGCCTTCAAGGGATTATTCAATTCTAGTTCCAACCGTAAATCGAATGAGTTTAATTTAGTATTAACTTATTAAAATCTATGTTACATCTGAAGAGAATATATACATATATATATTTTCATAAAGACTGTAATAAAATTCTTTTGTACAAAATATTAATTGTGAAATTTTTTTTAACGGGTACGTAATACCCGAATATATATATATATATATATATATATATATATATATATATATATATATATATATATATATATATATATATATATATATATATATATATATATATATATATATATTCACAATTAATATGTTACATTCTTCGAACCTGATCAAGCAAATTATCAACTATACTTCCTACTTTCACAATAATATACATTCTTTCATAGAAATCAAAACAACCATACTCATTCATACCCAATTACATATTCTGATTCTGAAACCTCAGAATTCAATTCGAGATATAACCGGTATCATCACTTTTAGATTCCTACATCTTTCAAAGCTATACTTTGACTTCGAAACTGTGTTAGAACATCTAATGTATATTAACGATTACAATCTGTGTTCAAACTCTTCGAAAATTTCTGAAGACACTTCAAATAATCAGCAATCGAGATGATGATCCTACCACATATTACCCACGGTTATGTACTTAAAAAGCTCTCGAAACCAAAGTCATAATTCAACACATATCTGTGTCAAATCCTTTAGCATTTATTAGCAAAAATGACTTTTCAATTCCTTTCCAAAGTAGTCAGTTTTGTCACAGCTCCAGCAAGTCAACTTCGACTCTTCATTCGACACAACCTTATTATAACCCTGATATATATACGTGCTCTTTTATTGTTACTGGGAAACCTATCACATTTCATCACATTAGCAATAAATTTAATCACAACTTCACCGATCTTTGACCTTCCGAAGAATCATTATAATTACCAAAACCCCATCATTTACTCATTCGCATCTTGTAACGAGAATTACCATACGAATCATTGAGAATTATAATTACCGAAGAATCATTATAATTACCGAATTCATTTATTCTACTAGTAATTCTATCGCTTATCTTTTTATAATGTCTTCCATGATTATGCTTTGCCATGATTAGCGAGTAGTTATCTTTAGTGTATGTTATGACGTAATCAGTTATAATTTCGAAATTATATTATGGCTTGTATATGTTGTCAAAATGCTTTCCGATTATGCTTTGAACTCAATCGTTTTTCCAACTAATAGAACATAGTTATTGGCTCTGTTATTGGGAAGTCGCGAATCCCAATTCAGAGTACACTATCTGTGTCACCCCTTGGTAAGAGAAGTCTGTCGGATACAACGTGAGTTTGATTAAGGCAAACTGGTTGTAGTAATTCCACCAAGCTTTGGATTCTGACTGAGGACTCTTTCGTAGTAAAACATCTAACTAGACCCCTAGTACATTGTCGGTCCTAGACCATGCTAGTGTAGCCACCAAGTGTAGTGACCCGAACTTTTCCATGTTTATATATATTAATTGAGATTGATATTTACATGATTAAATGTTTCCAACATGTTAAACAATCAAACTTGTTAAGACTTGATTAATTGAAATATGTTTCATATAGACAATTGACCACCCAAGTTGACCGGCGATTCACGAACGTTAAAACTTGTAAAAACGACATGACGATATATATATGGATATACATATGGTTAACATGAGATTATGATAAGTAAGTATCTCCATAAGTATATTAACAATGAGTTATATACATATAAACAAGACTACTAACTTAAGGATTTCGAAACGAGACATATATGTAACGATTATCGTTGTAACGACATTTAAATGTATATATATCATATTAAGATATATTAATATATCATAATATCATGATAATATAATAATTTAACATCTCATTAGATATAATAAACAATGGGTTAACAACATTAATTGAGATTGTTAACTTAAAGGTTTCAAAACAACACTTACATGTAACGACTAACGATGACTTAACGACTCAGTTAAAATGTATATACTTGTAGTGTATTTAGATGTATTAAAATACTTTTGGAAGACTTCAAGACATATATCAAAACACTCATACTTAACAAAAATGGTTACAGTTACTTTCCCATTCTTTTCTTTCATCAAGAATTCTAGTCGTATTCTTACCCGTATTATACACAGCTTCAAAACGTACTTACTATGGGTATATACCAATAGGAACTAGCATGGGAATCCACTCTTGATTATGTCATGTATGACTAATCAATTTTAACTTCTACCATGAGCTAGTCAACTAACTAGAACTCCTTTTAACCCCACTCACCACTCACCAATTACCACTCATCATTCACTCCATTTCACTTCCAATTCTCTTTCTAATTCTATCTCAACACACCCACACTATTATGAACGTATTTTTCAAGTAGTTAATCATCATCTTCATCAAAAATCACTTCAAGAATCAAGCAATAATCATCATAGGAAGAACACTTCAAGAACACTTCAAAAATCCCTTCAAGTTTACTAATTTACTTCCAAGCTTTCTAATCCATTTCAAGTAATCATCTAAAATCAAGAAACCTTTGTTATATACAGTAGGTTATCTTTCTTATTCAAGGTAATATTCATATTCAAACTTTGATTCAATTTCTATAACTATAAACTATCTTAATTCGAGTAAAAATCTTACTTGAACTTGTTTTTGTGTCATGATCCTACTTCAAGAACTTTCAAGCCATCCAAGATCCTTTGAAGCTAGATCATTTTTTGTCACTTCCAGTAGGTTTACCTACTAAACTTGAGGTAGTAATGATGTTCATAACATCATTCGATTCATATATATAAAACTATCTTATTCGAAGGTTTAAACTCGTAATCACTAGAACATAGTTTAGTTAATTCTAAACTTGTTCGTAAACAAAAGTTAATCCTTATAACTTGACTTTTAAAATTAACTACACACATGTTCTATATCTATATGATATGCTAACTTAATGATTTAAAACCTGGAAACACGAAAAACACCGTAAAACCGGATTTACGCCGTCGTAGTAACACCGCGGGCTGTTTTGGGTTAGTTAATTAAAGACTATGATAAACTTTGATTTAAAAGTTGTTATTCTGAGAAAATGATTTTTATTATGAACATGAAACTATATCCAAAAATTATGGTTAAACTCAAAGTGGAAGTATGTTTTCTAAAATGGTCATCTAGACGTCGTTCTTTCGACGGAAATGACTACCTTTACAAAAACGACTTGTAACTTATTTTTCCGACTATAAACCTATACTTTTTCTATTTAGATTCATAAAATAGAGTTCAATATGAAACCATAGCAATTTGATTCACTCAAAACGGATTTAAAATGAAGAAGTTATGGGTAAAACAAGATTGGATAATTTTTCTCATTTTAGCTACGTGAAAATTGGTAACAAATCTATTCCAACCATAACTTAATCAACTTGTATTGTATATTATGTAATCTTGAGATACCATAGACACGTATACAATGTTTCGACCTATCATGTCGACACATCTATATATATTTCGGAACAACCATAGACACTCTATATGTGAATGTTGGAGTTAGCTATACAGGGTTGAGGTTGATTCCAAAATATATATAGTTTGAGTTGTGATCAATACTGAGATACGTATACACTGGGTCGTGGATTGATTCAAGATAATATTTATCGATTTATTTCTGTACATCTAACTGTGGACAACTAGTTGTAGGTTACTAACGAGGACAGCTGACTTAATAAACTTAAAACATCAAAATATATTAAAAGTGTTGTAAATATATTTTGAACATACTTTAATATATATGTATATATTGTTATAGGTTCGTGAATCAACAGTGGCCAAGTCTTACTTCTCGACGAAGTAAAAATCTGTGAAAGTGAGTTATAGTCCCACTTTTAAAATCTAATATTTTTGGGATGAGAATACATGCAGGTTTTATAAATGATTTACAAAATAGACACAAGTACGTAAAACTACATTCTATGGTTGAATTATCGAAATCGAATATGCCCCTTTTTATTAAGTCTGGTAATCTAAGAATTAGGGAACAGACACCCTAATTGACGCGAATCCTAAAGATAGATCTATTGGGCCTAACAAACCCCATCCAAAGTACCGAATGCTTTAGTACTTCGAAATTTATATCATATCCGAAGGGTGTCCCGGAATGATGGGGATATTCTTATATATGCATCTTGTTAATGTCGGTTACCAGGTGTTCACCATATGAATGATTTTTATCTCTATGTATGGGATGTGTATTGAAATATGAAATCTTGTGGTCTATTGTTACGATTTGATATATATAGGTTAAACCTATAACTCACCAACATTTTTGTTGACGTTTAAAGCATGTTTATTCTCAGGTGAATATTAAGAGCTTCCGCTGTTGCATACTAAAATAAGGACAAGATTTAGAGTCCATGTTTGTATGATATTGTGTAAAAACTGCATTCAAGAAACTGATTTCGATGTAACATATTTGTATTGTAAACCATTATGTAATGGTCGTGTGTAAACAGGATATTTTAGATTATCATTATTTGATAATCTACGTAAAGCTTTTTAAACCTTTATTTATGAAATAAAGGTTATGGTTTGTTTTAAAAATGAATGCAGTCTTTGAAAAACGTCTCATATAGAGGTCAAAACCTCGCAACGAAATCAATTAATATGGAACGTTTTTAATCAATAAGACGGGGACATTTCACCAAGCATATAAACTTCGTACGTGCATGCTGAAGCACAATGGTTGTTGTAAGCTGTACCTCTACTAAGTAAGGCCATGGAACATGGTTAGTGTTGACTAGTACACTTCACCATAACGCGGTCTCAAGCATTGCACCCCGTTTGAGGGATTCTTAGTTAATTAAGGAACTGTTTGTTCGAACACATAAAGGATTGGACCGTTAGGATAACCGAACGTTTCCTGGAAGTCAGCTTGACTTGGCCATGGTGTTCTTTATGGTTAAACTCTTTTAAGGGACTAACTATCTTCTAAACCAATCATTAACGAAAGCATTGCGACCCATCACGTCTCTCGGATATGGAAAACCATGTATTCTATTATACTTAAGAAAGTTTAGACCATTTCGTAATGTTAATACGTCACCCAACCGAGTCGCTCAATTGGATGAGCCGTCTGAACGTGTATGCCCGTAATCAGACTGCACAGGCGTCGGGGGTAAGGGACGT
This sequence comes from Rutidosis leptorrhynchoides, assembly GCF_046630445.1. Taxonomy (NCBI): domain Eukaryota; kingdom Viridiplantae; phylum Streptophyta; class Magnoliopsida; order Asterales; family Asteraceae; genus Rutidosis; species Rutidosis leptorrhynchoides. The sequence goes on from NC_092333.1 coordinate 278,654,464, forward strand.
TGCTGTCTATTCAGAATTTTCAAGCCTAGCGCATTACCCAGTGACATGTCTTATGACAGGGGCGTTTAGGACTAGTGTAGTATATACAAGGTCACTGCCTATCTATGAGCCAGCATTCCATAATACCGGCAAAGTAATAGATGAAATCATAGCATGCACTTGTTTTAGCCTTATCTGAATTACCAATTTTATCGTATTTAATTTACTTTACTTTAATCTAGAAACCCCAAAATTAGGTAATCACCAACTACTCCTGCACTTTATAATTATCTTATGTTTTAGATATAGGTTCGATTCTACTGATATCTCAAAAATACGACTCTAGGTCATACTTCCCTTACTCATAATAAGGAGTAGTACGATTTAGGCCCCGCTAAATATAAATTTAAAACAAGTGTCCCCCCTCTTGGTGGCCGGCCCTGACGCGCCGCGACCTAACGACATCGCGCGAAATAAAACCGTCTGTTTCGGTCATATTAGGGGTGTGTTAATTTGGCGGGGTCATTTGTGTGTTAGTTTTAATTGAATGGCATGCTTTTGTTGAATTGCTTTTGTATGCTACAGTTTCCATGATATTGATACTATATTGAATTGGTTGCTATGAATTAGTTGATTGTGAGATGATAGTGTTGCTTTGGTGTTTGAAATCATCTTCCAATTATGTTGAATAGCTCGAATGTTTTATGTTTATGATAATGAGTTGCTAGCAATGTATGATAATAGTTTAATTATTTGGAAAGATGATTTGAAATTTGTAAGTTGGTAGTGAAGTTGTTAAGATTTTGACCCGAATGGTTTGATGCCCATAATTATACTTTGAACAAGGTTGACTAATGCCTTAATATGAAGCGACCCGTCCTAATCTATAAGGACGAATACAATAACATATGGATACATTGCGAGGTATTTGACCTCTATATGATACATTTTACAAACATTGTATTCGTTTTTAAAGACAAACTTTTATTACATCGAAAGTTGACGGGCATGCATACCCTTTCATAATATATCCAAACTATAAATGACTTAATAGTAATCTTGTTGAACTCAATGACTTGAATGCAACGTCTTTTATAATATGCCGTGAATGACTCCAAGTAATTTCTTTAAAATGAGCAAATGCACAGCGGAAGATTTCTTTCAAACCTGAGAATAAACATGCTTTTAAGTGTCAACCAAAAGGTTGGTGAGTTCATTAGTTTATCATAAACCTTTATTTTCATCATTTTAATAGACCACAAGATTTCATATATTTAATTGTACACGTAACCCGAGTACAAAATAACACGCGTAACCCGCGAATTAAAAATCATTCATATGGTGAACGCTTGATAACCGACTTAACTTTAATGCATAAAATATCCCCAAACAGAACCTCTCATCTGTATAATAATAATAATCTCGAAGTACTAAAGCATCCGTACCCCGGATGGGACTTGTCGAGGTCCATAGATCTATCTTTAGGATTCGTGTCGATTAGGGGCCATACCCGTTTCCTAATCATTAGGTTACCAAGCTAAAAAGGGGTGATATTCAATATTCATAATCCAGCCATAGAATATAGTTTTTGATCACTTGTGTCTATTTCATAAAACATTCATAAAATCGGCGCATGTAATCTCAGTCCCAAAAATATATATAAAAAGGGAGTAATGAAAATCACAATACTGTATTTCGTAGTAAAAATACATATGACGTCATTGAACAAGTGTAAGGTTGGCCTCGGATTCACGAACCTATATCATTTATATATATATATTAACACACATGATTGTAATCGAACAAATTTATATCTATATTTATTAGTGATATCATTTTATATTAATAAATTGTATGTTTCATAAATGTATTCATTTTATGTACTTTAAATAAATAAAAATATAGTTATATTATATGTATTTAGTATACTTTTATATAACTAATAGTTATTTGATAAAATAATATTAATAATAATAAATAAGAAGTTGTATCTTTTTATGATAATAATAATTAGACTAATAATAATTATAATAATAATAACAATACTAATAAAAATAATGTTAAAAATAATAATAATAATAATGATAATAATAGTATTTAAAATGCTATTTTTTAATAATAATGATAATTCTAACAAAAACGATAATTTTTATAAAAATTTATTTTTTAATAATAATAATGATAATAATAATAGTAGTAGTAATAATAACTATGATAACTATAATAATAAAATTTTACCTATAATGATAATAATAATAATAATGATATTAATATTATAATACTTTAATAAAGATATTAATGATAATAATAATAATACTTAATAATAACTATTAATCATAATAATTATAATGATAATGTAAATATTAATACTTATATTAATACTAATAATGATACGATAATAATAATAATAACAATTACAATAATAATAATAATAATAATAATAATAATAATAATAATAATAATAATAATAATAATAATAATAATAATAATAATAATAATAATAATAATAATAATAATAATAATAATAATAATAATAATAATACTACCTCATAGAAGTAGTCCTTAAAAAAAATGTCCAAGTCCGGGTTTGAACCCACGACCTCTAAACACACTGACCCATCCCACTACTCCTTACTTTCTGTTTTATTTCACGATTTAATTCGGTATAACCGATGTATCTGTTAACATAAACATCACCATCCCCTTCATCAAAATCAAACGAGTACCATCACCAAGTATTACATCTTCGTTATTTTGTAACATCATTATCATCGATCTTCATCATGTACTCCGCCATTCATAATGATGATTAACATCATAATCCATACGCCATTTTCATCATCATTCTAACATCATTACTATCATTGGTCATCATGCATCAATATCATCATCATCATGTTTGATTTTCATCGTCATCATCACGTATAATCTCTCCTCCGTTCACAGTCTTATGATACAGAAACATAAATAGTTCGAGCAGCGGCCTGGTTCGTTTCATAAACTAATAATAGTAAAGGCCCAACAATAAATAGGATCACGATCATCATCTATCCTTATTTTCATTTAATCCTAACACAAATATATATATCACGGTTTCTTATAAAGTAATCATGTACGAGTAGCCCAGCAGGAAACTTGGGTTGGGTCACGGCCCAATCATAATCATAAACCAAACATAGGCCTAATCATAAAACATAAATGGGATCCTCGGCCCAACTGGAACACCAACACATAATCGGCCCAAAGTGTGATCCAATATTTCATTTATCTAATGGTACATGAATTGGAACGAGTATTAGAAGGGCCATCCTTGGTCCACCATATTTGTTGGATTGCAAGTGGGGATCAGATTCAAATAAAAAGAAAGGTTCGATGATGACGGATGAGGTTAATCAAACGTGATCAAAAAAACAACTCAATATCTTCAACAAGTGAGGTTTAGGGTGAGGTTTATGATGTTAACGTAATTATAAACAGACACACAAGTTGCAACAACGGTCCAAAAGAAAGAAAAAAAATAGAAGTTGTGCATCAATAGAAGTCATACAATGAAAAGAAAAAGTAGTGGACTGAGTGATTATCCAAAAGCTGAACCAGAAGATTAGCTGTATCCTTTCGTGAGCTGTATTCGAGTAGGAAAACTTTTACAGCTGCTGTAGCAGCTCGTAGCTAGGCATGTTGTGGCTCCAGCTAAGTTGTATTGGTGATGGTGGCCGGTGTTTTGTGGTGTTGGATCACAAAAAAAAAAAAAAAATGAAAGATGATAATTATGGTGTAGAAAGTGATGGTTGGTTTATAGGTGATTGATAGTTGGTGATCGTATGGTTTGATAGTTGGTGATCGTATGATGGCTGAAACAGAAACAAGTATTGTGCATAAGCAGAACCAAGGATTCAAGGGATGGTGATAATTAAGGATGTAAATAGAAACCCATCAAAAGAATTTATTAAAAACATTTGGTTGATCTCAGTCTTGGAATAGAAATAGAAACAGATTCAAGGGATGGTGATAATTAAGGATGTAAATAGAAACCCATCAAAAGAATTTATTAAAAACATTTGGTTGATCTCAGTCTTGGAATAGAAATAGAAATAGTTAATCTCGAATAGGAGTTCACAAGATGATCATGGTTAAAGTTATCTTGTCGACCATAGTAGGAATAGAAAGATAGAAGCAGAAGTAGTTTTAAAAGATCCAAGGTAATTCGATGGTGTTCTTGGTGATAGTCGAAACAGAAGGTCGTAGGTGATTAAGTGGAGGTGATTGATGTGGGTGTTATTGGTAGTTTTGGTAGAAACAAAAAAGTGAAGGGTGGTGTTAAGGTGGTTGACGATGGAGGTTTGTCAAAGAAGAGGTGAGTGGTTTGAGATGGTAAACAGAAGCATGAACGATGGGAAGTCATGGTGACGGTGTAAGTTGTTTTTAGAAGTGTCGATGGTGATGATATTGGTTTGATGATGTTATTGAGTCCTTGATCCAAAGAAGCAGAAATAGAGATCAAGTAAATGATTAAGTTTGTGGTTTTGTGCTGTGATAACCGAAACAGAAAAAATAGGCACTAATTGAAAATAGTAATTAATTTAGCAAGTGGGTTGGTGATTATGATAATTGATGATTTGCAATCTCTGTATGTATAGGTATATATTTATATTATAGAATATGGAAAATATGGAAAAGTTCTTCATTGTAGAAGTAAAGGTCCACTTAATTGTAAACACTTATTATTACTCGTGATACTTATTTGGTTGTATGCTACCGACGCTCGGGTTATATCGTTCTCTGTTGCTAATCAGTGGCGGATAAAAGTACACAGAAAAAATCCAAAATTTTATATTAAGCTTCTTTAATTATTTCAGTCATTATGGTATAAAATTAATACTTCAAATTATATTTCAAATTATTATTTATATATACATACACACATATCTATTTAAAATTAATTATTCGTGAATCGTCGGGAGTGGTCGAAGGTCACATGAATATATGAAATAGTTCAAAATTTTCGAGACTCGGTTTAACAGACTTTGCTTATCGTGACGAAATCATATAAAGATCAAGTTTAAATTTGGTCGGAAATTTCCGGGTCGTCACATAACATGATTAACGTGATGATGTATGTGATATCATGATTTGGTTTTGTTTGATATGAGATTTATTCGAGGTAGAAGTAGTTTTTGGTCAACGTGCGGATGAATGTCAACATGAACTAATCTCACACGCTAAGGATATGTTTGTATTGTGTTTGTTGTTTGGTGTTGTGTTTTCAGAGACAACGAATGCAACAACAATGTGAATGAGAGGCAGAGGAGAAGTGGACCAACCCGCTTAATTGGTTGCAAGTAATTCAAGAAAGTGGGAATTATGATAGGTCTTATGCGTGGATTACTCGGCGAATAATTCGCTCAACCTGGTTTTTAGATTATTCGGTGCTTGACTAGGGACCCGCATCAATGCGGATGGACATTTTAAATATGTTGCTATGAATCAAGCAACCGGACAATGTAGGTATAAACGCATGGGAAAGAGCATTTATGTGAACGGGTGACATATATGAGGAATTGGTCTTTAAATTTTACTCAACTTTGGACTACAATTCTAGGAGGGATTGCGAAGATAAGGCGTTCTTGACTTTTCGTTTGGGAGGAGAAGATCAGACCATGAGCAGGTTTGATTTAGCCCGCGTAATAGATCTATATCCAACTTTTACTGATAATGCCTTGAAGGCATACTTGGGTTACACTGAGTTTTATAGGCGACGGGGATATTGATGATGATGTATACTGGTAGAGGTTGAGCGGGCAGAACCAATTCATTTCTAGCACTTCTAAAGGGTCCGACTTTACGAATCGGATGGACCGGATTTTGTTTAAGCTAATTGCTTGTACGTTTTACGCAAGGATTAATGGTAATGATAAGATGACGTCTCAGGATCTGTGGATCATGCACCAAATTAAAAATCATCGGTTCAATGATCTTTGTAAATTTGATTGGTGCCTATTTCCGCAAGTACGCTAATGAGGAGCAGGGGATTAAGCGGATATTGGGTGGGCAATAAGTCACAAAGATAGCCAGGTTTTTGATATTGATTTCCGTTGGTGCACAGTGGTTCGAGATAAGATTAAGGTTTTTAGTTTATAGTTCTACATCAATGCGCGGTATGTTAAGTGGGATAATAATAGAGTGGGTTTGGATTATTTTGAGGACCCGGCCCGGTGCATGGCGAAGCGAGTGGTAGTGGTGTTAACCAAGAAGGTAACGATGATGGTGATGATGAATAACCTGTAATCCCTTTTATAAATAATAGACACAATTTTACACATCAAGTTTTCGGCGCCGCTGCCAGGGTAGTTCCAAATGTTCAGATGGGTAATCAGTAGTGGTACCCACCTTAGAGTGAGTGGACGAACATGGTTGAAGGTTTTGGGCAGATGCAACTACGTATGGGTGAGATGGTTTCGAGCCAGGAATGTGTGGAAGAAAATTCTAAGGCCACTCGACACGATACTGAGTGGATTGCTTATGGGTCGGATTGGCAAAGGCACAATGATCGCCTTTTCTATTTCAACCCCGATCATTACCATGGTACTACTTCTCAGCCACCAGTTTATTATCGTAGCCCAGTTCAGCCACGAGTTCCTGCCCCAATCTATGATGAACATGCAGCATTTGAGGATGCGTATCAGAGGTTTCAGCAGCAGTATCTGTACGACAATTGGCCGTATGATGGTTTTCAGTGAGGAGGGCCTGCGCGCCCAATGATTATGTTGTACTTTGGTTTTAGACTATTTTTTTATTTGGTCCGTACTTGGATAATTTCTTATTTTGATTATGTACACTTGATACTTATTTAGGGGGAAAGGCGTTTAGGTCACCGGGTGGTGCCACCTTGTTCCCACTTATGTAGTTCTTTTTCTTTTTCTTTATTTATGCTGGTTAGTGAAACAATTTTTCAAGTCTGGCATTAAGTTTAGCAAAACAGCATGATTGATGATATTTGTTTGGTGATCGAGAATGGACGATGTTCTTATGCTGGCAGTTAGTTCAGCGCCATCTGTCACTGGCATTTCGCGATCCGTGATTAAAACTCGATAAGTTTTATATTTTCTTTCTCACATTACCCTTTCGATTTTAATCTTTATTTGATTTCATGTAATGAGGGCATTACATGATCTCAATTGTAGGGTGGGGGATGTAAAATCTCTCGGGTTGGTTGTAAAAGAATTTTCATCATGTGAATTTTGAATCTAAAAAGTCTTGACGTTTCACAGGTTTTGGTCAAAAAAAATTGAAAAATTTAGAAGAATAAACAGAAAAAAATATAGATAAATTATAAGATAAATTAACAAAAAAAAGTAGAAAAACAAGTGAAAATTCGACCAAAACCCTTTGCGATAAAGATTGGCAAGTTGTTACCTGCGAATTGACGGGTACATAATGTCATTTCCTGTATTCTTTCCGCCCTACGCCGATACCGGGTTTAGTTGGCTCGAAAATTATACTTGTTCTGTGTCGTTTCCCAATACCCACAGGAACTGTGGGTGACACTAGCCATAAACCGAACAATGTTCGTGACTTTGAAGGTGAAATCCTACGAGTTCTTCGGAATTCAAGAGTAGGTCACCTGTACCAAAATGGGTGTCAACCGTATGAACGGTGATTGGATCGTGTGGTCGAAACCGGGCCATGCGCTAGATCGAAAACTTTAACAGGGCGATCCTCATTGTTTCTCTTAACAAGACAATGTTGTGTCCGACCACCTTTTATGACCTATAGGATGTATCTATTGCATCCTCAAGGAAGCAAAGTCTTCCGACAGACACACTTGATGACTTATGTTATAAGATGTAGTCCAGACCAGTTATAGGGTGACGAAAAATCTTGAAAAGTCATTACTAACATCGACTGGAAATCTACCAGGCCTCAACATCAAACATGGAAACTGGTAGTCAAGCTTATCTCAATGAGGGAGATTTCCTATTCAAATGGGGAGCGCACCATGATACACATGAAGTCAGTGATTGATCAGATGCCTAGTTGGATAACCTTCGGAAAGGTAAAATATCTGCTTTTAAGCCTGATGAACCTCAATCTTTATGATTGATTTAACGGATTAGATGATCACCTCATGATTATCAATGATACCCAGACGTAATGTGTATCCTCCTAAGCACATTATTTTCTTACCGACATCTCACGATGTTAGGTACTGTGGGAGGCATTGGCTTGACCAATCGCGGGGTAGCCCGTATGGTTCGTATTTGTCATACCCCCAAATAAGGTCGGGGGTAAATATGACTTCACAATATCACAACACAAGTATATAAACGAGAACGACTCTAAATGAGACGTTTTATTAAAACAATAAATGTATTGCAGCGGAAACAAAATAATGTTTTACATGATAAAGCCAAATGTAATTAATGATTGTTTAACAAATGCTAAGATGTGGACTTCAATGCATCAGCTAGCAAAGCAACATAGGGCAGCACATAAGCTAATCTTCACCTGAGACAAAGATGCTTAAAATGTCAACAAAATGGTTGAGTGAACATCATAGGTTTAATCATAATAAGTTTTAGACCACAAGATTTAGTTCAAATCATCAAAATATTCAATATGCCATGAATTATAATATCGAGCTAAACATTTACCCCTGACACTGTACGGGTGTCGGTAATCATTATTATGTACCCCCTTGACAATAGGTCAATGGGTAGAGACGTCGCTCTCAATAGGCCTACTCACAATAATTAATCTTGCAACATTTCAATTCCAGCAATTAACGATATTATGGTGGGGATTTGCATGTAAGAATACAAGTTAACAAAAGTCTCACGAAGTTGCATATCAAAATGTTTAGGCACTTGTGTCTAAATTGTAAATCATTTAAAAGTAAGCATGCGTCTCACCCCAAGATTTATAAAATTCAATAAAATATGTAAAAGCGGGGCTATGAGTTCACCTTAATAGCACAGAAGAGTTAATCCACAAAAGAATGAATTGAACGGAAGAACGTGATCGAGATCTCAACCTAGAGACAGAACGTATGATCAGAAATTGCCTAACAGACAAACGTATGTACTAATATAGTAACTATAGTAATAGAGTTGGTTTTCTAAAAGAATTTCCATTTTCGAAAGGTTACTATTTATGGAAAACTTCCACATATAGTAACTTTTCAATTATAGAAAGTTCGGGTTATAATCTTTAGCAAGACGTTGTACACCTTTACCCAAACCTCGTTGCTATCAGATAAGTCACTCTGATGATCTGTTGTTACCGGGCGCCCAGGACTCTTGAGCAGAATCTAAGTCTTGGCATTCGAGATCCACAAGCGAGTCCCATAATGGCAACAAGGACCACCCTAGGCCGTAAGTAGCGGTGAGGTTCGTATAAAGCGCACGAAATCTTTCGATTATAACTTTCACTTCAAGTTTAGGTCATAATCTATGTTATATATAAGTTATATTATATTTATTAATGTATTAACAATTTAATTACCCTATATTATATACTATATATATACTATAAGTTATTATATTAGTATAGTATTGCTCATTATTTAATTTCTTTACAAAATTATACTATATTAATTACTTAGGAATTATTAAGTATTTAATTATTATATTTTAGTATTTATTAATAACTATATATTAAATATAATTACCATATTTATTTATATATTATTCATACTTATCCTATTATCTTTAATTACTTTTAAATTAAATAAATATTTAAGTTACTTCAAAAAATAATATCTTTTATTTTTCTACTGATAAAATAGATAAGATAATCATATAAAAATTTTAGATAAAATTTTATCTTATTTTAATATTTATTTATGTATTTTTTTTCAGTTTATATATAATAAGAGTTTTAATTATAAATAAATGCTAATTCGACCAAAAATATATTTTTATAATTTTACAGACTTATAAAAGTTTAATAAACTCAGAAAAATTATATATATGTTTTTATTATTATCATATATATTTATTACGAATTTTGCGTTGTTTAACCATATAATTCGAATATAATTATCAAAAATACACCAAAACTTACAAAAATTATTTATTTATACATATCTAAACTGTTCTAAGTATTTTTCATGCAAAACCCACTGTTATTATAATTTTATACGAATTAATACTATATTTTACATATATGTATATTGATTTCGATACTAAATACATAATAATTATGTAAATCAGTAAATAAATTAAGTTTCGAATTCTAAAACTCTTTTTACATCAATAAGAAGTTATGAAAATTTTTGTTTCAATTTTTGAAGTCGTTTGCTATTTTTTTTATTGATTTTAGCTTATATAAACCCTAACCGAATAAAATAATTATAATAAATATATAATACATCATAAAAATATAGTTTTCGACTTAGATCATCTTTATATCATTATTAGGTTCTGTAAAAATTGTTTTCACGAATTTATATATACCATAGCTATTTTATTTGATTTTTCACACATATATACATATACCGATAATATTAATAAACATAAATAGTTTTTAATTCATTAAAAATATAAAAACAAGTTGTAAATTTATAAATTTATTTTTCTCAGATCTTAGAATATTTATTAGTATTTATCACATATAATACATATTTTAATTTATTCGTTTAATATTTATTTATAATATTACATGTAGCGGCCGAATAAAACACAGTCCGTTCATCAATAGAGATTCATCGTGTTAGGTTGATTTCTTGTTTATCAACAATGAATTTTTTTATTACTTTATCTTTGATTTCAATTGTTGCCATGATTTTTGGCTAGTTTAAAATGTTTGTTGTAGCGACCCGACAAAATCGTCATTGACGGCGCCGTCTACTTAGGTCCCATTAAGTGGTCATAAGTCTTTAAACAATGTTTGACCAAAATATGTCGCATTCATTTCAAATGTAAGGATGTTTCAAGGTTTACAAAAATAGTTCAACGACTAGTTACATTACAACGTTTTAAGTACAAATGAAACCTATGCGACACAATTTAAAGTAAGTCAAAAGACGCTCCATGTATGCATGTATACTCGACATCCAAGCAAGTATCAAAAAGTAGAGTGCGGAGGCATGTATCACTTAGCATTCAAGGACCTGAGAAAAACATAGAAAATCTGTCAACGAAAACGTTGGTGAAATCATAGGTTTAGTAAGTATATTGTATTGAACCACAAGATTTAGTATAAAGTGATTATCCAAATCGTTTACATTCTAAAAGTTGTTGTTTGTATCACGAGCACCCAATTATCAAGACTTAACTGAATAGTACCTCTGCATCATAGTGTTAGAACCTACACTATATCCGGAAAATACGTTTCACTCATCCGAATGAGGGTTCGTAAAACCCGCATGGCCACACAACATAAGTTCTCGCTTACACCCTACAAGTGTAACTAATGATAATTGGACTTGAGGATTTCTGTTCTAACTCGTACGTATAATGTTTGTTTTCGTACTTGTGTTCACTTTGTAAAACGAAACGTTTATGTTTTCTCATCCCAAGTATAAGTATAAAAGAGTAAAAGTGGGACTATGATCTCACCTTGAGTCCACGAATATAAATGTACTTCACAAGTAAATGTGTGCAAGAACGAATGCTAGTCTTGACCTAAACAATAGGTTATATCAATATCGATAAAGCATGAAGTCGGTTAAAGTGTTCAATTAGTCCTATGGCTCGTTACGACTCGATTAATATAGCATGTGAGTCAAATTGTCAAGTTTCATGCAAGATACAAGTATAAACACAAGTTAAAACGATTGCATAAGCGTTTGGTTAAGTTTGACTAAAAGTCAAATGTGGTCAAAGTCAAAGTCAACAGGGTCGGGTCGGGTTTCCGACAATTTTCCATGATGAGAAACCATATATAAGTATGTTGTCCAAGTTTCATGTTAATCGGAGTTGCGGTTAAGCGGGGGTGAAACTTTGGAATCACAAAGTGAGTTTGATCAGTCAGTTTCTGGCCTTACAGACCCTTCTCCACGATCGTGGAGGTTTTTGTGTGAGGAGCTCCGCGATTGCGAAGGTGGCTTTTCCAGGAGCTGTTATGCTGAATTTTTCATATGCACGATTCAAACTCCAAACAAACATAACTAATGAACTGTAAACATTCAAAATATGTATCTTATATCGTTGAAAATGTAATTTAACGAGGAATACAACTAAACACATTTCATTAAACAAAATCATCGTTTACAATAACCGATTTCTCGTCAAGTGATCATTAAAGGTCCATTTTCAAAGTTTCAAGTTCATAAATTGCATAAGATGATTCGGGAACTTAATACACACATATAATACGCTGTTTCGTAGGTAATTATGCATACAATACTATCAACCACTTACAAAAAACATTGCAAGGCTTTTAATGCATCAAAAATCACATTCAAGGCTACCAAACCCTAACTAACAATCATAAAATCCTTAATCATGTTAATGAGGCTTTTCCAAGTTAACCTACATGTAGTGACCCGAACTCTTCCATGATTATATATTATATGAGATTAATATTTACATGAATAAATGTTTCCAACATGTTAAGCAATCAAACTTGTTAAAACTTGATTAATTGAAACGGATTTTGTGTTAACGTTTGACCACCCAGTTTGTCCGATGATTCACGAACGTTATAACTTGTATATGACATGATATTATATATATATGAACATATATATATATATATATATATATATATATATATATATATATATATATATATATATATATATATATATATATATATATATATATATATGGTTAACATGATGAAATGATAATTAAGTATCTCATTATGTATATTAACAATGAACTTTATACATAAAACAAGACTACTAACTTAAGAAATTCAAAACGATATCTATACGTAACGATTATCGTTGTAATAACGTTTTAATATTTATATATCATATTAAGACATATTAGTACATCATGTTATCGTGATATTGTAACAATTGAACATCTCATTAAATATATAACAATGGGATTAATTACATTTAACGAGATCGTTAACTTAAAGGTTTCGAAACAACACTTACATGTAACGATTAACGATGACTTAATGACTCAGTTAAAATGTATATACATGTAATATATTAAGATGTATTGATACACTTTTGAAAGACTTCATGACACATATCAAAGTACTTCTACTTAACAAAAATGCTTACAATTGCATTCTCATTCATTTTCATCAACAATTCTACTCGTATGCACCTGTATTCATACTCGTACAATACACAGCTTCTATATGTATATACTATTGGTATATACACTTCAATGATCAGCTCTTAGAAGCCCTCATTTAGTCAACAAACATTTACAACCATCATTTAGCAACAAGCATGAATTATTACACTAAAAATCAAACTACAACTTGCATATAACTCCATGCTATCCCACGTTTTTGATCACACACACATACACTTTCATTTTTCAATTTTCTTTCATCCATTTGATCTCTCTCTTATTCTATGATGATGTTCTAAGTGTTCTTCATCATATTCATCAAAATCTACATCAATCTAGCTCATAAATCCAACCTTTGATCAAATTACAAAACAACTACTCAAGAACACTTCAATAACACTTTCAAGTTTGTAAGATTACTTCCAAGCTTTCTAATCCATTCCAAGTAATCATCCAAGATCAAGAAACCTTTGTTATTTACAGTAGGTTATCTTTCTAATTCAAGGTAATATTCATATTCAAACTTTAATTCGATTTCTATAACTATAACTATCTTAATTCAAGTATAAATCTTACTTGAACTTGTTTTTGTGTCATGATTCTACTTCAAGAACTTTCAAGCCATCCAAGATCCTTTGAAGCTCTAGATCATTTCTTGTCATTTCCAGTAGGTTTACCTACTATACTTGAGATAGTAATGATGTTCATAACATCATTTGACTTATATTTATATATATATATATATATATATATATATATATATATATATATATATATATATATATATATATATATATATATATATATATATATATATAACTATCTTATTCGAAGATTTAAACATGTAATCACTAGAACATAGTTTAGTTGATTCTAAACTTGTTCGCAAACAAAGTTAATCCTTCTAACTTAACTTTTAAAATCAACTAAACACATGTTTTATATCTATATGATATGCTAACTTAATGATTTAAAACTTGGAAACACGAAGAACACCGTAAAACTGGACATACGCCGTCGTAGTAAAACCGGGGGATGTTTTGGGTTGGAAAAATAAAAACTATCTTAATCTTTGAATTTGAAGTTTGTTTTCTGAAAAAATGATATTTCATATGAACATGATACTATATCCAAAAATCATGGTTAAACACAAAGTTGAAGTATGTTTTTCAAAATGGTCATCAAGATGTCGTTCTTTCGACGGAAATGACTATCTCTTTCAAAAACGACTTGTAACTTGTATTTTCAACTATAAACTTATACTTTTTCTGTCTAGTTTCATAAATTTCAGTTCATTATGAAACCATAGCAGTTTGATTCACTCAAAACGGATTTATAACGAAGAAATTATGGGTAAAACAAAATTGGTTAAAATTACTAGTTTTAGCTATGAAAATTTTATAACAAATCTATACTAACCATAACTTAACTAACTTATATTGTATTATACATGTAATCTAACCTATATTATGTAATCTTGATAGACCATAGACACGTATACAATGTTTTGACATATCATATCGACGTCATATATATATATATATATTATTTGGAATAACCGTAAGTCACTCTATATGCGGTAATGCTTGAGTTAGCATATAAAGGGTCGAGGTTGATTCTAAAATAATATATATACCTTGAGTTGTGATCGAGTCTGAGACATGTATACAATGGGTCGTGGATTGATTCGAGATAATATATTTATTTATGTACTACTAACTGTGGACTACTAATTGTAGACTACTAACGTTGGACTGCTAACTTAACAACTTAAATCATTAACAAGTAATAAAATATGATATGAATATATTTCTATCATACTTTGATATATGTATATATTTGTTATAGGCTCGTGAATTGACCCGTGGCCAAGTCTTATTTCTGACGAAGTAAAAATCTGTGAAAGTGAGTTATAGTCCCATTTTTACTAGCTAATATTTTGGGATGACAATACATGCAGTCTTATAAATGTTTTACAAAATAGACACAAGTACTTGAAACTACATTCTATGATGGATTACGAATACCGAATATCGCCCTTTTTAGCTTGGTAACCTAAGAATTTAGGAACTGGCCCGAAATTGACGCGAATCCTAAAGATAGATCTATGGGCACTAACGACCCCCATCCTGAGAGTTTGAATGCTTTAGTACTTCAATTTTTGTACAGATGTGTTAATCCTGTACGTATACAGATGTGTTAATCCTGTATCTTTGGGGATATTCTATATGAATTATGTTAATGTCGGTTACCAGGTGTTCATCATATGAATGATTTTTATGGCTATTTATGAAGAATGAAATCTTGTGGTCTATTATTACAATCTACGATATAGGTTAAACCTATAACTCACCAACATTTTTGTTGACGTTTAAAGCATGTTTATTCTCAAGTGATTATTAAGAGCTTCCGCTGTTGCATGCTAAATTAAAGACAAGATTTGGAGTCAGCATGCTTGTATGATATTGTTTAAAAACTGCATTTGAAAAAAAATAAATTTCTATAAAATATTATTACCCATCTTCTATTAGGGGAACTAAACTTTGCAACCCCATTGGTCCACGTGGTAGTCCCCTCACATATTTTTACTGTTCACGATTGGGCAACTCTCCACCACACAAATTCAATTGGACCTTGCGTGTGCAGGTAGTAAGAAGCGTGCAGAGTCAACAAGAGGTCATCCCTGACCTTAGCATCGCCTCTTCTATTCTTCCCTTTTTTCTTACTGAAATCATCTTTGTGGGAAATTTCCCTCAATATTTTGTTCTCCACGGGTAACAATCTCTCTTTTTCATTTAGGGTTTGTCAGTTTATTGCTATATGTTGCCTAATTGTTTAGGTATTATTGTAGTGTTCGCTTATTTCAATTAGGGTTCATTCGTTTCCAAGCTACATCCCTTTTTTCTTTTCGATTTATTTATGTTATTCATTCCTTATTGGTGGTTGTGGTCTCTTCTTCGATAGTATGTAGTACCGTCTGTTAAGCTGTTGCCTCATCTTTATAGTGCTATATTTTTTTGCTTTCATATATTGTTTTGTTGATTGTCAAATGAGACGTTCCAGAAAAAGAAAAAAAATGATAATACCCATATATTCAATTTTTTTTTCTTTCAATCGTCGTCTGAATCTTCTTGACAAATAGTTTAAGCGTTAAACTATATTCAATTATTTGTTATTCTAATTTTGTTTCTTTTTAGGTTTTAATTTTTAATGGTTTTGTTGCAGGTATTATCATGAATTGAATTGCAGGTGGAGTGCTATGTCATCAACAATCTGATTTTTTCGATTTTATTGGTGAGTTATCATTTTGGGTGGTTTTTTGTTGGTGGGTATTTACAGGGTTTCCATTTTTTTAGTTTGATGCTTTCGATTCATCTGTTGTTATTTATATCTAAAGTTCTTATATTTGTTTTGAGTTTTATGTGCTAATATTTTTATAAATTCATTTAATTTGTTACTTATTTATGTTCAATTTCAGGACCTGTCCAAAAGATTTAAGAACATTTGTTTATTTTACTGTAGTTGGATACAGATGATAGAAGGATATAGATATATGAATTCTTTAATTGTAGTAAATATCTTGCTAAGTTAGGTTTGCAAATTTATAGACTAATTGACGGTTCAGGTTAGGCTCTTTCTCCAACAAGTAACTGTTTAATTCAAAATTGTGGTCGTATATTCAAGCTCAAGTTTCATTAAATAACACTATTTATTTATTTTTTGCTGATTTTGCTTCAGATACCTTCTGAATGCAACATCTATGAAGCATGGCAGAAGAGAAAAACTTTTGAGTTTTATACTGAAAATGTGAGTTCAGCCAACTTTGGTTCCTTATTTTTACTAATAACTATGATATTAGTGCTTGAAAATGTTTTAGAAGAGTATATAAATTTACTTGAGTTTTAATACCTGATGATCATGATACAATATTACTATGCTCTAAAATTTTCTGAATGGAGCTCAATTTGTCTCTAAGTTCTTGGTATAAATAGACCTTTCATAAGTCACACCTTTCATAAGTCACAAGTATATAATGAATTAATAGGAAGAAAGGAAAAAAGTCTAGTTTCACACTACTTCAAGACGTTCTTTAAGGATAAACACCCTTTTAGTAAGTTTTTGATTTAATGATTTCAGTTTCTACTTTTTTTATGTGCAAATAATTTCTTTATCTTTATATCAATCATGAATCATGACTGCTTCTAGATGTGATTTTTTACTTAGATTAGATCACGGCAGAACATTTGTATTTAGTTAATTGTATTATATTTTATTGTTATTTATCTAATCTATGTATAATACGAGTATACATATTTGTTGCTTATTCCAGGCTTTATAGGCAGCTGGAGTTTCAGTTTTGATGTTCAAGAATCTTCATATTTAAGCTTTTATGAAATTGATCAAAGGTATAAGGAACTCTCAAAGCTTTTAATTAATGTGGGTATATTTTGATTTTGAGATTATCGTGGAATTATATGATAGTTGTAATTTATGAATTAGCATTGTTTTTTGTGTTTCTTTAAATTTTTTACGTGTTAACAGATTACAGAAACTTTGATCTAATACTACTTTTTCTAGCTTTTTATGTATGGCGTTTAGTGTGACGACCCCGTCAAAACACTCAACGGATCCGTCAGTTGGTCCCATAGCTTGATCGGACTTAAATGAATTAAATAAACAAAGTTGCATTCTTTTATTTCAAAATGTTCCCCAAAAAGGAAACAAACCAAATTAAGTAGTTTGAAAACCAACCAACCATAATATTAAACCAAAAGTTGACACAAAACGTTGCCAACAAACCCACAATTTAAATTATCCAAAATAGAATGCAAACTTAAGTTTCATAAATAGTTTCATAAAATCTGCCCAAATGCATGCAGACTCTTCTAACGACAGCGGAAGCATCAAATAACTCAAGTACCTGTGAAAACATGCAAGTAAACTGTCAACACAAAGGTTGAGTGAATTATAGGTTTAAATAAATAAGTAAACTTTAGACCACAAGATTTAAAAATGTTAGAAAACATTAAACATTATTCCATTATCAATGAGCCACCTGGTAACCACTTAACCCTTTATTTACCCTTGCCAAACACAATAAAAAAAATATACACTTGGACAGTGTATCTACAACAAATTACGAAGTACTAAACATTCCGATTATAAATTGCTAGCGCGACTAGCTCGAAATGGGGTTGTCAAACCCGATAGATCTATCCATAGGATTCGCGTTCACCAGTAGAAACCAGTGATTACAGTTACCAGACTAGGGAATATTTTTGTTCAACTCACAATGAATAATTTAAACCAACTTCCACTTGTCCAAAATATAAAATAAATTGCATGTATTCTCATCCCAAAAGATTTAAAATAGAAAAATGGGACTATAACTCACCTTAAATAGCAACTGAAGAAATCTCACAAACAAGCGAACAGCAAGTAAAGTAAAGTGATCAAGAAAGATCACAACGCCGACCTATAAATAAAGCAGGTCGAAATAAATAACTAACTTAGGCCAAGTCTTAGTATGATAGCTATTGTACATGTTGCAAGTAGGCATAGAACATTACTCAGCAAGCATCAGTTTGATTGGAACAGCATAAGGACACACACTTTCTATTTTTAGAAAGTTTCTATTTTTAGCAGGTTTCCATTTTTGGAAAGTTTTCTATTTTAGGAAAGTTTCTATTTTTGGAAAGTTTCTATTTTTGGAAAGTTTCTATTTTTGAAAAGTTTCCAAATTTAGAAAGTTCTATTTTTAGAAAGTTTTGAAGTTAGGAAAGTTTCCTTATTTAGAAAGTCAACAGAAGTCAACTGAAAGTCAAAGTCAACCGAAAGTCAACTCAAAAGTCAACCTTGGTCAAACATAGTCAACATTAATTTGAAAAGTGTAAGTTATAATAATAACATAGGTTATAATGTTATTTAAAGTCAAAAGTGTATAATAATGTCTTAACATAAGTTTAATTAAATAAAATGAATTATTAAAGTTAATATAAGTTGAAATGTTATAATTAGTATAACATAAGTATTTAATTAATTAATTAAATATCAATCATAATATAAATATTATTAATTTATAATAAATTTTAAATCATATCATAAGTATTATTAATTAATAATGAATTATTAATCATATCATAAGTTTCTAATTAAAATTATTAAATCATAAGTATTTAATAATTAAATCATAATTAAATAATAATTAAGTCTTATAATAATTAAATAATTATTTAATATTTATTATAAGTCTTTTAATAATTTTTCAAAAACAAATTTAATACTTATCATAAGTATTTTCCTTTAATAATAAAAGTATTATTAATCATAAGTTTAATTAAAATGTTAATTAAATCATAATTAATAATTAAATGATATAATAAATATTTATATCATAAGTTTTAAATAATAATAATTACTTCTTTTATCATAAGTAATTAATTAATAATGAAATCCATTAATTTTAACATAAGTTTAATAATTAACCATAAGTTTTAAGTTTAAAAGTTCATCGGGTCGTATCTTGAGCCCCGGGTGTCGGTTTCGGGCAAGCCACATATGCAACTTCACCTACTCAAACCACCCGACACAATTATGAACTCAAGAACACTCCAAGAATAGTCCCTAGGTCATGGATATCAGCCATGACAACATTTGGGAAATCAATTTACTCAAAACAGTAATTCGGGCACAACGGGTGAACCGTGGCTCGGATTTAAGTGACCCGAACATGAAAATTCATCCCACCATCAGTCCTAACCAAATGACACACCCTAAAGACACCAAGGATGGTCACAAAGTCGGACCCAACCTTGTTCATGCCAAGAACACCTTTCAATCTTTAACAAAAACCAAATTAAGTATATCTAGGACTCCGGGAATCGAAACGACATGAATCCGGTGTCTAAAATTAATGTCTTGATGAGAGGAACTCATTTATATACTTTATTTTAACATTTATATCAGTTACAAAGTCAGAAAATACGAATTAAACTGTTGTCCAAATTTTACAAACCGAAAACATATGCAAACGAGTAATTCTACGCATCCAAACAACATTACAACAACTAATATACATCATACTAATAATATAAACTCAAAATACAGAAATATAAATAAATATGAAAAGTTCTAGGGTTAGGGTTTATACCCAAATCGAGAATCAAAGAATATGGATGTGTAGAGAACGGAGAGAGGAACACGATTGTATAAACGATTTGATGATCCAAGCAATAAAAAGTGGTGAAGATGGTGATGTATGGTGGTGGTGGCAACGGCCTAAAAGGGAGAGGGAGAGAGGAGAGAGCAAAAATAGATTTTTAGGTTTAAGAATGCAAAGTGATAAAATGAAAATGAATGAGTAAAATGAAAAACAAAGGGGGTACTCCCCTCCCCTTTGGTTCGGCCGAATGGGGTGTGTGGGGTGGGCCCCACAAGCCCAAATTTGTTAAATGAAGAATTCCTTATGGCCCGAAAGCCCGAACGAATCCCGAAACGCGAAAACACGCTTACGCGATTAAAAATCCGGAAAGATAACAAACGCGCGACGAAAAATAAATATAAATACACCTAATAATAATATGACCTTAAAATATCATATTTAAAATATTTAGGATTTAAAAATCCCGAAAGCTCGACCGTTGGTTTAAAAACCGAAAAGATTCGCCGGATGGAAATCCGCGAGACGTAGAAACGTATAAATTAAAATATGAATACATATATTCACATAACACATAATAATTATTATATATATATTATTACAAAAATAATAATATAGGTTATAGAAATGACGTGGCACACTAACAGTTAACGGTCGTTAAATAATTAATGGAAAAAGATAACGGAAAAAGTAGGGTCGTGACAGTACCTCCCCGTTACGGAAATTTCGTCCCGAAATTTAAGCAGGCGCAGGGGTTGACTCGGCATCTGAGAACAAATGCGGATACTTCTGCTTCATTTGGTCTTCACGCTCCCAAGTGAACTCGGGACCGCGTCTAGCGTTCCATCGGACCCGAACAATAGGAATTCTGCTCTGTTTAAGAGTCTTTACCTCTCGGTCCATAATCTCAACTGGCTCTTCAATAAAATGCAATTGCTTGTCAACCTGAAGTTCCTCCAAAGGAATAGTCTGATCAAATTCAGCCAAACACTTCTTTAAGTTCGAAATATGGAAAACATCGTGAACAGCACTGAGTTCTTGTGGCAACTTCAAACGATAAGCCACCGGTCCAACTCTTTCAATGATCTCAAACGGTCCCACGAAACGAGGACTTAACTTCCCTCTTTTACCAAAACGAATAACACCCTTCCAAGGCGAAACTTTTAACATAACACGATCACCAACTTGAAATTCAACATCTTTCCTTCCTTTGTCGGCATAACTCTTTTGCCGACTCCTAGCAGTTCTCAACCTTTCTTTAATTTGAACAATCTTCTCAGTAGTCTCGTGAATAATCTCTGGACCTGTAAGTTGAGCATCCCCAACCTCATTCCAACAAATAGGAGATCTACACTTCCTACCGTACAAAGCTTCAAACGGTGCGGCTTTAATACTTGCGTGGTAGCTGTTGTTATAAGAAAACTCAGCTAACGGCAAATACTTATCCCACCCATTTCCAAAATCAATCACACAAGCTCGCAACATATCTTCTAATGTCTGAATGGTCCTCTCACTTTGACCATCCGTTTGAGGATGATAAGCGGTGCTCATATCCAATCTAGTGCCCAAGGCTTCTTGCAACGATTGCCAAAATCTCGATACAAATCGACTATCTCTGTCGGAAATTATAGAAACGGGAACACCATGCCTCGAAACAATCTCTTTCAAATACAAACGGGTGAGTTTCTCCATGGAATCGGTTTCCCTAATCGGCAAAAAGTGAGCCGACTTAGTGAGTCGATCTACAATCACCCAAATCGCATCGTAGCCACCCGAAACTCTTGGTAACTTAGTGATAAAATCCATAGTGATACCTTCCCACTTCCACTCGGGAATTTCTGGTTGTACCAACAATCCGGACGGTTTTTGATGTTCAGCTTTGACCTTAGAACAGGTCAAACACTTAGCCACATACGTAGCCACATCACCTTTCAAATTTGGCCACCAATACAGCTCCTTAAGATCATGGTACATCTTCCCTGAACCAGGATGAATAGAGTACCTAGACTTATGAGCCTCATCCAAAACAAGTTGTCGCAGTTCACCAAACTTCGGAACCCAAAGACGTCCTACAAAGTACCTAGTACCATCTGCTCGAATCTCAAATTTCTTAGCCATACCTCTTACGTTCTCTTTCACAAAATTCTCTTCCTTTAAGGCTTCTTGTTGTGCCTCAAGAATCTGCCTTGCGAGGTTTGATCTAACTGTCATATTCAAGGCCCTAACCCTGCGAGGTTCAGTCCTTTCTTTACGACTCAATGCATCAGCCACAACATTGGCCTTGCCCGGGTGATACAAAAGGTCACAATCGTAATCATTCAACGTCTCAATCCATCTTCGTTGTCTCATGTTCAACTGTTTCTGATCGAGGATATGTTGAAGACTTTTGTGATCTGTGTACACAGTACTCTTGACCCCATACAAATAATGTCTCCAAATCTTAAGTGCAAAAACAACAGCCCCCAACTCTAAATCATGAGTTGTATAGTTCTGCTCGTGAATCTTCAACTGACGTGATGCGTACGCAATAACCTTCTTTCGTTGCATCAAAACGCAACCATAGCCTTGTCGTGATGCGTCACAATAAACAACAAAATCATCATTACCCTCCGGTAAAGACAATATCGGAGCGGTAGTCAGTTTCTTCTTCAAAATCTGAAAAGCATTCTCCTGTTCATCCTTCCACTCATACTTTTTCCCTTTATGCGTTAAAGCAGTCAGAGGTTTCGCTATACGAGAGAAATCCTGGATGAACCTTCGATAGTAACCTGCCAAACCTAAGAACTGACGAATTTGAGTAGGAGTTTTCGGGGTTTCCCACTTTTCAATCGCCTCAATTTTAGCAGGATCAACTTGTATTCCTTGTTTGCTAACAATGTGACCAAGGAACTGAACTTCTCTTAACCAAAAAGCACACTTAGAGAACTTAGCGTACAACTCTTCTTTCTTTAACAAATCAAGCACTAACCTCAAGTGTTCTTCGTGCTCTTCATCATTCCTAGAATAGATAAGAATGTCGTCGATGAAAACAATAACGAACTTGTCCAGATAGGGTCTACACACACGGTTCATGAGGTCCATGAACACAGCAGGTGCATTTGTCAATCCGAACGGCATAACAAGAAATTCAAAGTGACCGTAACGGGTGCGAAAAGCAGTTTTTGAAACATCAGATTCTTTAACACGCAACTGATGATAGCCAGAACGAAGATCAATTTTTGAATAAACAGAAGAACCCTGAAGCTGATCGAACAGATCATCAATTCTCGGAAGAGGATAACGATTTTTAACAGTGAGCTTATTCAGTTCACGATAATCAATGCATAAACGAAAAGAACCATCCTTCTTCTTAACAAACAGAACAGGAGCTCCCCAAGGGGACGAACTAGGACGAATAAAACCTTTGTCTAACAACTCACGGAGTTGACTTGACAATTATTGAAGTTCAGAAGGAGCAAGACGATAAGGAGCACGTGCTACAGGAGCAGCGCCGGGAACAAGATCAATCTGAAATTCTACCGCGCGTTGCGGCGGAAGGCCAGGTAAGTCATCGGGAAACACCTCGGGAAAATCCCTAACAATATGAACGTCATCAACGTTCTTTACTTCCTTACTAGGATCAACAACATGAGCAAGGATAGCATGACAGCCTTTGCGGAGATGTTTACGAACTTTCATACAGCTAATAAGGTTTAACTGTGTGCATTTCTTATCTCCAAAGACCATCAGTGGCTCTCCAATCACATCAGTAATACGAATAGCCTTATCATAACACACGATCTCAGCACGGTTTGCAGACAACCAATCCATACCAATAACAACATCGAAACTACCAAGTTCAATTGGTATCAAATCTATCTCGAAATCCCTACCACCCAGATTAATGTTACACTTACGATGTACAGTCTTAGCAGTAAGTTCCTTACCATTAGCTACTTCAACAATATAAGTATTGTCTAAGAGAGTTAACGGCGTTTTGATTCTCGGACTTAATTTACTCGACACGAAACTTAAATCAGCCCCTGAATCAAATAACACATAAACTGATAAATCGTTGACTGAGAACGTACCAGTAACAAGCTTAGGATCTTCCTCCACATCCTTAGCATTAATGTTGAACGCTCGGCCGCGTGCAGTCTCTGCAGTCTTCTTATTGGGACAAGCATCTCGGAAATGCCCCGGCTTCCCACACTCATAACAAACCCTTGGATTACCTCTATTATTCGATTTCCCATTACCGTTACCGTTACCACCTCTATTACCAACATTATTATTATTACCACCAGTCGCGGGAGTAGTAGACCCCGGCAAAAGCACTGTACAATCTTTAGCAATGTGCCCTTGCTTAGAGCACCTCTTACAAGTAACTGTGCAGTAACCATCATGAACTTTATAGCAACGAGGACACACACGCTGATTTCTGTTGTTAGCACCTGAGGTATCCTGTTTCTTCTGCTGATTTTGGTTTTGATTGCGGTTGTTATCCCACTTTCGTTTCCCATTATCAGCCTTCTTGACAACCTCCTCACTACTTTCAACAACTGTAGTCTTGCTTCTTCTCAACACCTTGTCATTAAGTTTGTGGGCCATAGACATAGCTGCCTCAATAGTCTGGGGTTCACTGGACTCAACCCCGTGTTCAATCTTCTCGGACAAACCATCAATGTAAGCCTCAATTTTGCGGTCCTCATCCGCATAAACCCTAGGACACAGCAAAGTTAACTCGAAAAACCTTCGTTCATAGGCATCTAACTCGGTGCCATGCATTTTCAAATTCTTGAGCTCAACCTCTAGCTTCTTAAGCTCACCCCGAGGTCTATAGCGGGTGATCAATCTTTCCTTAAAATCATTCCAGGCCAAACCATAAGCTACATCGCTTCCCAAACTACTAACCAGATTGTTCCACCATGTCAAGGCACTATCCTTGAGAGTGCAACTAGCGAAACTAACTTTGTCCTCTTCACGGACCCGACTGACCCTGAAAATAGATTCGATTTTCTCGAACCAACGAGTAAGCCCTATTGGTCCTTCCGTACCACTGAATTCTTGAGGTCGACCAGCCATAAAAGTTTTGTGGGAGCATCCCACGTTGTTGTTCACATTGGCGTTAACATCAGCATTTGCTGCCATAGCAGCAGCAATTCCTTCATTGATCAGGCGTTGCATACGCGCTTCAGTGGACTCTCTTGGAGGCATGATCTTCAAAATAGAATAACACATCCGTTAGTACCAAGAATAATACTAGTGTCATAAAGGAATAGATCAAAACACGAAAAGACTAACCATTAAGATATTAGTCAACTAACACTATGAGTAATAACATGACAGTTATGATTGTTATAGAAATAACCATCACATGCATACATATTTTATGATAACATCATACAACATACATAGCACCTAACATACATGAACATATATTACGCATAATATAACATGCCAAGAGCCACAACATCAGAAATAAAACATGATAATGATAATAGATGTCATAAAAATAACCATCCATACATAATGAAAAATATCCCATAACAAAATCTTAATAAAATCCTCGGCAAAACGCCGTACATACCCAAAATGTATGTATAAAAAGGACATTAAGTCTGATGAAATAGATAATCAATATGAATAATCACATCACATTCGCTTAGAGCGGGTGTGATAAGCTGGTCCAGCATGAGTCTCAGCAGGATCCTCATACTTACGCAACTTCCCTTTCACAACATCCAACTCTTCCTTCAACACACGAACAGTGCTCTCGAGAGCCTCGAACTTAGCATTAACTTCTCGATCACGCTTGCGATTCGCATCCTCAACCCTATGCTTGAAAGTGATAAAGTTACGCATGTCGGCACGGATCTCGTCCATAACTTCATTATGTGGCAAGGTGCGCAAACAATCACTAAGGGCGTTAATACGTGTCACCTCATTATAAGCCCGGTTCATATGAGTAATGGTAGAAAAATAGTAATGAACAGGATCATCGATCTCCGGTTGATTAGCACGACGTCTAGCAGGAGACGGTGGAGCAGGAGCAGCAACAGAGTTATCGCTCGAAGTCGACATCTGCAAACAGCAAAACCGCAAACCATATACCAAAAAGATATAAAAGCTAATAATATAACTTATACGAAATGAAATGCATAATAATGCTATAGCAAAAAGGTCGGGCTGTAGACTAGACTCTAATGCACCCTAATAACCACGGGTTGACCACATTAAGACCGCCTAGTTCCCTACAACCAGCGCTCTGATACCACATGTGACGACCCCGTCAAAACACTCAACGGATCCGTCAGTTGGTCCCATAGCTTGATCGGACTTAAATGAATTAAATAAACAAAGTTGCATTCTTTTATTTCAAAATGTTCCCCAAAAAGGAAACAAACCAAATTAAGTAGTTTGAAAACCAACCAACCATAATATTAAACCAAAAGTTGACACAAAACGTTGCCAACAAACCCACAATTTAAATTATCCAAAATAGAATGCAAACTTAAGTTTCATAAATAGTTTCATAAAATCTGCCCAAATGCATGCAGACTCTTCTAACGACAGCGGAAGCATCAAATAACTCAAGTACCTGTGAAAACATGCAAGTAAACTGTCAACACAAAGGTTGAGTGAATTATAGGTTTAAATAAATAAGTAAACTTTAGACCACAAGATTTAAAAATGTTAGAAAACATTAAACATTATTCCATTATCAATGAGCCACCTGGTAACCACTTAACCCTTTATTTACCCTTGCCAAACACAATAAAAAAAATATACACTTGGACAGTGTATCTACAACAAATTACGAAGTACTAAACATTCCGATTATAAATTGCTAGCGCGACTAGCTCGAAATGGGGTTGTCAAACCCGATAGATCTATCCATAGGATTCGCGTTCACCAGTAGAAACCAGTGATTACAGTTACCAGACTAGGGAATATTTTTGTTCAACTCACAATGAATAATTTAAACCAACTTCCACTTGTCCAAAATATAAAATAAATTGCATGTATTCTCATCCCAAAAGATTTAAAATAGAAAAATGGGACTATAACTCACCTTAAATAGCAACTGAAGAAATCTCACAAACAAGCGAACAGCAAGTAAAGTAAAGTGATCAAGAAAGATCACAACGCCGACCTATAAATAAAGCAGGTCGAAATAAATAACTAACTTAGGCCAAGTCTTAGTATGATAGCTATTGTACATGTTGCAAGTAGGCATAGAACATTACTCAGCAAGCATCAGTTTGATTGGAACAGCATAAGGACACACACTTTCTATTTTTAGAAAGTTTCTATTTTTAGCAGGTTTCCATTTTTGGAAAGTTTTCTATTTTAGGAAAGTTTCTATTTTTGGAAAGTTTCTATTTTTGGAAAGTTTCTATTTTTGAAAAGTTTCCAAATTTAGAAAGTTCTATTTTTAGAAAGTTTTGAAGTTAGGAAAGTTTCCTTATTTAGAAAGTCAACAGAAGTCAACTGAAAGTCAAAGTCAACCGAAAGTCAACTCAAAAGTCAACCTTGGTCAAACATAGTCAACATTAATTTGAAAAGTGTAAGTTATAATAATAACATAGGTTATAATGTTATTTAAAGTCAAAAGTGTATAATAATGTCTTAACATAAGTTTAATTAAATAAAATGAATTATTAAAGTTAATATAAGTTGAAATGTTATAATTAGTATAACATAAGTATTTAATTAATTAATTAAATATCAATCATAATATAAATATTATTAATTTATAATAAATTTTAAATCATATCATAAGTATTATTAATTAATAATGAATTATTAATCATATCATAAGTTTCTAATTAAAATTATTAAATCATAAGTATTTAATAATTAAATCATAATTAAATAATAATTAAGTCTTATAATAATTAAATAATTATTTAATATTTATTATAAGTCTTTTAATAATTTTTCAAAAACAAATTTAATACTTATCATAAGTATTTTCCTTTAATAATAAAAGTATTATTAATCATAAGTTTAATTAAAATGTTAATTAAATCATAATTAATAATTAAATGATATAATAAATATTTATATCATAAGTTTTAAATAATAATAATTACTTCTTTTATCATAAGTAATTAATTAATAATGAAATCCATTAATTTTAACATAAGTTTAATAATTAACCATAAGTTTTAAGTTTAAAAGTTCATCGGGTCGTATCTTGAGCCCCGGGTGTCGGTTTCGGGCAAGCCACATATGCAACTTCACCTACTCAAACCACCCGACACAATTATGAACTCAAGAACACTCCAAGAATAGTCCCTAGGTCATGGATATCAGCCATGACAACATTTGGGAAATCAATTTACTCAAAACAGTAATTCGGGCACAACGGGTGAACCGTGGCTCGGATTTAAGTGACCCGAACATGAAAATTCATCCCACCATCAGTCCTAACCAAATGACACACCCTAAAGACACCAAGGATGGTCACAAAGTCGGACCCAACCTTGTTCATGCCAAGAACACCTTTCAATCTTTAACAAAAACCAAATTAAGTATATCTAGGACTCCGGGAATCGAAACGACATGAATCCGGAGTCTAAAATTAATGTCTTGATGAGAGGAACTCATTTATATACTTTATTTTAACATTTATATCAGTTACAAAGTCAGAAAATACGAATTAAACTGCTGTCCAAATTTTACAAACCGAAAACATATGCAAACGAGTAATTCTACGCATCCAAACAACATTACAACAACTAATATACATCATACTAATAATATAAACTCAAAATACAGAAATATAAATAAATATGAAAAGTTCTAGGGTTAGGGTTTATACCCAAATCGAGAATCAAAGAATATGGATGTGTAGAGAACGGAGAGAGGAACACGATTGTATAAACGATTTGATGATCCAAGCAATAAAAAGTGGTGAAGATGGTGATGTATGGTGGTGGTGGCAACGGCCTAAAAGGGAGAGGGAGAGAGGAGAGAGCAAAAATAGATTTTTAGGTTTAAGAATGCAAAGTGATAAAATGAAAATGAATGAGTAAAATGAAAAACAAAGGGGGTACTCCCCTCCCCTTTGGTTCGGCCGAATGGGGTGTGTGGGGTGGGCCCCACAAGCCCAAATTTGTTAAATGAAGAATTCCTTATGGCCCGAAAGCCCGAACGAATCCCGAAACGCGAAAACACGCTTACGCGATTAAAAATCCGGAAAGATAACAAACGCGCGACGAAAAATAAATATAAATACACCTAATAATAATATGACCTTAAAATATCATATTTAAAATATTTAGGATTTAAAAATCCCGAAAGCTCGACCGTTGGTTTAAAAACCGAAAAGATTCGCCGGATGGAAATCCGCGAGACGTAGAAACGTATAAATTAAAATATGAATACATATATTCACATAACACATAATAATTATTATATATATATTATTACAAAAATAATAATATAGGTTATAGAAATGACGTGGCACACTAACAGTTAACGGTCGTTAAATAATTAATGGAAAAAGATAACAGAAAAAGTAGGGTCGTGACATTTAGTGTATTTGACCTTCATTCTACCCTACTGTCATCTGAGGATTTATCATCGCATTTTATTGTATCCTCCACTACATCCCGTCGCTGTTATCGTATCCTCCATTTTGCGGTATTTTGATAGTTGGTTTTCCCTTTTGTTTCATTTGTTTTTGTATTTTATTTTATTATTATTGGTGTGTGTTCTTGCTGATAATGGAAGTCAGTTCGAATGCACTAACTGACGAATCGGTTGCGATTTCGATTAAGGATGATTCAACACCGTTGTGAGTTTATTGTACCATTTGTAATATCTATAATATATTGTTCGTATCTGTATGTATGTGCATCTTCATTGAACTGCTCTTTTAAGTCTGGACGTATTGTAGTTATATTCGATTTTAATTATGTATAACCGCAGTCCTGATCACATTTGTTAGGAAATACTGATGATGGTTGTATTTTATGGTGCATGACCAAATTGGTGTTATCCTCATATCAAGAACAAGCCATATCCAAAGTCCTAATACTGTCGTGGTGTACCTGATCCCAAGATCAGAATTTATGATGTCAGTATGAAGAAAACAGGAGTTGACGAGTTCTCATTCTATGTGCATTTGGTCAGGTGGGAAAAAGAAAATATTGTATTTTATTGTTATTTATCTAATGTATGTATAATACGAGTATACATATTTGTTGCTTATTCCAGTCTTTGTAGGCAGCTGGAGTTTCAGTTTTGATGTTCAAGAATATTCATATTTAAGCTTTTATGAAATTGATCAAAGGTATAAGGAACTCTCAAAGCTTTTAATTAATGTGGGTATATTTTGATTTTGAGATTATCGTGGAATTATATGATAGTTGTATTTTATGAATTAGCATTGTTTTTTGTGTTTCTTTAAATTTGTTATGTGTTAACAGATTACAGAAACTTTGATCTAATACTACTTTTTCTAGATTTTTATGCATGGCATTTAGTGTATTCGACCTTCACTCTACCCTACGGTCATCTGAGGATTTATCATCGCATTTTATTGTATCCTCCAACATAGCCCGCCGCTGTTATCGTATCCTCCATTTTGCGGTATTTTGATAGTTGGTTTTCCATTTTGTTTCATCTGTTTTTGTATTTTATTTTAGTATTATTGGTGTGTGTTCTTGCTGATAATGGAAGTCAGTTCGAATGCACTAAGTGACGAATCGGTTACGATTTCGATTAAGGATGATTCAACACCGTTGTGAGTTTATTGTACCATTTGTAATATCTATAATATATTGTTCGTATCTGTATGTATGTGCGTCTTCATTGAACTGCTCTTTTAAGTCTGGACGTATTGTAGTTATATTCAATTTTAATTATGTATAACCGCAGTCCTGATCACATTTGTTAGGAAATACTGATACTGTTGTTCACATTTGGTGTTATCCTCATATCAAGAACAAGCCATATCCAAAGTCCCGATACTGTTGTGGTGTACCTGATCCCAAGATCAGAATTTATGATGTCAGTATGAAGAAAACAGGAGTTGACGACTTCCCATTCTGTGTGCATTTGGTCAGTTGGGAAAAAGAAAATGTAACTAGTGAAGCACTACTCTCTATATTGATTTTCCAACGCAAAAGACATAACTTTATTGTTATCTTTACTGGATTTTTATTGCTTTTGCAGTGAATATCAATAAATGGGTAGTTTTCGGGACCTCATATTGATTGTGGTACTACTGATAAGGTAATTTGATTATTAGTGTCTTCATCATTGTTGTTGATTGCAGACGCACGTCGATGTACTATCACATGGAGGTTTTTCAGACGGTAGACGTTATAGTTACTGTGTGTGTTTTTTTACATAAATTTCTGTTTTATGTAGAGAGTACACTGAAATGCAGGAACTTGAGGGTAGGAAAGTTAGGGTTAATTCAGGACCAGCTATCTTCATTCAGAGGGCAAAGAAGAGGCAGTAGAGGCAGCTTAGGCGGTGATGGAAGTCGTGGCGGCGGGTACGGTGGTGGGTCAAAGAGTTTTTGTTTTGTTACATATGTCTGCTGTTGGACTCCCTATTCAACCGTCAACTTGAGTAATTGCCACTGATTACAGTTGATTTTTATTATGTGTTATGTGTTGCATTCCAGTTGTGTTATTTTTTGGTTATAGGTTTTTATAATTGTTGGATAATGTTTGTTTATTTATATCAGTATGTTGAGTTGTAGCCTTTATTATGTAGTCCAAGTGTTCGATTATTTGTCTCAAAGAACTGCTTTGATCTTCCTTTTAAGAGTGTTGTTTCCGATAGCATAATGATGACTTTTAAGAGTGTTGTTTTCGATAGTATAATACCCATGTATTATTATCTCAAACATTTTCTATTTCTTCTAACACAAACATAGGGCTACTTTATTTGATTAAATTGATATAATATCATTGTTTTACATATTTATGCATTTTCTTTATGTCCTTGATGCTGCAAGGTTGCCGTTGAGTGCTACTACGAATGTTGCTAAATGCTTTTGGGAGTCAAGTGTTTGCCATGTAAACTGTCAATGCTAAACAATCTCTTAGAGTCTAGACGATTAGGTGTTGTAACAGTTTTAAATTTTTCAATACATGCTTAATTTAATTTAGTCAGAGTATTGCTTTTAGACATTTTACGAATTTGTAATCGCTGATTTGGTGTGCGCATATTGAATTTGTTTTTGAGAATATGATAAGGATCTATCCTGAGCCATTCCTTATAAGGATCGAACTGTATAATACTTTCACAAGCCGACCCTTATATTTGTCTAATTTTTATCAATAATATTTAGCCGCGTAGTGCGTACCTTCAATCTTGTTGTAAACCGTTATGAAATGGTCGTGTGTAACAGTTGTATTTTAGATTATCATTACATGATAATCTACGTTATGTCTATTAAACCTTTATCGATAGAATAAAGGTTATGGAAGGCTTTCCTTCGATAGGTGGTGTATATCGCATTGGGGAAACCTTAAGTTACGTCATATTTTCTATAAGGCTATGTGTGCGGGAAACCCTAATGCAATTTTTCACCACGGGTTGAGTGAAATGCCCCGTTCATATCAATTAAAAACGTTACATAATAATTGATTTCATTGCGAGGTATTTGACCTCTATATGATACATTTTACAAACATGGCGTTCGTTTTTAAAAGACAAACTTTCATTACATCGAAAGTTGACGGCATGCATACCATTTCATAATATATCCAACTATAATTGACTTAATAATAATCTTGATGAACTCAACGACTCGAATGCAACGTCTTTTGAAATATGTCATGAATGACTCCAAGTAATATCACTAAAATGAGTGAATGCACAGCGGGAGATTTCTTTCAAACCTGAGAATAAACATGCTTTAAAGTGTCAACCAAAAGGTTGGTGAGTTCATTAGTTTATCGTAATCAATTATTTCCATAATTTTAATAGACCACAAGATTTCATTTTTCATAAATAACATTACACTCGCAAGTGTATAAAAATCATTCGTATGATGAACACCTGGTAACCGACATTAACATAATGCATAAAGAATATTCCCCGCATACTCGCAAGTATGCCATATATCGGCAATCGCAATCACAATTTAATCAAAGTACTAAAGCATTCCAAATTTCAGAATGGGGTTTGTTAGGCCCATAGATCTATCTTTAGGATTCGCGTCAACTAGGGGCCATTTCCCTAATTCTTAGGTTACCAGACTTGAAGGGGCAATATTCGGTATAGTAATACAACCATAGAATGTAGTTTTAAGTACTTGTGTCTATTTTGTCAAACATTTATAAAAGCAGTGCATGTATTCTCTGCCCAAAAATATATATTGCAAAAACATTTAAAAAGGGAGCAAATGAAACTCACGATACGATATTTTGTAGTAAAATATGCAAACGACGGAACTGAACAATGCAGGGTTGACCTCGGATTCACGAACCTATATCATTCATATGTAAATTAACACATATAACTGAAGTCAGATAAGATTATGTATTATTATTAATATAACTGTTATTTTTAGTAATTCATGTGTTTCATTATTAACTTAAATATATTTACTTTATATACCTTAAATAAATAATTTATAAAATGTAGTTTTATTAAGTATATTTATATAACTAACTTTTATTGTAATAATAATAATATTAATAGTAATACTGATAATAATGATAATATAGTTGTAATAATAATAATTGTAAAAGTAATAATGATAGTAATAAAAAATGATAAAAATATTATTAATAATGTTAATACTAATAATGATAATGATAAAAATAATAATAATGATAATAACAATATCAATTTTAATAATAATGATAATAAATAATAAAAATTGTATTATATAATTTTGATCCTAACTCTTAATACTAGTAATACTTATTAATAATACTTGATAGTAAAAAAATGTAAATAATAATAACAATAATAATAATAAATAATAAGTAAGCTACCTCAAGAAGTAATCCTTAAAAAAAATGCCCAAGTCCGGGTTTGAACCTGCGACCTCCCGCTAACCCGATAATATCCTTAATCACTCCTTTGACTTCGTTTTTTTTCTATTTAAACCCAGATTTATATTTATATAACTCATCACTCTTTATCATTCGGCCCAACAGAATTAGGAAAAGGATCTCGGCCCAATTAACAAGCCCAATCTGACTTGACCCAACTTGTGCAACAAAAAAAAAATATGAGTTTCTGCACCAACCTAGGTTCAAACTTAGGACTTCCTGTTCCACAACAACATGCCCAACCATCACCCTGCTACTTATTTTCTGTTTCAATTACCTTCTAAAATTCTTTTAATCTATAAGAACTGTATTATCATCTTTATCACAACTTCAACAATATACTTCAACTATCATCATCATCATCATCATCCATTCTTCATTATCATCACATTCTAATTGTCATCATCCCCTTTATTATTATCTATCATCTTCGTTGATCATATTCATAATCATAATCATGATCCGATTAATATCATCATATAACACACATTAATTATCATCATCTTAATCTAATCATCCTATTATATTAATACCGTATTCCTCATCGTCGACTTATCATTAACATTCTATGATCTGTGTTTGAGCAGATTACAATGAAAGTGTGAAATCACTTGTAAAGCTCAACCCTTAACCATCCTATTATCCATCTCCCCCATATTATATACTTCGGCCCAAAAAAAGAAAGAACTAGGTACCGGTCCAAGTATAACAATCGAACTATGGCAGCCCACTTAATCCTTTTTATTTGTAACAAGCCAAAGAACTAGAATAACCAAGTCCATTTAGGGTATTTGTATTGTGATTAATTAAATTGCATGGAGGTTATAATTTCATGTGGGGTATTTCACGTTTGCTTTTGTCGGCCAAACAAGTAAACTTCTAGCTATGGTTCGGTTTAAATAATACAGGAGCCCACAATTCCTTCTTTCACTTTCGATGTTAATAAAAAAATACCTTAATACCTGTAGCGAAATCCACTAACTAAATGGGTGGGTCCTGAGCTTGGTGAAAGATCATTTAAATGAATGTTTGCAAGATGTAAAGTTATGCTCGGCAATAAGAAGAAACCAAAAAAAAATAACGCATGTGGTTCTTTAACTAGTCATAATAGCGAACAGAAAGTATAAGCAAGAGTTGCAGGTTGTGAGGGTAGGGGTTTAGTATGTCATTTGCTTGCAACTATCAAAAGAAAAAGAAAAAAAATATTGCAGCAGTCTTACGTGGGTGTATGATTAGTTGTTTGTTGGGGTTTATGGTGGGTTTATAGCTGTAATAACAGCCGTCCAAGTTTGATCGTAGGCTGCAAAGATAAAATGGTTCGGTAGTGGTTTTGATGATGGCATGGTGGTGAGGTTGGTGATCAACGATGAATTAAGGTTGGTGGGTTTTAAGAGTGATGAAGACGATGGGTTAGTAAATGGTGTTTTTAAGGTTTGTTAAAACGGGTGGTATTCGAACAGAACGCAAAAGAAAGGTTCGTGTTTTTCTATATGTTTGTATATGTATATGTTTATATATTATCAAGGTGAGGTTCGGGTGTTTGTTTGATGATTGTAACAGAAGAAGATTGAGCCATAATCAATCGTGTCGATGGGTGGTGTTGAGCAAGAGAATAGAAGTTGTGGTTTCTCTTCGATTAATATGGCAATAAGGAAAACGGTTCTATGGATGAAGATGATTGAAAATTTATATGGTAAAGTCAAGTGGTATCATATACACTGGAATTGATTGAGTTTTATAATAATGGAGCTCGACAAGAAGAATCAATCATACACCAAAAATAAAGAACGATGTCGATTGTTAACAAATTTTTGGATTTGTCTTAGTGTTTTAGATTCTGATTAGTACGAAGAAAACCAATCAACTACAGCTTGAAAAGGATTGGAAATAGAATACGTTCCCTTCTGTGTTTATATATATATATATATACGGTGTTTACATATTTATATATCTGTATATGAAATTATATATATAAATATATCCGTATTTCGTGTATATATATGCATTTATATATAACTGTAATTATCTGTATAATATATCTGTATCGGTTTATTGAATATATAAAGGAACATATTAATATTTATAATACACACATTAATATTTAATATTAATATTAATAAAACTAATATTAATAATGATAATAGAAATAATAATGATATTAATATCATAATAATACTAATAAAAATACTGATAATAATAACTTTAAATAAAAATAATAATATTTAGTAATCAAATTAATATAATAACTTATACATAACAAATATATATATATATATATTTTATATTATGAATAATAATATTAATAATACAATTATTGATATCAATATTACCAATAATAAAAGTAACGATAATAATATTAATATAACAATTATATTCAAATTTGCAATTAAATTTAATACCATTTATTATTTATGTAATATTATGTTATTTGATGACATTACTGAATAATTAATATTTACATATTATATTATATATATATATATATATATATATATATATATATATATATATATATATATATATATATATATATATATATATATATATATATATATATATATATATATATATATATAATAGAATCATATATAGTTTCAATATAACATATACTTTTATATATTTTAACAATAACTTAATTATTCTAATTACTATTTTTACATTTTCAATTCCAATTAATTAAAGTATACTTATTAATTCGAAATATTATATATACACTTATATTTATATTTATATAATATTTATACATATTTATTTACAAATAATTGTTCGTGAATCGTTGGAAACGGTTAAGTTAAATGAATCCATGTGAACAGTTCAGAAATTTTTGAAACTCAACATTACAGACTTGGCTTATCGTGTCGAAATCATATTAAAATTAACTTTAAATTTGGTCGGAAATTTCCGGGTCGTCACAGTAGCTACCCGTTAAAGAAATTTCGTCCCGAAATTTGATTAGGATGGTCATGGCTGACAATAAGTATGTTTTCATGACGCATACGAGTTAAAAATTATAGTTTTATCATCATTGAGTAATATAGATAAAACAATTTGATTTTGTGAAGAGTATGAGTAAAGCTATCACAAAAGAGTGAAATGAGTAAATGCAAGTTCGTCTTAACCGGTGATGTAGTCACGGTTGATTTTCGGATTTTAAGGGATTTAGAGAAATTCTTCGTAATAAGATTTGGTTCTTCAGTAGTTAAGGAAATTGGATCTTCTTTGGTTAAATGTGATAACCTGTTTTGATTTCTCTGTCGGATATTTCACTATAAATCCATTTCCTTCGTTTCCTTTATATTTTGGATTTCCATCCTTTTGTTTTCTCTTCCCGACTTTAAGTTAAGCAAATAATGGTCCATAATTCATAGGTATGGAGTTTTGAATGATCATGACTAATGTTCTAAGAGAGAAATTGTAATAGCACGATCTTGATTGGTTAAATTACCAGAATTCAAGAGAAAAGATAGAACAATCAGGAAGATTTGTTCTTGATATGTTTGAAGATCAGGTAGAATATAAGAGTCGTGTAACATGGCACATGATGATGTTATGGTCTGTGAATCATCATGTTTCATTAGAAACTCAGCATGACATACTATAATATAATTACGTTGATCAAGTGTCATTATATTATACTAACTCATGCTTCAGTTCCAAACATTACTTCAAAAACATTCATAATTTACATTTGAATTTTTTCAGAATTTAAAAACTGAAACAGTTTCCTTTCTGATGTAATACAGGTAACACGAGGAGATAAATGATTTCTGATAAGAATAGTTATGGTATTATCTTCAGAAATATTGAAGATATTTATAATACAAGATATGATGATATCTTAGAATATCTAAGATCAGAGAATGATGAAGAATATTGTCCGCAATGGTTTAGAGTAAGGAGCAAGGTATTCGCTAATGACTTCATCAGAAATAGAATCATCTGGATTCTTTATGTACAAGTTTTGTCCTTATGATTTATTCAGTCTCCTTCATGGTTTGCTCAATTCGTTTTCCAGTTCCAACATTTCTGAGCTTTGCCAACATACTATTCTTTATCATCAAACTTTCTACTATTAAGATTGTTTACAGTTTTTGCTGCTTCAT
Organism: Rutidosis leptorrhynchoides; assembly: GCF_046630445.1. Lineage (NCBI taxonomy): Eukaryota > Viridiplantae > Streptophyta > Magnoliopsida > Asterales > Asteraceae > Rutidosis > Rutidosis leptorrhynchoides. Next base: position 278,692,925 of record NC_092333.1, read on the forward strand.
TCAGCTTTTTCAAAATTCAGAGTATTAAATCTTAGACTGGGTGCTTTTCAGAATTTAAGTATGGAAGATCATAATTCTAAGAGATAAATGTTATATGTATATATATAACAGTTGATGTAGAAAAGTTGCGAGATTCAAAATACTGATTGCTGATTCCCAGAATATGGTAGGGCAATTCTCGTTACAAGATGCGGATGAGTATATGATAAGGTTTCAATAAATAAGTATAGGAATTTTTAGGAGAAATTTAAGCCAAGGAGCAACGAGGTTGCTCTTACATCTGTTGGTAATATTGCAGAATATAAAAGGTTTCCCGGTAACAATAATAATGGCAACGTATATATCAAAGTTATAATAAGGTTGATTCGAACGAAAAGTCGAAGTTGATTTGATGGAGCTGTGGCAAAATGGGCTAATTTGGAAAAGAAATGCAATGTTATTTTCGATAATAACAATGTCAAGGGAGCTAGCACAGATACGTGTTAAACGTTTACTCAAGTTCTGAGTGTTTTCAGGTGCATGCATCAATCTTTTCTTCCGTAGATGAAGTGCAGTTGGTTCATCCTCTCGATTGATGTGTTTTCAAGAATCATGAAAGGTTTGAACGCAGATTGTAATCATCAAGATACAAATGAGGTTTAAGATGGCAAACTTGAAGAAATTCTTAGTTTCATATGTTATAATCAATATTTTAATTCATTTTAATTGTCCAATGTTAGTAGTCCACAGTTATTAGTTCAATAATTCATATATAGTTTAATATATAATATTTGAATTAATTAATACGTGTCGTGACCCATTGTATACAAGTCTCAGACTCGATCACAACTCAAAGTATATATATTTTTTGAGAATCAACCTCAACCCTGTATAGCTAACTCGAGCATTACTGCATATAGAGTGTCTATGGTTATTCCAAATAATATATATAGATGACGTCGATATGATATGTCAAAACATTGTATATGTGTCCCGACGATATTTAAAGTGCGTAAAATAATTAACAGAAATTAAATGACGATAAATAAAATTGCGAGAATAAAAATTGCGATAATTAAATTGCGATAATTAAACTGTAATAGGGAATTAGCAGTTAGCTAGGAACAGTTAGCTATGATTTTGTTAGCGTGGATTCTTACCAAAATTTCTCATAGTTAATTTGTTTGTTTCTAACAAATTTTATTTTTGTCCAATGTTTTCTTCATTATGCCACTTGTTGGATTTTGATAGGTCAAAATCCAAATATGAAATTGAATTAAAATGGTTATTCTGCGGTGAACGGATACGTATATCTGTGGATGTAAGTAAGATAGTAAACAACTGTTGAATCTGACTTGAAGAATGTACAGTGTAACTTATTAATGTTAAATCTAAATATTCCTCAAGTATTACCTACCCGTTAAAATATTTTCACCATTAACAGTTTGTACAAAAGAATTTTTAATTACAATCTTTATGAGAACATATATACATATATATTTTCTTCAGATGTAATCATGGATTTAATGAGTCAATATGATATTAGACTCATTTGATTTACCGTTAGAACAAGAATATATAATCTCTAAAACATTAGAGATTACATAATCACCATGTCGAACGAAGATAATTGATGTAGAACGTCATGTAGAACGATGATTATGTTCGAGGTACAGATTGTGATGTTGAGGCGTGCGTTGTTGATGGTACGGGTGCTGTTGTTGGTGGTTCTATTGATGTCGGTGATGTTGCTGAAGCTGGTAAGTTTTGCACCGTATTCTCCAAATTGATTACTCGAGCGTGAAGCTCGTTGACTTCTTCCATTATTCCGGGATGATTGTCGGTCTGAACGAGCGAATAAATAAGGTTTAGAATTATGGATAGAATATAATCGTGACGAGCTACCCAGGAAATGAGGCTGAAAATGGTGTTTCGGATAGGTTCGCCGGTAAGTGCTTCAAGTTCTTTGCCAAGAGGGAAATATGGTGGATCAAAGGGATCACCTTCTTCTTGTCTCCAATGATTTAGTAGACTACGAACCCATCCCCAATTCATCCAGAATAGATGATGGCTAATTGGTTGCTCCATTCCGGTCACACTGCTTTCGGGGCTCGAGTGAAAATCCATATCGGAATCCGAGGGACTTGAACTAGTGGCGAGTTCTATTTCGTACGATTGAATAAAGAATTTTCGATATGAAATGATTTTCCGGTTATTGGATGATATTCTAATTACCTAAAATATCTATATATATAGAACAAAAGATTTCGTGGATTACGGAGGAATTTACGGAATATACTAGGAAAAGTTTACAGTAACAGATACGCTAAGATATGAATTAGCAGATACGCTAAGATATGAATTAGCAGATACGCTAAGATATGAATTTTGTCTATACTCTATTCATGCAATCAATGCAGTAAGATGTGTCTAGACTAAGAATTGTAAGCAGGTAATTTCCGACAAAAAATGATAAGCAAAACTTTTTGACATGCAGCTAAGGTCGAAGTCCAGACTCACTAATGCATCCTAACAACTATCAGTTAGACACACTAATGCAAGACCTGGTTCGCTAAGACCACCGCTCTGATACCAACTGAAATGCCCCGTTCATATCGATTATAAACGTTAAATAATAATTGATTTCATTACGAGGTATTTGACCTCTATATGATACATTTTACAAACATTGCATTCGTTTATTTTTTTTTTTGGGTAAAGGGTTACCCAGGCGAACTTTTATTAAAAATAATAAAAGAAAAGATACAAATAAGCACAATGCTACAAGAAAGGCTTGTAGCCTAAAACAACCACTAAAAACAAACACAATCGGATAAAACAAACCTGACCCTAAGACGACTTATATGACCTCACCCAATCTTCCATGCGATCTTCAATTGTTGGCTTTGCCTTGACTCTTTAAACCGCACTGACATAATCTTTAATCTAACTGTACCATAAATGTCTTGAAAGAGCCTATCCGAAGATCTTTTCTTCCCCTTGAAAATACGACCATTTCTTTCTTGCCACAGAAAGTAGACCAAAGCTGCGAACATAAGCTTAGTGACCACAATAGCCAAATTAGACAGCTTAGCTAATTGGGATATTTTCTCCGAAAAGACACTCCAATTATCTGATCAAAATTGAGGAACAATAAGTTGCTGACTCTTCAACCAACGACACTTGCATAGCTACAATCAAAGAAAAGATGGCTATGCGAATCAGAGCATTGGTTACATAAGGGACACAATAAGACTTGCCCCTCATGAATTTCCCAACTTCTCATTTTATATTGAGTTTTTAAAAGACAAACTTTCATTACATCGAAAGTTGACGGCATGCATACCATTTCATAATATATCCAACTATAATTGACTTAATAATAATCTTGATGAACTCAACGACTCGAATGCAACGTCTTTTGAAATATGTCATGAATTACTCCAAGTAATACTTCTAAAATGAGCGAATGCACAGCGGAAGATTTCTTTCAAACCTGAGAATAAACATGCTTTAAAGTGTCAACCAAAAGGTTGGTGAGTTCATTAGTTTATCGTAATCAATCATTTCCATCATTTTAATAGACCACAAGATTTCATTTTTTCATAAATAACATTACACTCGCAAGTGTATAAAAATCATTTATATGATGAACACCTGGTAACCAACATTAACATAATGCATATAGAATATTCCACGCATACTAGTAAGTATGCCATATATCGGCAATCGCAATCACCATTTAATCGAAGTACTAAAGCATTCCAAATTTTAGAATGGGGTTTGTTAGGCCCATAGATCTATCTTTAGGATTCGCGTCAATTAGGGGCCATTTCCCTAATTCTTAGGTTACCAGACTTGAAGGGGCAATATTCGGTATAGTAATCCAACAGTACTTGTGTCTATTTCGTCAAATATTTATAAAAGCAGTGCATGTATTCTCAGCCCAAAAATATATATTGCAAAAACATTTAAAAAGGGAGCAAATGAAACTCAAGATACGATATTTTGTAGTAAAATATGCATACGACGGAACTGAACAATGCAGGGTTGGCCTCGGATTCACGAACCTATATCATTCATATGTAAATTAACACATATAATTGATGTCAGATAAGTTTATGTATTATTATTAATATAACTGTTATTTTTAATAATTCATGTATTTCATTATTAACTTAAATATATTTACTTTATATACTTTAAATAAATAATTTATAAAATGTAGTTTTATTATGTATATTTATATAACTAACTTTTATTGTAATAATAATAATATTAATAGTAATATTGATAATAATGATAATATAGTTGTAATAATAATAATGGTAAAAGTAATAATGATAGTAATAAAAAATGATAAAAATATTATTAATAATGTTAATACTAATAATGATAATAATAAAAATAATAATAATGATAATAAAAATATCAATTTTAATAATAATGATAATAAATAATAAAAATTGTATTATATAATTTTGATCCTAACTCTTAATACTAATAATACTTATTAATAATACTTGATAGTAAATAAATGTAAATAATAATAACAGTAATAATAATAAATAATAAGTAAGCTAGCTCAAGAAGTAATCCTTAAAAAATGCTCAAGTCCGGGTTTGAACCCGCGACCTCCCGCCAACCCGATAATATCCTTAATCACTCCTTTGACTTTGTTTTTTTCTATTTAAACCCAGATTTATATTTATATAACTCATCACTCTTTATTATTCGGCCCAACAGAATTAGAAAATGGATCTCGGCCCAATTAACAAGCCTAATCTGACTTGACCCAACTTGTGCAGCAAAAAAAAAATTATGAGTTTCTGCACCAACCTAGGTTCGAACTCAGGACTTCTTGTTCCATAACAACATGCCCAATCATCACTCTGCTGCTTATTTTCTGTTTCAATTACCTTCTAAAATTCTTTTAATATATAAGAACTGTATTATCATCTTTATCACAACTTCAACAATATACTTCAACTATCATCATCATCATCATCATCCATTCTTCATTATAATCACATTCTAATTGTCATCATCCCCCTTATTATTATCTATCATCTTCATTGATCATATTCATAATCACAATCATGATACGATTAATATCATCATATAACACGCATTAATTATCATCATCTTAATCTAATCATCCTATTATATTAATACCGTATTCCTCATCATCGACTTATCATTAACATTCCATGATCTGTGTTTGAGCAGATTACAATGAAAGTGTGAAATCACTTGTAAAGCTCAACCCTTAACCATCCTATTATCCCTCTCCCCCGTATTATATACTTCGCCCCAAAAAAAGAAAGAACTAGATACCGGCCCAAGTATAACAATCGAACAATGGCAGCCCACTTAATCCTTTTTATTTGTAACGAGCCCAAGAACTAGAATAACCAAGTCCATTTAGGGTATCTGTATTGTGATTAATTAAATTGCATGGAGGTTATAATTTCATGTGGGGTATTTCACGTTTGCTTTTGTCGGCCAAACAAGTAAACTTCCAGCTATGGTTCGGTTTAAATAATACAGGAGCCCACAATTCCTTCTTTCACTTTCAATGTAAATAAAAAATATCTTAATACCTGTAGCGAAATCCACTAACTAAATGGGTAGGTCCTGAGCTTGGTGAAAGATCATTTAAATGAAGGTTTGCAAGCTGTAAATTTATGCTCGGCAATAAGAAGAAACCAAAAAAAATAACGCAGGTGGTTCTTTAACTAGTCACAATAGCGAACAGAAAGTAGAAGCAAGAGTTGCAGGTTGTGAGGGTAGGGGTTTAGTGTGTCGTTTGCTTGCAACCATCGAAAGAAAAAAAATATTGCAGCAGTCTTATGTGGGTGTATGATGAGTTGTTTGTTGGGGTTTATGGTGGGTTTATAGCTGTAATAACAGCTGTCCAAGTTCGATCGTAGGCTGCAAAGATAAAATGGTTCGGTGGTGGTTTTGATGATGGCATGGTGGTGAGGTTGGTGATCAACGATGAATTTAGGTTGGTGGGTTTTAAGAGTGATGAGGACGATGGGTTAGTAAATGGTGTTTTTAAGGTTTGTTAAAACGGGTGGTATCCGAACAGAACGCAAGAGAAAGGTTCGAGTTTTTCTATATGTTTGTATATGTATATGTTTATATATTATCAAGGTGAGGTTCGGGTGTTTGTTTGATGATTGTAACAGAAGAAGATTGAGCCAGGATCAATTGTGTTGATGGGTGTTGCTGAGCAAGAGAATAGAAGTTTGTGACGACCCGGGAATTTTCGACCAAATTTAAACTTAATCTTTAAATGGTTTGGACATGATAAGCAAAGTCTGTTAAATTGAATCTCAAAATTTTTGAACTGTTTTATGAAATCATTTGACTTTGACCACTCCCGACGATTCACGAACATTTGTGTGTAAATAAATATGTATATATATATATATATATATATATATATATATATATATATATGTGTGTGTGTGTGTGTGTGTGTGTGTGTGTGTGTGTGTGTGTGTGTGTGTATATATGTAAGCATATATAATAACACTACAAGAAATATGATTATATAAGTATATATATATATATATATATATGTGTGTGTGTGTGTGTGTGTGTGTGTGTGTGTGTGTGTGTATGTAAGCATATATAATAACATTACAAGAAATATGATTATATAAGACCCTCATAAGTGTCCTAAAATGTGCCATTTTAGGACCTTTCACTTGAAAGGACTCACCGAAAAGGCGTCTCCTATAAGACGGTTGTATAAAGTGAAAAGTGTCCTAAAACTCATATATGATTATAAGACCTTTGTTTGAGTCATATAAACAACATCGAAAGGGTCCTTATAGTGCGACATATTAGGACACTTTATAATATTTTGAGACGCACAAAAACGTCTTTAAAACACTATATATGACACTAAATCTGTATTGTTAGACCATATTAGGACCCCAAAAAAGTGTTCTAATATAATGATTACTATGTTAGTACCAATAAAAGGGTCATAAAATAAATATAAAGTATTTAAGTACCAAAAAAAGGGCCGTATTATAAAAATATAGTACGTTAGTACCAAGAAAAGAGTCATAATATAAAGATAAATTACATTAGTACCAATAATAAGGTCGTAAAATATCGATGTACTACTTACGACCACAAAAAAGGGTCATAATATAACTAGATAATAATTTAGTACCACAAAAACTGTCCTAACAACTAAGTGTGTGTATATATATATATATATATATATATATATATATATATATATATATATATATATATATATATATATATATAAATTTCTAGAAATGATTTAGAAATCAAATGAATTAAAAATTTCATTAAATATCAAAAAAGTTTTAATACATAATATTGTTGCAAATAGCACTGAACATAGCTAACAATGTAACAATTGGTGATTAATGAATAGCATCAAATCATGATGCATAAGTCCGAGGTCTTCATTAAATCTTCTCAATCGAAAGGCACTACCTGCAAACAAATCATATGTAAATGTTCCATTAGTATGATAATCTAACGGTTCAATTAAAGCTGAAACAAACGCAAATGAACTGACAAAACCTCACAGTTACTAATGAATCACTGTAGTGACCCGAACTTTTCCATGTTTATATATATATTAAATGAAATTATTATTTACATGATTAAGTGTTTCCAACATGTTAATCAATCAAACTTGTTAAGACTTGATTAATTGAAATATGTTTCATATAGAAAATTGACTACCCAAGTTGACCGGTGATTCACGAACGTTGAAACTTGTAAAAACTATATGATGACATATATATGGATATATATATAGTTAACATGATACTATGATAAGTAAACATATCATTAAGTATATTAACAATGAACTACATATGTAAAAACAAGACTACTAACTTAATGATTTTTAAACGAGACATATATGTAACGATTATCGTTGTAAAGACATTTAATGTATATATATCATATTAAGAGATATTCATACATGATAATATCATGATAATTTAATAATTTAAAATCTCATTTGATATTATAAACATTGGGTTAACAACATTTAACAAGATCGTTAACCTAAAGGTTTCAAAACAACACTTACATGTAACGACTAACGATGACTTAACGACTCAGTTAAAATGTATATACATGTAGTGTTTTAATATATATTTATACACTTTTGAAAGAATTCAATACACTTATCAAAATACTTCTATTTAACAAAAATGCTTACAATTACATCCTCGTTCAGTTTCATCAACAATTCTACTCGTATGCACCCGTATTCGTACTCGTACAATACACAGCTTTTAGATGTATGTACTATTGGTATATACACTCCAATTATCAGCTCTTAGCAGCCCATGTGAGTCACCTAACACATGTGGGAACCATCATTTGGCAACTAGCATGAAATATCTCATAAAATTACAAAAATATGAGTAATCATTCATGACTTATTTACATGAAAACAAAATTACATATCCTTTATATCTAATCCATACACCAACGACCAAAAACACCTACAAACACTTTCATTCTTCAATTTTCTTCATCTAATTAATCTCTCTCAAGTTCTATCTTCAAGTTCTAAGTGTTCTTCATAAATTCCAAAAGTTCTAGTTTCATAAAATCAAGAATACTTCCAAGATTGCAAGTTTACTTCCAAGTTTTCTAAATCCATTCCAAGTAATCATCCAAGATCAAGAAACCTTTGTTACTTACAGTAGGTTATCTTTCTAATACAAGGTAATAATCATATTCAAACTTTAATTCAATTTCTATAACTATAACAATCTTATTTCGAGTGAAAATCTTATTTGAAATTATTTTCGTGTCATGATTCTGCTTCAAGAACTTTCAAGCCATCCAAGGATCCTTTGAAGTTAGATCTATTTTTCTTATTTCCAGTAGGTTTATCCAAGGAACTTGAGGTAGTAATGATGTTCATAACATCATTCGATTCATACATATAAAGATATCTTATTCGAAGGTTTAAACTTGTAATCACTAGAACATAGTTTAGTTAATTTTAAACTTGTTCGCAAATAAAAGTTAATCCTTCTAACTTGACTTTTAAAATCAACTAAACACATGTTCTATATCTATATGATATGCTAACTTAATGATTTAAAACCTGGAAACACGAAAAATACCGTAAAACCGGATTTACGCCGTCGTAGTAACACCGCGGGCTGTTTTGGGTTAGTTAATTAAAAACTATGATAAACTTTGATTTAAAAGTTTTTATTCTGGGAAAATGATTTTTATTATGAACATGAAACTATATCCAAAAATTATGGTTAAACTCAAAGTGGAAGTATGTTTTCTAAAATGGTCATCTAGACGTCGTTCTTTCGACTGAAATGACTACCTTTACAAAAACGGCTTGTAACTTATTTTTTCTACTATAAACCTATACGTTTTCTATTTAGATTCATAAAATAGAGTTCAATATGAAACCATAGCAATTTGATTCACTCAAAACGGATTTAAAATGAAAAAGTTATGGGTAAAACAAGATTGGATAATTTTTCTCATTTTAGCTACGTGAAAATTGGTAACAAATCTATTCCAACCATAACTTAATCAACTTGTATTGTATATTATGTAATCTTGAGATACCATAGACACGTATACAATGTTTCGACCTATCATGTCGACACATCTATATATATTTCGGAACAACCATAGACACTCTATATGTGAATGTTGGAGTTAGCTATACAGGGTTGAGGTTGATTCCAAAATATATATAGTTTGAGTTGTGATCAATACTGAGATACGTATACACTGGGTCCTGGATTGATTCAAGATAATATTTATCGATTTATTTCTGTACATCTAACTGTGGACAACTAGTTGTACGTTACTAACGAGGACAGCTGACTTAATAAACTTAAAACATCAAAATATATTAAAAGTGTTGTAAATATATTTTGAACATACTTTGATATATATGTATATATTGTTATAGGTTCGTGAATCAACCAGTGGCCAAGTCTTACTTCCCGACGAAGTAAAAATCTGTGAAAGTGAGTTATAATCCCACTTTTAAAATCTAATATTTTTGGGATGAGAATACATACAGGTTTTATAAATGATTTACAAAATAGACACAAGTTCGTGAAACTACATTCTATGGTTGAATTATCGAAATCGAATATGCCCCTTTTTATTAAGTCTGGTAATCTAAGAATTAGGAAACAGACACCCTAATTGACGCGAATCCTAAAGATAGATCTATTGGGCCTAACAAACCCCATCCAAAGTACCGGATGCTTTAGTACTTAGAAATTTATATTATATCCGAAGGGTGTCCCGGAATGATGGGGATATTCTTATATATGCATCTTGTTAATGTCGGTTACCAGGTGTTCACCATATGAATGCTTTTTATCTCTATGTATGGGATGTGTATTGAAATATGAAATCTTGTAGTCTATTGTTACGATTTGATATATATAGGTTAAACTTATAAATCACCAACATTTTTGTTGACGTTTAAAGCATGTTTATTCACAGGTGAATACTAAGAGCTTCCGCTGTTGCATACTAAAATAAGGACAAGATTTGGAGTCCATGTTTGTATGATATTGTGTAAAACTGCATTCAAGAAACTGATTTCGATGTAACATATTTGTATTGTAAACCATTATGTAATGGTCGTATGTAAACATGATATTTTAGATTATCATTATTTGATAATCTACGTAAAGCTTTTTAAACCTTTATTGATGAAATAAAGGTTATGGTTTGTTTTAAAATGAATGCAGTCTTTGAAAAAAGTCTCATATAGAGGTCAAAACCTCGCAACGAAATCAATTAATATGGAACGTTTTTAATCAATAAGAACGGGACATTTCAATCACCACATATTCTATACTATATTACTTATATCATTCTACTAAACACATTGCAGCCAATGGCCATAAGGCTTATTGATCCATCTTTTAGTAGTTTCTATAAAAAAAAATAGCTATAGCTATTATGCCTCAGATGAGCACGCGTTATTTAGGAGTCAATCGGTTTACTAAATTATAAAAAATGTGAAATATGTCGAGGAAAGGGTGCAAATTATGTTCATGAAACTGATGAATACATGTGATTGTAACAGCAGGTTTGGCTGCTGCTGATCTTGGGCCGCTGTGTAAGCTTGTGGTTGAGACATACGATAATAGGGCTCTTTTAGATCAAGTCTGCAGCTTGACGTTTGTAGTATTCCCCCTTGTTCAGCACCGGGCCCCTACATTTTAGCTACAAACCACTAATTGCAACGGGTCATATAGGATTGTTTGACTAACCATCTCAATATTGCAAATTCTATTCATGAAAAAAAAAACTCTGTTGTGGTCAAATCAGTTCTTATTTTGATTATCTGATTATTTAGGGGTTAAATAATCATTTTCATATCAACTGCAGTATGTAAGGGAAGCTAAATTAATTACATATATGATTACTGAATAACTCTGTAGAGATACAATTTAGTGTAATTCAAGTAGAGTGGTCAATTACCATTTCGTATTCCTTCAATATGGTCCTCACCATCCACCAAATCAGCAGCAGCTCTAGCCTCATGAGCAGCTTGTCCATCAGCAAACTCGGCCACCTGTAGTGCCAGTGAACAGCAAACACCATGAGCTAATCTAACTACAGTGGTAGCACTGAATATTAGTCAATATTGAATACCTAAAAGACAGCAAATACCATGAAAAAGAGATAATGAGCTGGTAAGTTTCTGCACTTGCAAAAACAAAGTACCTACGTAAGATGAGCAAGTGAAATGACACAAACAAACAACCATAAATTTAAGAAAGAACATGTTAGCCTAAAAAAAAATAAGATCATAAGATACAATACCAACTGATTGACTTCAAATGATCAAAATCAGTGCTCGATATGAACCCTAAATAAAAAGTATAGAAAGAAAATGAATCAAAATATTTGATCGATCAGATTTCGTTCGCCTGATACACTGATTTTACAGCAGAACCATCAACTAAAACAATAAGAATAAACCTCTAATAAACGACCATCAAGGTAAGTAACCATCAGAGAAGCAAAGGCAAGTGCCAAAATCAAGCTCGACGACCATCGGGCAGCAAAATCAAGCACAACAACCGTTTAGGAGCAGGAAATTTTCAAAAGGTTGCCATTTTTCTTTTTGTTGCCATCATTAACTGCATCAAAAGTATCATTCATCCAAAATGTGTCATTTAGTTCTGTACATGGCTGCAAAAGGTAGGTTGTTGAAGCTATTCTCTTTTATTCTTTATTTTGATGGGATTATCAGCTGCAACAGAAGTTTTAGATGTTAGTTTGCTTTAAATTCAACTGGTTTGTTTTTTACTAATATGATGTGTGTACCAGCTTAGAATAGTGCTCGTTAAACTGAATCGTGGATACTGTGTTTTCCAGAATCTGAGATTGTACACATCTCGTCATTTAACCCACCAGATGACTTCCCATTCTTCTTGTCAACCACACTCTTTATCATTGAACTGTCAAACACAATTGTATTTAGTTATTAGAATGTGCCATTTTACAAAGCCAATGATGATTTGATTATAATAAATAATAAAAAGGATAGAAAAAGTTAGTGCAATGTGCCTTGTGAGACTGAACTAACATCACGAGTACCATCAAAAGTGCATAGTTTCATTTGAGAACAGATTTTATTAGCTTGTGTCTATACAATCATAACAGAAGATTTTTGTTAGACTGTCAGAAGTATTCGAGTATAAGACTAATAAAAGTTCATTCTAATCATCTACATACACACATCAAATAACTATCATCATAAATCAAGAAAATCGATTAACCAATGTGTTGCATTGTTGGCTCATTACCCCCGCAGTACTAATAGCATGATTGATTTGAGTGATAATAGTCTATTCAGATATAACATTAAACATTGTTTATAAAAGTTAATTACAAGCAGCACATGTAGCATAAATAAAATACTGAAAAAAAGCATTACAATAATAAAGAGGTTCCAGAGTCAGCAATTGCAGCACAACCATCAACATAAAAACCTGAAACATAAAAGAAGCGAGAAAGTTCATAATTTAACAATCTTTTCCAATCATATATACACATTTTAGCCAATTCAAGAAAAGAATAAAAATATAAAATTACCAGTAGTTTTATCCCAAATAAGAACATCACCCATGTCAAACTAAGAATAAGAAGAAAAAAATCTCTCAAAAATGTTGGAGGTTTTACTAAAATTCTTTCGTGTAGGGTAAAATAATCGATAGCCGGATAAATCACTGAATCGTGGTATCACTTTCCGAAAGTAATTATTCGACCCTTATAGCCTGGGTTACACGAATATCACTTTGGGATAAGACAGAGATTAAATTCTTGTTTTGGCAGAAACAAGAATTCCTTTTGCAGAAGAATATTTTGGTGTTCGTAACTTGTGTGTGTTTCTCATGCATATTGGTTAATATATTTATATACACCCTTAATCATGAAAGAGTCTTTTATTAAAATCAATTGGCCGATTGATTAATAAAAGTATCTTCTATAATATTCAAAAGTGGTTACATGAAGAATATTTCTATAAACAAATATTATCACTTCCATCATTAAAGTAAAAGTTGTTACTTTTACAATAAACAAATATTATATTTTACAACTATCAAAGCATGAGTGATCACTTTATAATAAACAAGTATTATTCCTTCAACCACTAAAGTAAAAGTGGGTGCAAGAATAATTCTTCCGTAATCACTCAAAATTGTGTTAAGTGTTTTCTTACTGCTGTCTCTTAAGAACCAGCACTGCAAAAGGACCAGCAGCGCAAAAATCAGCAAACAGGACCAGCAGCGCAAAAGTCAGCATACAGGACCAGCAGCGCAGAGGAACCAGCAAACAGGACCAGCTGTGCAGAACAACCAGCACAGGGACCAGCTGCGCAGAACAACCAGCACAGGGACCAGCTGTGCAGAACAACCAGCACAGGGACCAGCTGTGCAGAACAACCAGCACAGGGACCAGCTGCGCAGAACAACCAGCACAGGGACCAGCTACGCAGAACAACCAGCACAGGGACCAGCTGCGCAGAACAACCAGCAGAAGGACCAGCAATGCAGAACAACCAGTACAAGGACCAGCAATGCAGAACAACCAGCACAAAACACTTAGCCAAATTTCAGCTTACTAAGAAAACTTAGTACTGAAAACACTTAGTCAAATTTTAGGTAGACCAAGTCATGATAGTAAATAATGGAAAACCACTTTTGGGTTCGGGTAATCTATCACTTAATGGGTGTACACTCCGTACCTCCAAACCCATTTACAAGTGTAGATTAAAACCCAAAATTACACTAAATTTACAACAATCCTCCCCAATTTAGTGCAATTCGTTTCATGAGAATTAAACAAATTAAAACAAAACTCATGCATAAATGAAAATATCTTGAAGATTGAATTTTCACCTTAGTACATTACACATTTCAAATATTCGAGAATCGGGGTGTTCTAAGAATTGAACCCTTCAACCCATTTGAATAACTGAAAATAACATACACATAAGTTTTCAAATACTCTAAAGCTATCCTGACACTTTACAAGCCATGTGAAATGTCCCGTTCTTATTGATTAAAAACGTTCCATATTAATTGATTTCGTTGCGAGGTTTTGACCTCTATATGAGACGTTTTTCAAAGACTGCATTCATTTTAAAACAAACCATAACCTTTATTTCATCAATAAAGGTTTAAAAAGCTTTACGTAGATTATCAAATAATGATAATCTAAAATATCCTGTTTACACATGACCATTACATAATGGTTTACAATACAAATATGTTACAACAAAATAAGTTTCTTGAATGCAGTTTTTACACAATATCATACAAACATGGACTCCAAATCTCGTCCTTATTTAAGTATGCGACAGCGGAAACTCTTAATAATCACCTGAGAATAAACATGCTTAAAACGTCAACAAAAATGTTGGTGAGTTATAGGTTTAACCTATATATATCAAATCATAATAATAGACCACAAGATTTCATATTTCAATACACATCCCATACATAGAGATAAAAATCATTCATATGGTGAACACCTGGTAACCGACATTAACAAGATGCATATATAAGAATATCCCCATCATTCCGGGACACCCTTCGGATATGATATAAATTTCGAAGTACTAAAGCATCCGGTACTTTGGATGGGGTTTGTTAGGCCCAATAGATCTATCTTTAGGATTCGCGTCAATTAGGGTGTCTGTTCCCTAATTCTCAGATTACCAGACTTAATAAAAAGGGGCATATTCGATTTTGATAATTCAACCATAGAATGTAGTTTCACGTACTTGTGTCTATTTTGTAAATCATTTATAAAACCTGCATGTATTCTCATCCCAAAAATATTAGATTTTAAAAGTGGGACTATAACTCACTTTCACAGATTTTTACTTCGTCGGGAAGTAAGACTTGGCCACTGGTTGATTCACGAACCTATAACAATATATACATATATATCAAAGTATGTTCAAAATATATTTACAACACTTTTAATATATTTTGATGTTTTAAGTTTATTAAGTCAGCTGTCCTCGTTAGTAACCTACAACTAGTTGTCCACAGTTAGATGTACAGAAATAAATCGATAAATATTATCTTGAATCAATCCACGACCCAGTGTATACGTATCTCAGTATTGATCACAACTCAAACTATATATATTTTGGAATCAACCTCAACCCTGTATAGCTAACTCCAACATTCACATATAGAGTGTCTATGGTTGTTCCGAAATATATATAGATGTGTCGACATGATAGGTCGAAACATTGTATACGTGTCTATGGTATCTCAAGATTACATAATATACAATACAAGTTGATTAAGTTATGGTTGGAATAGATTTGTTACCAATTTTCACGTAGCTAAAATGAGAAAAATTATCCAATCTTGTTTTACCCATAACTTCTTCATTTTAAATCCGTTTTGAGTTAATCAAATTGCTATGGTTTCATATTGAACTCTATTTTATGAATCTAAACAGAAAAAGTATAGGTTTATAGTCGGAAAAATAAGTTACAAGTCGTTTTTGTAAAGGTAGTCATTTCAGTCGAAAGAACGACGTCTAGATGACCATTTTAGAAAACATACTTCCACTTTGAGTTTAACCATAATTTTTGGATATAGTTTCATGTTCATAATAAAAATCATTTTCTCAGAATAACAACTTTTAAATCAAAGTTTATCATAGTTTTTAATTAACTAACCCAAAACAGCCCGCGGTGTTACTACGACGGCGTAAATCCGGTTTTACGGTGTTTTTCGTGTTTCCAGGTTTTAAATCATTAAGTTAGCATATCATATAGATATAGAACATGTGTTTAGTTGATTTTAAAAGTCAAGTTAGAAGGATTAACTTTTGTTTGCGAACAAGTTTAGAATTAACTAAACTATGTTCTAGTGATTACAAGTTTAAACCTTCGAATAAGATAGCTTTATATGTATGAATCGAATGATGTAATGAACATCATTACTACCTTAAGTTCCTTGGATAAACCTACTGGAAAAGAGAAAAATGGATCTAGCTTCAACGGATCCTTGGATGGCTCGAAGTTCTTGAAGCAAAATCATGACACGAAAACAAGTTCAAGTAAGATCATCACTTGAAATAAGATTGTTATAGTTATAGAAATTGAACCAAAGTTTGAATATGATTATTACCTTGTATTAGAATGATAACCTACTGTAAGAAACAAAGATTTCTTGAGGTTGGATGATCACCTTACAAGATTGGAAGTGAGCTAGCAAACTTGAAAGTATTCTTGCTTTTATGAAACTAGAACTTTTGGAATTTATGAAGAACACTTAGAACTTGAAGATAGAACTTGAGAGAGATCAATTAGATGAAGAAAATTGAAGAATGAAAGTGTTTGTAGGTGTTTTTGGTCGTTGGTGTATGGATTAGATATAAAGGATATGTAATTTTGTTTTCATGTAAATAAGTCATGAATGATTACTCATATTTTTGTAATTTTATGAGATATTTCATGCTAGTTGCCAAATGATGGTTCCCACATGTGTTAGGTGACTCACATGGGCTGCTAAGAGCTGATCATTGGAGTGTATATACCAATAGTACATACATCTAAAAGCTGTGTATTGTACGAGTACGAATACGGGTGCATACGAGTAGAATTGTTGATGAAACTGAACGAGGATGTAATTGTAAGCATTTTTGTTAAGTAGAAGTACTTTGATAAGTGTCTTGAAGTCTTTCAAAAGTGTATGAATACATATTAAAACACTACATGTATATACATTTTAACTGAGTCGTTAAGTCATCGTTAGTCGTTACATGTAAATGTTGTTTTGAAACCTTTAGGTTAACGATCTTGTTAAATGTTGTTAACCCAATGTTTATAGTATCAAAAGAGATTTTAAATTATTATATTATCATGATATTATGATGTACAAATATCTCTTAATATGATATATATACATTAAATGTCGTTACAACGATAATCGTTACATATATGTCTCGTTTCAAAATCATTAAGTTAGTAGTCTTGTTTTTACATATGTAGTTCATTGTTAATATACTTAATGATATGTTTACTTATCATAATATCATGTTAACTATATATATAACCATATATATGTCATCATATAGTTTTTACAAGTTTTAACGTTCGTGAATCACCGGTCAACTTGGGTGGTCAATTGTCTATATGAAACCTATTTCAATTAATCAAGTCTTAACAAGTTTGATTGCTTAACATGTTGGAAACATTTAATCATGTAAATATCAATCTCAATTAATATATATAAACATGGAAAAGTTCGGGTCACTACAGTACCTACCCGTTAAATAAATTTCGTCCCGAAATTTTAAGCTGTTGAAGGTGTTGACGAATCTTCTGGAAATAGATGCGGGTATTTCTTCTTCATCTGATCTTCACGCTCCCAGGTGAACTCGGGTCCTCTACGAGCATTCCATCGAACCTTAACAATTGGTATCTTGTTTTGCTTAAGTCTTTTAACCTCACGATCCATTATTTCGACGGGTTCTTCGATGAATTGAAGTTTTTCGTTGATTTGGATTTCATCTAACGGATTAGTGAGATCTTCTTTAGCAAAACATTTCTTCAAATTCGAGACGTGGAAAGTGTTATGTACAGCCGCGAGTTGTTGAGGTAACTCAAGTCGGTAAGCTACTGGTCCGACACGATCAATAATCTTGAATGGTCCAATATACCTTGGATTTAATTTCCCTCGTTTACCAAATCGAACAACGCCTTTCCAAGGTGCAACTTTAAGCATGACCATCTCTCCAATTTCAAATTCTATATCTTTTCTTTTAATGTCAGCGTAGCTCTTTTGTCGACTTTGGGCGATTTTCAACCGTTGTTGAATTTGGATGATCTTCTCGGTAGTTTCTTGTATAATCTCCGGACCCGTAATCTGTCTATCCCCCACTTCACTCCAACAAATCGGAGACCTGCACTTTCTACCATAAAGTGCTTCAAACGGCGCCATCTCAATGCTTGAATGGAAGCTGTTGTTGTAGGAAAATTCTGCTAACGGTAGATGTCGATCCCAACTGTTTTCGAAATCAATAACACATGCTCGTAGCATATCTTCAAGCGTTTGTATCGTCCTTTCGCTCTGCCCATCAGTTTGTGGATGATAGGCAGTACTCATGTCTAGACGAGTTCCTAATGCTTGCTGTAATGTCTGCCAGAATCTTGAAATAAATCTGCCATCCCTATCAGAGATAATAGAGATTGGTATTCCATGTCTGGAGACGACTTCCTTCAAATACAGTCGTGCTAACTTCTCCATCTTGTCATCTTCTCTTATTGGTAGGAAGTGTGCGGATTTGGTGAGACGATCAACTATTACCCAAATAGTATCAAAACCACTTGCAGTCCTTGGCAATTTAGTGATGAAATCCATGGTAATGTTTTCCCATTTCCATTCCGGGATTTCGGGTTGTTGAAGTAGACCTGATGGTTTCTGATGCTCAGCTTTGACCTTAGAACACGTCAAACATTCTCCTACGTATTTAGCAACATCGGCTTTCATACCCGGCCACCAAAAATGTTTCTTGAGATCCTTGTACATCTTCCCCGTTCCAGGATGTATTGAGTATCTGGTTTTATGAGCTTCTCTAAGTACCATTTCTCTCATATCTCCAAATTTTGGTACCCAAATCCTTTCAGCCCTATACCGGGTTCCGTCTTCCCGAATATTAAGATGCTTCTCCGATCCTTTGGTTATTTCATCCTTTAAATTTCCCTCTGTTAAAACTCCTTGTTGCGCCTCCTTTATTTGAGTAGTAAGGTTATTATGAATCATTATATTCATAGATTTTACTCGAATGGGTTCTCTGTCCTTCCTGCTCAAGGCATCGGCTACCACATTTGCCTTCCCCGGGTGGTAACGAATCTCAAAGTCGTAATCATTCAACAATTCAATCCACCTACGCTGCCTCATATTCAGTTGTTTCTGATTAAATATGTGTTGAAGACTTTTGTGGTCAGTATATATAATACTTTTGACCCCATATAAGTAGTGCCTCCAAGTCTTTAATGCAAAAACAACCGCGCCTAATTCCAAATCATGCGTCGTATAATTTTGCTCGTGAATCTTCAATTGTCTAGATGCATAAGCAATCACTTTCGTTCGTTGCATTAATACACAACCGAGACCTTGCTTTGATGCGTCACAATAAATCACAAAATCATCATTCCCTTCAGGCAATGACAATATAGGTGCCGTAGTTAGCTTTTTCTTCAATAACTGAAACGCTTTCTCTTGTTCATCCTTCCATTCAAATTTCTTCCCTTTATGCGTTAATGCAGTCAAGGGTTTTGCTATTCTGGAAAAGTCTTGGATGAACCTTCTGTAGTAACCAGCTAGTCCTAAAAACTGGCATATGTGTTTCGGAGTTTTCGGGGTTTCCCACTTTTCAACAGTTTCTATCTTTGCCGGATCCACCTTAATACCTTCTTTGTTCACTATGTGACCGAGGAATTGAACTTCTTCCAACCAAAATGCACACTTTGAAAACTTAGCGTACAATTCTTCCTTCCTCAATACTTCTAACACCTTTCTCAAATGTTCACCGTGTTCTTGGTCATTCTTTGAGTAAATAAGTATGTCATCAATGAAAACAATGACAAACTTGTCAAGGTATGGTCCACACACTCGGTTCATAAGGTCCATGAACACAGCTGGTGCATTAGTTAAACCAAACGGCATGACCATAAACTCGTAATGACCGTAACGTGTTCTGAAAGCAGTCTTTGGAATATCATCTTCTTTCACCCGCATTTGATGATACCCGGAACGTAAGTCAATCTTTGAATAAACAGACGAGCCTTGTAGTTGATCAAATAAGTCGTCGATTCTCGGTAGTGGGTAGCGGTTCTTGATGGTAAGTTTGTTCAACTCTCGGTAGTCGATACACAACCTGAATGTACCATCTTTCTTCTTGACAAACAAAACAGGAGCTCCCCACGGTGATGTGCTTGGTCGAATGAAACCACGCTCTAAAAGTTCTTGTAATTGGCTTTGCAGTTCTTTCATCTCGTTGGGTGCGAGTCTGTAAGGAGCACGAGCTATTGGTGCAGCTCCTGGTACAAGATCTATTTGAAATTCAACGGATCGATGTGGGGGTAATCCCGGTAATTCTTTCGGAAATACATCGGAAAATTCTTTTGCGACGGGAACATCATTGATGCTCTTTTCTTCAGTTTGTACTTTCTCGACGTGTGCTAGAACAGCATAGCAACCTTTTCTTATTAGTTTTTGTGCCTTCAAATTACTAATAAGATGTAGCTTCGTGTTTCCCTTTTCTCCGTACACCATTAAGGGTTTTCCTTTTTCTCGTATAATGCGAATTGCATTTTTGTAACAAACGATCTCTGCTTTCACTTCTTTCAACCAGTCCATACCGATTATCACATCAAAACTCCCTAACTCTACTGGTATCAAATCAATCTTAAATGTTTCACTAACCAGTTTAATTTCTCGATTCCGACATATATTATCTGCTGAAATTAATTTACCATTTGCTAATTCGAGTAAAAATTTACTATCCAAAGGCGTCAATGGACAACTTAATTTAGCACAAAAATCTCTACTCATATAGCTTCTATCCGCACCCGAATCAAATAAAACGTAAGCAGATTTATTGTCAATAAGAAACGTACCCGTAACAAGCTCCGGGTCTTCCTGTGCCTCTGCCGCATTAATATTGAAAACTCTTCCGCGGCCTTGTCCATTCGTGTTCTCCTGGTTCGGGCAATTTCTAATAATGTGGCCCGGTTTTCCACATTTATAACAAACTACATTGGCATAACTTGCTCCGACGCTACTTGCTCCGCCATTACTCGTTCCGACACCATTTGTTCCTTTCGTTCTATTAACCCCTGGTCCGTAGACCTCACACTTCGCCGCGCTATGACCATTTCTTTTACACTTGTTGCAAAATTTGGTGCAGAACCCCGAGTGATTCTTTTCACACCTTTGGCATAGCTGCTTCTGATTGTTGTTGTTGTTGCGGTTATTATTGTTGTTGGGATGATTGTTGTAGTTGCTGTTGCTGTTGTTGTTGTTGTTGTTGTTGGGCCGTTTGTTGTAGTTGCGATTGATGTTGCGATTGTTGGGATAATTGTTGGGATAATTGTTGCGATTATTGTTGTAATTGCTGTTGTTGTTGTATTGGTGATTCTTATCACCGTTTTCCTCCCACTTTCTTTTGACTTGCTTCACATTGGCCTCTTCAGCAGTCTGTTCTTTAATTCTTTCTTCAATTTGGTTCACGAGTTTGTGAGCCATTCTACATGCCTGTTGTATGGAGGCGGGCTCGTGTGAACTTATATCTTCTTGGATTCTTTCCGGTAATCCTTTCACAAACGCGTCGATCTTCTCTTCCTCATCTTCGAATGCTCCCGGACACAATAGGCACAATTCTGTGAATCGTCTTTCGTACGTGGTAATATCAAATCCTTGGGTTCGTAACCCTCTAAGTTCTGTCTTGAGCTTATTGACCTCGGTTCTGGGACGGTACTTCTCGTTCATCAAGTGCTTGAATGCTGACCACGGTAGTGCGTACGCATCGTCTTGTCCCACTTGCTCTAGATAGGTATTCCACCATGTTAACGCAGAACCTGTGAAGGTATGCGTAGCGTACTTCACTTTTTCTCTTCAGTACACTTACTTATGGCAAACACCGATTCAACCTTCTCGGTCCACCGTTTCAATCCGATCGGTCCTTCGGTTCCATCAAATTCCAAAGGTTTGCAGGCAGTGAATTCTTTGTAGGTGCATCCTACACGATTTCCTGTACTGCTAGATCCAAGGTTATTGTTGGTATGTAGCGCAGCCTGTACTGCGGCTATGTTTGAAGCTAGAAAAGTACGGAATTCCTCTTCATTCATATTCACGGTGTGTCGAGTAGTCGGTGCCATTTCCTTCAAAATAGTTAAATGGAACAAGTTAATCATACAGAATATTAAGAGTAGTTAATAGTATTTCGTAGCATAATATGAACTCATTTATAAAAGCTTTTTCTTCATATTAGCGTTTTATAAGTTTAAATTCGGGTAGTACCTACCCGTTAAGTTCATACTTAGTAGCTAATATACAATTCAACTACTACAATTCTATATGAAAAACTGATTATAATAATATTTCGCGTTCAAACTTTTATACAATATTTTACAAACTTACAATACCGCTTATTTTACATAAAGCATGAAATATAGTACACAATAACTTTGATACAAGATAGTTGTGAAGATAATTCTAGCTAGTACACAAGTCGTTCAGCAAAGGCAATAAAGACACGTAATTCATACGTCCAGAAACAAGTCATGCATTCTGGTTTTACTAGGACTACTTCCCATCCTTGGTCTTGTGCAACATAACCGTTATGGCCGTTGATAAGACAGCATGTTGTAACGTCGTCAAAGGGACGAGGGTTACGTAATGTCCAACAGTCCCGTAATAATCTAAAAACCTCATTTCTTACCCCAATTACCAACTCCGTCACTTGTGGGAACGTTTTGTTTAATAGTTGTAGCCCGATGTTCTTGTTCTCAATTTGGTGAGAAGCGAACATTACTAATCCGTAAGCATAACATGCTTCTTTATGTTGCATGTTAGCCGCTTTTTCTAAATCATGAAGTCCAATATTCGGATATATTGAGTCAAAATAATTTCTTAACCCATTGCGTAAAATAGCATTTGGGTTCCCCGCAATATATGCGTCAAAGTAAACACATCGTAACTTATGGGTTTCCCAATGTGATATCCCCCATCTTTCAAACGAAAGTCTCTTATAAACCAAGACATTCTTGGAACGTTCTTCGAATGTCTTACAAACTGATCTCGCCTTAAATAGTTGTGCCGAGGAATTCTGGCCGACTCTAGACAAGATTTCATCAATCATGTCTCCGGGTAGGTCTCTTAAAATATTGGGTTTTCTATCCATTTTGTGTTTTTAAACTGTAAAATAGACAAGAGTTAGATTCATAAAAAAATACTTATTAATACAAGCAATTTTTACATATATCATAAAGCATACGAACACTATATTACATATATTACACCACACGAATACAACTATCTTATTCCGACTCGCTCGTTTCTTCTTCTTCGGTTTTGGTTCGTTTTGCCAAGTTTCTAGGGATATATGATGTTCCCCTAATACGAGCCGTCGTTGTCCACATTGGTTTAGAAAAACCTGGTGGTTTAGAGGTTCCCGGGTCATTGTTACAACTTAAGGACTTCGGGCGTTGACGATACATATAAAGTTCATCGGGGTTGGAATTAGATTTCTCTATTTTTATGCCCTTTCCCTTATTATTTTCTTTTGCCTTTTTAAATTCAGTTGGGGTAATTTCTATAACATCATCGGAATTCTCGTCGGAATCCGATTCATCGGAGAATTGGTAATCCTCCCAATATTTTGCTTCCTTGGCGGAAACACCATTGACCATAATTAACCTTGGTCGGTTGGTTGAGGATTTTCTTTTACTTAACCGTTTTATTATTTCCCCCACCGGTTCTATTTCTTCATCCGGTTCCGATTCTTCTTCCGGTTCCGATTCTTCTTCCGGTTCCGACTCTTCTTCCGGTTCATCTTCGGGAACTTGTGAATCAGTCCACGAATCATTCCAATTTACATTTGACTCTTCATTATTATTAGGTGAGTCAATGGGACTTGTTCTAGAGGTAGACATCTATCACATAATATCAAACGCGTTAAGAGATTAATATATCACATAATATTCACATGTTAAAAATATATAGTTTCCAACAAAATTTGTTAAGCAATCATTTTTCAAGTAAACACGGTCGAAGTCCAGACTCACTAATGCATCCTAACAAACTCGATAAGACACACTAATGCAAAATTCTGGTTCTCTAAGACCAACGCTCGGATACCAACTGAAATGTCCCGTTCTTATTGATTAAAAACGTTCCATATTAATTGATTTCGTTGTGAGGTTTTGACCTCTATATGAGACGTTTTTCAAAGACTGCATTCATTTTAAAACAAACCATAACCTTTATTTCATCAATAAAGGTTTAAAAAGCTTTACGTAGATTATCAAATAATGATAATCTAAAATATCCTGTTTACACATGACCATTACATAATGGTTTACAATACAAATATGTTACAACAAAATAAGTTTCTTGAATGCAGTTTTTACACAATATCATACAAACATGGACTCCAAATCTCGTCCTTATTTAAGTATGCGACAGCGGAAGCTCTTAATAATCACCTGAGAATAAACATGCTTAAAACGTCAACAAAAATGTTGGTGAGTTATAGGTTTAACCTATATATATCAAATCATAATAATAGACCACAAGATTTCATATTTCAATACACATCCCATACATAGAGATAAAAATCATTCATATGGTGAACACCTGGTAACCGACATTAACAAGATGCATATATAAGAATATCCCCATCATTCCGGGACACCCTTCGGATATGATATAAATTTCGAAGTACTAAAGCATCCGGTACTTTGGATGGGGTTTGTTAGGCCCAATAGATCTATCTTTAGGATTCGCGTCAATTAGGGTGTCTGTTCCCTAATTCTCAGATTACCAGACTTAATAAAAAGGGGCATATTCGATTTTGATAATTCAACCATAGAATGTAGTTTCACGTACTTGTGTCTATTTTGTAAATCATTTATAAAACCTGCATGTATTCTCATCCCAAAAATATTAGATTTTAAAAGTGGGACTATAACTCACTTTCACAGATTTTTACTTCGTCGGGAAGTAAGACTTGGCCACTGGTTGATTCACGAACCTATAACAATATATACATATATATCAAAGTATGTTCAAAATATATTTACAACACTTTTAATATATTTTGATGTTTTAAGTTTATTAAGTCAGCTGTCCTCGTTAGTAACCTACAACTAGTTGTCCACAGTTAGATGTACAGAAATAAATCGATAAATATTATCTTGAATCAATCCACGACCCAGTGTATACGTATCTCAGTATTGATCACAACTCAAACTATATATATTTTGGAATCAACCTCAACCCTGTATAGCTAACTCCAACATTCACATATAGAGTGTCTATGGTTGTTCCGAAATATATATAGATGTGTCGACATGATAGGTCGAAACATTGTATACGTGTCTATGGTATCTCAAGATTACATAATATACAATACAAGTTGATTAAGTTATGGTTGGAATAGATTTGTTACCAATTTTCACGTAGCTAAAATGAGAAAAATTATCCAATCTTGTTTTACCCATAACTTCTTCATTTTAAATCCGTTTTGAGTGAATCAAATTGCTATGTTTTCATATTGAACTCTATTTTATGAATCTAAACAGAAAAAGTATAGGTTTATAGTCGGAAAAATAAGTTACAAGTCGTTTTTGTAAAGGTAGTCATTTCAGTCGAAAGAACGACGTCTAGATGACCATTTTAGAAAACATACTTCCACTTTGAGTTTAACCATAATTTTTTGACATAGTTTCATGTTCATAATAAAAATCATTTTCTCAGAATAACAACTTTTAAATCAAAGTTTATCATAGTTTTTAATTAACTAACCCAAAACAGCCCGCGGTGTTACTACGACGGCGTAAATCCGGTTTTACGGTGTTTTTCGTGTTTCCAGGTTTTAAATCATTAAGTTAGCATATCATATAGATATAGAACATGTGTTTAGTTGATTTTAAAAGTCAAGTTAGAAGGATTAACTTTTGTTTGCGAACAAGTTTAGAATTAACTAAACTATGTTCTAGTGATTACAAGTTTAAACCTTCGAATAAGATAGCTTTATATGTATGAATCGAATGATGTTATGAACATCATTACTACCTTAAGTTCCTTGGATAAACCTACTGGAAAAGAGAAAAATGGATCTAGCTTCAACGGATCCTTGGATGGCTCTAAGTTCTTGAAGCAAAATCATGACACGAAAACAAGTTCAAGTAAGATCATCACTTGAAATAAGATTGTTATAGTTATAGAAATTGAACCAAAGTTTGAATATGATTATTACCTTGTATTAGAATGATAACCTACTGTAAGAAACAAAGATTTCTTGAGGTTGGATGATCACCTTACAAGATTGGAAGTGAGCTAGCAAACTTGAAAGTATTCTTGATTTTATGAAACTAGAACTTTTGGAATTTATGAAGAACACTTAGAACTTGAAGATAGAACTTGAGAGAGATCAATTAGATGAAGAAAATTGAAGAATGAAAGTGTTTGTAGGTGTTTTTGGTCGTTGGTGTATGGATTAGATATAAAGGATATGTAATTTTGTTTTCATGTAAATAAGTCATGAATGATTACTCATATTTTTGTAATTTTATGAGATATTTCATGCTAGTTGCCAAATGATGGTTCCCACATGTGTTAGGTGACTCACATGGGCTGCTAAGAGCTGATCATTGGAGTGTATATACCAATAGTACATACATCTAAAAGCTGTGTATTGTACGAGTACGAATACGGGTGCATACGAGTAGAATTGTTGATGAAACTGAACGAGGATGTAATTGTAAGCATTTTTGTTAAGTAGAAGTACTTTGATAAGTGTCTTGAAGTCTTTCAAAAGTGTATGAATACATATTAAAACACTACATGTATATACATTTTAACTGAGTCGTTAAGTCATCGTTAGTCGTTACATGTAAATGTTGTTTTGAAACCTTTAGGTTAACGATCTTGTTAAATGTTGTTAACCCAATGTTTATAGTATCAAAAGAGATTTTAAATTATTATATTATCATGATATTATGATGTACAAATATCTCTTAATATGATATATATACATTAAATGTCGTTACAACGATAATCGTTACATATATGTCTCGTTTCAAAATCATTAAGTTAGTAGTCTTGTTTTTACATATGTAGTTCATTGTTAATATACTTAATGATATGTTTACTTATCATAATATCATGTTAACTATATATATAACCATATATATGTCATCATATAGTTTTTACAAGTTTTAACGTTCGTGAATCACCGGTCAACTTGGGTGGTCAATTGTCTATATGAAACCTATTTCAATTAATCAAGTCTTAACAAGTTTGATTGCTTAACATGTTGGAAACATTTAATCATGTAAATATCAATCTCAATTAATATATATAAACATGGAAAAGTTCGGGTCACTACACCATGTGTCCATATCCATTCATGAATGTATCTAAAGCAAAAGTCCAAGCTTTGTTGAAGCGGCAAAACTTCACATTCACATAGGTAGTTCATTTCAGTCATGCACATGCTATTGCACTTTTTCAAATAAACCATTAAGAAGCTAAACTTCATCCTCACCTTCAACAGGTCCGAGTACATACCTTACCTTGGGATGATACAAAATTTTGTACTTCAAATTTCTAAGTATAAGCCTTCCACATTGAATTCAACTTCTAATTTTCATCAGAAGGGAATTGGGTATCTTATAATTAGAAATATATGTGGACTTTAAACCCATCCCCACAGCAGACTTGTTCACCAAGTCTCTTGCCAATCCCTTCGTCAAGTGATCAGCTAAAATCTGTTGTGACCTTACGAACACTATAGAAATCACCCCATTCATGATGAGTTCACGAATCATGCTATGTCTGACAACTAAGTGTCTAGACTTTCCATTGTACATCTGGCTATAAGCCTTTGCCAATGTCGCAGCACTATCACAATGGATAGACATGGGTGCTATAGGTTTAGGCCATAATGGTATCTCATGGATCAAGTTTCTAAGCCATTCTGCTTCTTTACCAGCAGCAGCTAAAGCAACAAACTCAGATTCCATCGTTGAGTTGGTAATACATGTCTGCTTCTTAGAAGCCCATGAAATAGCACCTCCCCCAAGCAAGAACACCCAACCACTCGTTGAAGAATGATCTTCAATATTGGTTATCCAACTCGCATCAGAATATCCTTCTATTACCGAAGGAAACCCATTATAAGATAAACTATAGTCCATAGTTTTCTTCAAGTACTTCAGTACCCGCCTAATTGCTTGCCAGTGATGAGTACTAGGATTACTAGTATATCTACTCAGTTTTCCCACAGCAAAAGCAATATCCGGCCTTGTACAAGTCATGGCGTACATCAAACAGCCAATCACCTGAGAATACTCAAGTTGTGATACAGCTTCACCTTGATTAGGCATAAGCTTCTCACTTGGATCAACAGGGGTACTCACAGGATTACATTCAAAGCAATTGAACTTTTTCAACACCTTCTCAATATAATGAGATTGACAAATCGAAATTCCTTTGCTTTCACGTTTGATCCTAATGCCAAGGATAACGTCAGCCTCCCCCATATCTTTCATGGAGAATTTTGATGACAAAAATTCTTTTGTTAAATCAACCTGACTTTGGTCAGTCCCAAAGATTAACATGTCATCAACATATAGACAAATTATAACTCCTTTACCAGAATCATCAAATTTACTATATACACATTTATCTGCTTGGTTTAATTTAAAACCACTAGATAAAATCATTTCATCAAACTTTTGATGCCATTGCTTAGGTGCTTGTTTCAAACCATATAAGGATTTCACAAGTTTGCACACCTTGCCTTCATTTCCTGGCATGACAAAGCCCTGAGGTTGGTTCATATAAACCTCCTCATCCAATTCACCATTCAAGAATGCTGTCTTCACATCCATCTGGTGAATAACTAGATTGTGAATCGTAGCCAAAGCAATCAGCAGTCTAATGGTAGTGATACGTGCCACGGGAGCATAAGTATCAAAATAGTCAATTCCAGACTTTTGTCTAAAGCCTTGAATGACTAACCTTGCCTTGAACTTTTCAATAGTTCCATCCACCTTCATCTTCTTTTTGAAAATCCATTTGCAACCCAAAGGTTTGCAACCAGGAGGTAGATCAGCTAACACCCAAGTGTTATTGCCCATGATAGAATCTATCTCATCATTAATTGCCTCTTTCCAGAATGCAACATCCTGAGACCTCATTGCTTCATCATATGTTTTAGGATCATCATCAACATTGAAATAATACGAATATTGGGTAGAAACATCATCCCTAGAACCTTCAACTAAGTATAGTTGAAAATCTGGTCCAAATGATTTAGGTTTCCTTTTTCTTTTGCTTTTCCGAAGCTCAAGTGACTGATCAACGGCCTTTTCAGAGACTTCATCATTACAATCCTTATTGATTCCATTGTTACTTGGAATCATATCCTTTGGTCTAGGTATAGATGAAAATCGATTTTCATCAAAGATTGCATCCCTTGAATCAATCACGGAATTGATTGAGACAAACTCATTAGGCTCTATTACATAGAACCTATATGCCTTGGAATGTTCAACATATCCAACAAATATGCAATCTATACCTCTTTCACCTAAACTTTTCTTCTTGGGATCAGGTAGTCTTACAACCGCCCTACAGCCCCATACCCGAAGATAATTCAAGTTAGGTTTCCTTTTATTCCAAAGTTCATAAGGTGTAATCTTGTTTCTTTTATTAGGAACTCTATTAAGCAAATAACAAGCTGTTAACATAGCTTCCCCCCAAAATCCTTCACTTAAACCCGAATAGGATAACATGGAATTAACCATTTCCTTAAGGACCCTATTCTTCCTTTCAGATATACCATTTTGTTGTGGAGTATAAGGAGCTGTGGTCTCATGGATAATACCAACGGATTGGAAATACGATTGGTCAATGTATTCACCTCCCCTATCTGTTCTAAGTCTTTTAATCAAAGCCTTTTGTTGTAATTCTACTTCAGTTTTAAATATTTTAAATTTATCTAATGCTTCATCCTTAGTATGTAACAAATAAACATAGCAAAATCTAGAAGCATCATCAATAAAAGTCACAAAATATTTCTTGTTCCCTAAAGTAGGAGTAGCATGCAAATCACATAAATCGCTATGTATTAATTCCAAAATTTCAGTATCACGATGTACATTTTGAAATGGTTTCTTAGTGATCTTTGTTAACATACACGTTTTACACTTTTCATTGTTCATGTCAAAAGCCGGTATTAATCCATCTTTATACATATCTTGCATTCTTTTAAAGTGTATATGTCCTAGTCTAGCATGCCAAAGTGTAGAATTATTTATGCTAGAAGTAGATATAAAAGCAAAATTAACATTCAAGTGATTAATGTTAAGTCTAAACATTCTATTGCATAAATAACCAAAACCAACAAACATACCATGTTTTGACAAAACAAACTTATCAGATTCAATCACTTGTTTATAACCACAACAATTTAACACACTACTGGAAATCAAATTTTTTCTTATTTGTGGTACATGCAAAACATCAAACAAACAAATAGTTTTTCCAGAACTAAAACATAAATCCACACTTCCACGTCCATGAACAGAGGCTGTTGACTCATTTCCCATATGAAGAATTGATCCATCAGTCACGGACTCGTAAGTCTTGAACCAAAATCTATCCTTGCATACATGGGTGGTGGCTCCCGAGTCAACCCACCACGCGACATCATCATCCTGCACAAAATAAGCCTCAGATATATATGAAACATAATAATTCTCATTTGAATTATTAAATATATTCTGACCTTTCGAGTTGTGGTTGTTTAAACCATTTCCCGAACCGCTTGTGCTAGATCCTTTGGCATTATTATTACCAAAAATAACCTTGCAATCCTTTTTCATGTGTCCAGTTTTACCACACTTCCAACAAGTCAATTTAGACTTCTTATTCGGATTAGCCTTGTTATAACCTTGATGTTTACGTTTGCCCTTTTTGTCATTATTACTAGTGAACTTTTTATGTTCCACCATATTGACAACAGACGTACCAGCAACTTCGTTGCTCTTTGGCTTGTCATTATCCTGCAACCTGAGGGATTCCTCAATACGCAGATGACTACCCAACTCAACAAGAGTTAACTCCTCCTTCTTATGTTTCAAAGAATGTTTAAATTCTTTCCAAGATGGAGGTAGTTTATCAATTATGCTTGAGACTTGAATAGACTCATCCATGTTCATCTTATGTTGTGTGAATTGACCAAGTATACGAATGAGCTCATTGTATTGTTCCAAGACCGGTCTAGAATCGACCATCTTGTAATTATTAAAATTACTCACAAGGAACTTTTTACTAGAAGCATCCTCAGACATATACTTGGTTTCTAAACAGTCCCATAGTTCTTTAGAAGATTCAACATTTAGGTAAATATCAAAAAGGGAATCAGCCATACCATTGAGGATTAAACCTCTAGCGATGTAGTCATCGTTCTCCCACTTGCACCTTTTCCGAATTTGTTCAATAGTGGCATCATCACCATGATCTTCAGGAATTAGTGTGCTGAGTACGTACACCACACTCATGCTGCTCAGAAAGAAGTGCATCTTCTTTTGCCATCTCCTAAAATCAATTCCCTCAAACTTTTCAAGTTTGGAGAAATTCGCCGTCATGTGTTTCATCGTAGCCGCCATCGATTATAACGAATAATTACTTTCGATTGTTGGAGGTTTTACTAAAATTCTTTCGTGTAGGGTAAAATAATCGATAGCCGGATAAATCACTGAATCGTGGTATCACTTTCCGAAAGTAATTATTCGACCCTTATAGCCTGGGTTACACGAATATCACTTTGAGATAAGACAGAGATTAAATTCTTGTTTTGGCAGAAACAAGAATTCCTTTTGCAGAAGAATATTTTGGTGTTCGTAACTTATGTGTGTTTCTCATGCATATTGGTTAATATATTTATATACACCCTTAATCATGAAAGAGTCTTTTATTAAAATCAATTGGCCGATTGATTAATAAAAGTATCTTCTATAATATTCAAAAGTGGTTACATGAAGAATATTTCTATAAACAAATATTATCACTTCCATCATTAAAGTAAAAGTTGTTACTTTTACAATAAACAAATATTATATTTTACAACTATCAAAGCATGAGTGATCACTTTATAATAAACAAGTATTATTCCTTCAACCACTAAAGTAAAAGTGGGTGCAAGAATAATTCTTCCGTAATCACTCAAAATTGTGTTAAGTGTTTTCTTACTGCTGTCTCTTAAGAACCAGCACTGCAAAAGGACCAGCAGCGCAAAAATCAGCAAACAGGACCAGCAGCGCAAAAGTCAGCATACAGGACCAGCAGCGCAGAGGAACCAGCAAACAAGACCAGCCGTGCAGAACAACCAGCACAGGGACCAGCTGCGCAGAACAACCAGCACAGGGACCAGCTACGCAGAACAACCAGCACAGGGACCAGCTGCGCAGAACAACCAACAGAAGGACCAGCAATGCAGAACAACCAGTACAAGGACCAGCAATGCAGAACAACCAGCACAAAACACTTAGCCAAATTTCAGCTTACTAAGAAAACTTAGTACTGAAAACACTTAGTCAAATTTTAGGTAGACCAAGTCATAATAGTAAATAATGGAAAACCACTTTTGGGTTCGGGTAATCTATCACTTAATGGGTGTACACTCCGTACCTCCAAACCCATTTACAAGTGTAGATTAAAACCCAAAATTACACTAAATTTACAACAAAAAATTAGCCACGCAGATAAACATTTTAGATACAAATATAAAGAAGGTTGTAATTACTCACCTGCCAATAGCCCTTTTGAGTCATAGGTACATATGTATGCTTTTCCTTAAAATGATTGGGATCAGCATCACCAAATACACGTTCACCACCTTCTTTCTCATCAAAATTGCGATAAAACCAAAAGGAAAAAACAGGTTCTTTAACTAGACCTTGATTATCCAAAAAGAGTTATGACAAATTAAAAGAATTCACATCACACTACTATGTGATCTTCATCACAGCTTCTAACTTTGTATATAATCAACTCTTGAATACGCATCAATAACGAACAAATCAGCAACGAACCTCCAATCAAGACAAAAAAAAAAAAAAAAAAAAAAAAATTGCAAACAACTAAAGCCAAATTTAGTGGCAAACACTGACCTTACCACTTACGGTAGTGGCAAGCGGGATCTGTAGAGCTACCAAAAATGGCACCAATAGATGTAACGGTTTAAGACCAATAGGCCGAAACCCTAAATCTTCATTTAGTAAGAACAAATCGGCAAACTCAAAAGATTCAAACAACCATATACCAAAGGAAGAAATAAGAATCGACTGAAAAAGACAGCATACAACGGTTTGATATCGATAAATTAAAACCCACCCTAATTAACCCTAATTTAGAAGGTCGATAAAATAGAGCATGAGATATGAAAAAAATATTGGGGAAAGATATGCAATGCGTAGTTTTGTTGAGAGAGAGATGAGCATGATGACAAATACTGTAGGAAGTTTTTAGAGAAATTTGAGGTATTTGAAAAAATTTGGGAACAAGGGAGGGAACATGGAAAAATAATGCCCGCCTTATTTTTCATTCTATTTTGAAAAACAGAGTGTTTGTTTAAATCTTTTATGACAAAACAATATATATATATATATATATATATATATATATATATATATATATATATATGATCAAATAGTAAATAATATAACTATTACGGAGTAGTAATCATAACTATTATTGAATCTAATTTGTAAATAACATAAACTTATTACTTACTACTTATTATTAATAATATATAAACATTCTAAATAATAAAAATTAATAGAAATTTTAAATAATAGAAACTATTACAAATTTAATTTTTAAAAGATATGTTTGATATCTATTATGAATTTATTAAATTATCTATGATATACACATTTTAAATTAAAATTATTTGTACTTAACTATTAGTCTTATCAACGTGTTAAAGACTCCTAAAATTTTACCTTGTTAGGACCTCAAAAACATATGACCAAATACGTTACGTTATTAAAAAACACTCACAAATAAATGTCCTTTTTGGTTTGTTTCCTATGACATTCATATCAAGTGTCCTTTGAAGACATATGATAATAGTAACCCAAA
Source organism: Rutidosis leptorrhynchoides (assembly GCF_046630445.1). Lineage (NCBI taxonomy): Eukaryota > Viridiplantae > Streptophyta > Magnoliopsida > Asterales > Asteraceae > Rutidosis > Rutidosis leptorrhynchoides. The sequence goes on from NC_092333.1 coordinate 278,727,364, forward strand.
ATTTATATGTCATTTTAATTAGCTTTTTATGACACCACTTTGTAAACGTATCTCGTAGTGCAACCCACTTTTCAAATGTCCTATAAAAACATAGTATAATAGGACCCCTATAAATCATGTGTCATATCAAATAGGACTTTAGGACACAACTGTGTAAGCGTATCTCATAATGGGGCATAATTTCTAAGTGTTCTATTAAAACCTAGGATAATATGACCAAAAAAACTCATGTGTCACATTAAATAGTTTTTTAGGACACCACTGTAAAACCGTATAGTTCTTTAGGACACCATTCAAAAAGCGTAAAGCTTTTTAGGACATCATTTTATAAGTGTATAGGTTTTTAGGACATCTTATAGCTTATTAGGACACTTCATTATAAGTGTATCTCATAATGGGACCTCAAATATTTAACCGTCCCAATAAATGGCTCGTTAGGACCCTAATTTACGAGGGTGCTAGGGAAAGGGTCCTATAAACTCACTTTTCTTGTAGTGTAAATTGAAATTATGAAATATAATATAAACATTACAATTAAATATGTAAAATAAGATATAAAATCATTAAGATGTAATTAAAATGAATTTATATTAAATTTATAATTTCTATAGATAATTACTACTATATGTGCATTAATATAGATAAAATTTATAAACAAGAAATATTCAATAAAAGTTAATATATAATATAAGTAATGATACATACATATAATACAAGTACAAATATAGTTGTTATAGTAATATTGTTAATATTTTCAATTAATATCAATATTAATGTTAATAATATTATTTAAATATATAATCTAAAGATATGAATTTGATATATATATATATATATATATATATATATATATATATATATATATATATATATATATATATATATATATATATATATATAGTATCATTACTTTTAATATTATAATTATTAAAAATATTAGAATTATTAGTATATTAATGTGATACATTTTATAGTAATTGTTATCATTATCATTAACAATATTATTATTACTACTATATTATTAAAGGTTTGTATTATTATTATTATTATTATTATTATTATTATTATTATTATTATTATTATTATTATTATCATTATTATTATTATTATTATTATTATTATTATTATTATTATTATTATTATAATATAAAGAGTATTATTAACATAGTTATACTTATTAATAAGATAAATTATAATCTATAAAAAAAAGAAATACATATTTTATAAATATAAGAGGTATATAAATATGGAAATAAATACAGAAATATTAGAACAACAGTATCTATATTTTATTTAGTGATATTACAGCTTATTATTATTAATGTATTATTATTTATAAATTATTCATTTTATATATAAATTAATTAATAATATAAATTGTTAAAAAAAATAATTATCAGACTTTATCTGATTTTTTTCCAATCTAAAATTTGTTATAAGTCGACTTCAGCTCCAGACAGGATCCAAAAATTCGTACAAATCGATTTCCAACTTTTTAAACTTATCTGATTCAGTTATGAGTCTCTCTCAGATTTTATTTCTTTTTATTTATTTAATTCTTGTTTATAATCCTTGTCGACCTTTAATTACTATAAGGCTTTATCAATTCCAGTGTAAACGATGCCAGTCGACCCACATTATCAATACACAACCACTATACCCTTTAACTGCTTTTAAGTTGTCGAAATAAAACAAAAAATTAAAGAAAACCCAGTAAGCTGTTCTGTTCTTGTTCCATCTATTAAACAGCTCAAATTCGAAATATATTTCAAAATATGTAAATGTGGTCTTGTTAGGAATATTTTGTTTAAACTATCTGTAAAATAACAGCTTCCAATTCTTCTTATTCACTTCGAATTTTGGAGTCAAAGTTGATTATCAAAAAGTCAAAGCTTGTGTTCATCATAAAATTCGAGTTTATGATAATGTTTCAAGTTCAATTGATACTTCAGAAAGTTTCCAGTAATGGTTTACTATCTATTTCATATTATAATTTCTATCTAAAAGTGTCTAGATTTCAAAATCGCGATTTGTGTTCTTGAGTTCTTCAAACGAGCTGTTTAGTTTATTTTTTTTTTTAAATTCTGTTCTAAATTAATTCAATTATATTTTGGGTCGTTTATAATACAATTACAAGTTTTAAAAACAGACACTTAACCATTAGTTATGATGGAATAATCCTTGATCGAATTATACTGTAAGTGATAAAGAAGAAGAGACAGTTATACGGGTTATAATAAATTTGGGGGAGTTATAAAACAGATAAATGGGCGATAGCCCAATGGTTAGGAGCGTTTCGGGTTTTCGAGAGGTCAAGGGTTCGAGCCTCGCACGAGGTACAATTTTTTTAGAAGCCTTTCCTAAGGTAGTTTTCTATTTTTAATAATATTACTATTATTATTATTATTAATATTATTATTATTTTTATTGTTATTGTTATTGTTATTGTTATTGTTATTGTTATTGTTATTGTTATTGTTATTGTTATTATTATTAATATTGTGGTAGTTATGTTAACATAAATAATATGATTAATGTTATTATCATTTTTTTTATTACTAAATAATATCATTAAGTAATATTAGTATTATTAATATTCATTATTACTATTATTATTATTAATATTGATATAAGTATTATTATTATTATGATTGTGATTATTGCAATTAGTTTTATGATGAAAATAAAACAAGTTATTATTTTCATTAATATTAGTGTTATTATCATTTTTAATGAACATAAGCATTATTACTAATATTATCATTATTATTAGAAATATGATTATCATTATTAGTATTATCATCATTAATATTAATATTAAGATTATTATTATTATTACCACTAATATGATTATAAGTATTATCGTGAGTATTATTATTATGTAACTACTAAAATCATTATCATAACTATCATTAACAATAAAATTAATATTTTTATAGTTATTATCATTAATATCATTATTATTATTATTAATAGAATTACTCACATTATTATCTTATTAATAATACTAATTATTATAATCATTTGCTCCCTTTTTAAATGCTTTTGCAATATATATTTTTGGGACTGAGAATACATGCGTTGTTTTATAAATGTTTGACGAAATAGACACAAGTACTTAAAACTACATTCTATGGCTGGATTATTAAACCGAATATGCCCCTTTATAGTCTGGTAATCTAAGAATTAGGGAACATCACTAATTTTGAGAATTAGTGAACCCCTAATTGATGTGAATCCTAAAGATAGATCTATCGGGCCCAACAAGCCCCATTCTGGAATTTGAAATGCTTTAGTACTTCGAGTTTATCATGTCCGATGGGTGTCCCAGAATGATGGGGATATTATATATGCATCTTGTTAAGGTCGGTTACCAGGTGTTCAATCCATATGAATGTTTTTTATCTCTATTTAGTTTGCGAAGTGCCTGATACGAGAATGATGTTTATGAAAAATGAATTCTTGTGGTCTATTAAAATATTGGAAATGATTGTTTATGATAAACTAATAAACTCACCAACCTTTTGGTTGACACTTGAAAGCATGTTTATTCTCAGGTATTAAAGAAATCTTTCGTTGTGCATTTGCTTATATTAGAGATATTACTTGGAGTCATGAATGACATATTTCAAAAGACGTTGCATTCGAGTCGTCGAGTTCATCAAGATTCTTATTAAGTCAATTATAGTTGGATATATTATGAAATGGTATGCATGCCGTCAACTTTCGATGTAATGAAAGTTTGTCTTTTAAAAACGAATGCAATGTTTGTTATATGTATCATATAGAGGTCAAGTACCTCGCGATATAACCAAGTGTAATGTACTAGTCCTGATGGATTAGGACGGGTCATGAAAGTTGGTATCAGAGCGGTGGTCTTAGCGAACCAGGTCTTGCATTAGTGTGTCTAACTAGAAGTTGTTAGGATGCATTAATGAGTCTGGACTTTGACCGTGTCTTATCATCCTTAGGAAATTACCTGCTTATCATTCTTAGTCTAGACACATCTTACTGCATTGATTGCATGAATAGTGTACAGACAAATTCATATCTTAGCATATATGCTAATCCATATCTTAGCATATCGGTTACTGTAGACTTTATCTGACACGTTCCCGTAATTCCCTCCGTAATCTACGGGATCTTTTGTACTATGGATAGGTATTCTATGTAATTAGAATATCATCTGATATCCGAAAATCATTTTATATTGAAAAAAACCCTTTACTCAATCGTATATAGTTTCAATATAACATATACTTTTATATATTTTAACAATAACTTAATTATTCTAATTATTATTTTTACATTTTCAATTCCAATTAATTAAAGTATACTTATTAATTCAAAATATTATATATACACTTATATTTATATTTATATAATATTTATACATATTTGTTTACAAATAATTGTTCGTGAATCGTCGAAAACGGTCAAGTTAAATGAATCCATGTGAACAGTTCATAAATTTTTGAAACTCAACATTACAGACTTTGCTTATCGTGTCGAAATCATATTAAAATTAAGTTTAAATTTGGTCGGAAATTTCCGGGTCGTCACATTGAGGGCCTATTTTGACTCCGAATATCCCAATATAGGATTTCATTCATTAAAAAGGGATTCAAACATGTAACTTAAGGAAGCATGTTACGTTTACGGGTTAGTGATGTTCGCCTCTCATCAAATTGAGAAAAAGAACATCGGTTTACAACTTCTTAATGAAACATTCCCACAAGTGACAGATTCAGTATTTGGGGTAAGAGATAAGGTTTTTAACTTGTTACGGCGTTGTTAGATATTACGTAACCCCCGTCCTTTTGACGACGTTACAACGTGCTGCCTTGCCAACGGTCACAACGGTTATTCCCCACTTGATCAAGGATGGGAAATAGTACTAGTGAAACCCGAATGCATGACTTGTTTCTGGTCTTATGAATTACGTGTCTTTATTGCTTTCACTGAACAGTTTGAGTTTCACTAGAATTGTCCTAACAGCTGCCTGGTATTATGGTCATCGTATGCCTTATTTCATGCTGTATGCAAAATAACGGTATTGTATGATTGTATGATATTGTATCGAAAGTTTAAGCGTGAAATGTTACTGAATTAAGTTTTTCATGATAGAATATTATTTTGATAGTAGTAGTTAATTTTTGCGCTAGCTAGTAAGTATGAACTTTAACGGGTAGGTACTACCCGAACTAAAATTATAAAACGCTAATATGAAGAAAAGGCTTTTATAAATAAGTTCATATTATGCTACAAAATACTATTGACTACTCCTAATATTCTATATGATTAACTTAACTCTTTTGGCTATTTTTGAAGGAAATGGCACCGACTACTTGACAGAACTTGGATATGAGCGAAGAAGATTTCCGTGCATTTCTTGCTGCAAACATAGCCTCAGTATAGGCTGCAATGCAAAACAACAATAATAACTCAGGGTCTAGCAGTGGAGTTAACTCCACAGGATTCCGTGTAGGATGCTCCTACAAGGCTTTCACTGCCTGTAAGCCTCTAGAATTCGACGGGACTGAAGGACCAGTCGGACTGAAACGTTGGACCGAGAAGGTCGAATCTGTGTTTGCTATAAGCAAATGTGCTGAAGAAGACAAGGTAAAGTACGCCACGTATACCTTCACAGGTACTGCGTTAACCTGGTGGAACACCTATGTCGAACATGTGGGACAAGATGCTGCTTATGCACTACCGTGGTCAGCATTCAAACACTTGATGAACGAGCAGTACCGTACCAGAAACGAAGTCAATATGCTCAAGACAGAGCTTAGAGAATTACGAGCGCAAAGGATTCGATATTACCACATACGAACGAAGATTCACAGAGTTATGTTTATTGTGTACAAGAGTGTTCGAAGATGAAGAAGAATAGATTGATGCGTTTGTAAAAGGGTTACCAGAGAGGATTCAGGAGGATGTAAGTTCAAGCTCACCCACCTCAATGCAAAAGGATAGTCGAATGGCCAACAAACTCATGAACCAGATTGAAGAAAGAATTAAGGAACAGGTGGCCGAGGAGGCCAAAATGAAACAAGTCAAGAGGAAGTGGGAAGAAAACAGTGACAAGAATCACCAACACAACAACAGTAACTATCGCTTCAACAATCAACATAACAATAACAACTACAATCGCACTATTTTTTTCCACAATAAACGTAATAACAACCACCCCAACAACAATAAAAACAACAACTACAACAACCATCCTAACAACAATTTCAACCGCAACAACAACCATCTCAACAACAACAACCACAATAACGACAACAAGAGGCATAAAACTCAGTGCCCAAGGTGTGAGACATATCACCCGGATAGGTTTTGTAAGGAGTTATGCACCAAGTGCAATAGAACGGATCATAGTACAGTGAAGTGTGACGTCTATGGACCTATGGCCAATAGAATTAATCGAGCAAATAATGCTATTACTTGTTTTGGATGTGGAAAGTCCGGTCATTTCAAAAGTGATTGCCCGAACCAGGGGAATACTAATGGACAAGGCCGTGGGAGAGTTTTCAACATCAATGCGGTAGAAGCGCAGGAAGACCCGGAGCTTGTTACGGGTACGTTTCTTATTGATGAAAAACCTGCTTATGTTTTATTTGATTCGGGTGCAGATAGAAGCTTCATAAGTAGAGATTTTTGTGCCAAATTAAATTGTCCATTAATGCCTTTGGATAATAAGTTTTTACTCGAATTAGCAAACGGTAAATTAATTCAAGCCGATAAAATATGTCGGGACCAAAAAATTAAACTGGTTGGCGAAACATTTAAGATTAATTTGATACCAGTAGAGTTAGGGAGTTTTTATGTGATAATTGGCATGGACTGGTTGAAAAAGGAGAGAGCAGAGGTCGTATGTTACAAAAATCCAATTCGCATTGTACGCAGAAAAAGAAACCCTTAATGGTGTACGGAGAAAATAGCAACGCGAAGTTAAATCTTATTAGTAGTTTGAAGGCGCAACAACTAATAAGAAAAAGTTGCTATGTTATTCTAGCACACATCGAGGAAGTCAAACCTAAAGAAAAGAACGTTAGTGATGTTCCCGTCGCAAAAGAATTTCTCGATGTATTTTTGAAAGAATTACCGGGACTACCTCCACATCGATCCGTTGAATTTAAAATAGATCTTGTACCTGGAGCTGCACCGATAGCTCATGCGCCATACAGACTCTCACCCAGTGAAATGAAAGAATTTCAAAGCCAATTACAAGAACTTTTGGAGCGTGGTTTCATTCGACCAAGCACATTACCGTGGGGAGCTCCTGTTTTTTTGTGAAAAAGAAGGATGGTACATTCAGGTTGTGTATCGACTACAGAGAGTTGAACAAACTTACCATCAAGAACCGTTATCCACTACCGAGAATCAACGACTTATTTGATCAACTATAAGGCTCGTCGGTTTATTCGAAGATTGATTTGCGTTCCAGATATCATCAAATGCGGGTGAAGGAGGATGATATTCCGAAGACTGTTTTCAGAACGCCTCACGTTCATTATGAGTTTATGGTTATGCCATTTCGATTGACTAACGCACCAGCTGTGTTCATGGACCTCATGAACCGAGTGTGTGGACCATATCATGACAAGTTTGTGATTGTCTTCATCGATGACATACTTATTTACTCTAAAAATGATCAAGAGCACGAAGCACATTTGAGAAAAGTGCTAGAATTGTTAAGAAAAGAAAAACTGTACGCCAAGTTTTCAAAGTGTGCATTTTGGTTGAAAGAAGTTCAATTTCTCGGTCACATAGTGAGCAAAGAAGGTATTCAGGTTGATCCGGCAAAGATTGAAACCGTTGAGAAATAGGAAACCCTGAAAACTCTGACGTAGATACGCCAATTTTTAGGATTGGCTGGTTACTACAGAAGATTCATCCAAGATTTTTCCAAAATAGCAAAACCCTTGACTGCATTAATGCATAAAGGGAAGAAATTTGAATGGAAGGATGAACAAGAGAAATGATTTCAGTTGTTAAAGAAAAAGTTAACAACATCACCTATATTGTCATTGCCTAAAGGGAATGATGATTTTGTGATTTATTGTGACGCTTCAAAGAAAGGCCTCAGTTGTGTTTTAATGCAACGAAAGAAGGTAATTTCTTATGCATCCAGACAATTGAAGATTCATGAGCAGAATTATACGACTCATGATTTGGAATTGGGCGCTATTGTTTTTGCATTAAAAATATGGAGACACTATCTATATGGGGTCAAATGTACCATATATACCGACCACAAAAGTCTCCAACATATATTTGATCAAAAACAACTAAACATGAGGCAACGTAGGTAGATTGAGCTGTTAAATTATTACGATTTTGAGATTCATTACCACCCTGGAAAGGCAAATGTGGTAGCCGACGCCTTAAGTAGAAAGGACAGAGAATCTAATCGAGTAAAAGCTATGAATATAATTATTCATACTAACCTTACTACTCGAATAAAAGAGGAGCAACAAGGAGTTTTGAAAGAAGGGAATTTGAAGAAGGAAATACCCAAAGGATCAGAGAAACATCTTAATATTCGGGAAGACAGAACCCGGTAAAGGGCTGAAAGAATTTGGGTACCAAAGTTTGGAGATGTGAGAGAAATGGTACTTAGGAAAGCACATAAAACTAGATATTCAATACATCCCGGAGCGAGAAAGATGTACTAAGAACTCAAGAAGAACTTTTGGTGGCCGGGTATGAAAGCCGATATTGCTACATACGTAGGAGAATGTTTGACTTGTTCTAAAGTCAAAGCTGAACATCAGAAACCATCAGGTCTACTTCAACAACCAGAAATCCCAGAATGGAAATAGGAAAACATTACCATGGATTTGATTACTAAGTTGCCAAGGAATGCAAGTGGTTATGATACAATTTGGGTAATAGTCGATCGTCTCACCAAGTCAGCACACTTTCTACCAATAAGATAAGATGATAAAATGGAGAAGCTGGAACGACTATACTTGAAATAAGTCAACTCCAGACATGGAATACCAGTCTCTATTATCTCTGATAGGGATGGCAGATTTGTTTCAAGGTTTTGGCAGACGTTATAGTAAGCATTGGGGACTCGTCTAGACATGAGTACTGCCTATCATCCACAAACTGATGGGTAGAGTGAAAGGACGATACAGACACTTGAAGACATGCTACGAGCATGTGTTATTGATTTTGGAAATAGTTGGAATCGACATTTACCATTAACAGAATTTTCTTACAACAACAGTTACCACTCGAGTATTGAGATGGCACCATTTGAGGCACTTTATGGCTGAAAGTGCAGGTCTCCGATTTGTTGGAGTGATTTGGGGGATAGACAGATTACGGGTTCGAAAATTATCTAAGAAACTACCGAGAAAATCATTCAAATTCAACAAAATTTTAAAATCTACCAAAGTCGACAAAAGAATTACGCGGACAGTAAAAAAAAGATATAGAATTTGAAATTGGTGACATGGTCATGCTTAAGATATCACCTTGGAAAGGTGATGTTTGTTTTGGAAAACGAGGAAAACTAAACCCGAGATACATTGGGCCATTCAAGGTTATTAACCGTGTTGAACCAGTAGCTTATCGACTTGAATTACCGCAACAATTAGCCAGAGTACATAATACCTTTCACATCTCGAATCTGAAGAAATGCTTAGCCAAAGAAGATCTCACCATTCCTTTAGACAAAATTCAGATCAATGAAAAACTACAATTCATTAAAGAACCCGTCGAAATAATGGATCGTGAGGTTAAAAGACTTAAGCAAAATAAAATACCAATCATTAAGGTTCGATGGAATGCTCGTAAAGGACCAGACCGAGTTCACCTGGGAATGTGAAGATCAGATGAAGAAGAAATACCCGCACTTATTTCCAGAAGGTGAGACAACACCTCCAACTGCTTAAAATTTCGGGACGAAATTTATTTAACGCGTAGGTACTGTAGTGACCTGAACTCTTCCATGATTATATATTATATGAGATTAATATTTACATGAATAAATGTTTCCAACATGTTAAGCAATCAAACTTGTTAAGATTTGATTAATTGAAACGGATTTTGTGTTAACGTTTGACCACCCAGTTTGTCCGATGATTCACGAACGTTATAACTTGTATATGACATGATATTATATATATTAACATATATATTTGTTTAACATGATGAAATGATAATTAAGTATCTCATTATGTATATTAACAATGAACTTTATACATAATACAAAACTACTAACTTAAGAAATTCAAAACGATATCTATACATAACGATTATCGTTGTAATAACGTCTTAATATTTATATATCATATTAAGACATATTAGTACATCATGTTATCATGATAATGTAACAATTTAACATCTCATTAAATATATAACAAAGGGATTATTTACATTTAACGAGATCGTTAACTTAAAGGTTTCGAAACAACACTTACATGTAACGATTAACGATGACTTAACGACTCAGTTAAAATGTATATACATGTAATGTATTAAGATGTATTGATACACTTTTTAAAGACTTCATGACACATATCAAAGTACTTCTAGTTAACAAAAATTCTTACAATTGCATTCTCATTCATTTTCATCAACAATTATACACGTATGCACCCGTATTCGTACTCGTACAATACACTGCTTCTATATGTATATACTATTGGTATATACACTTCAATGATCAGCTCTTAGCAGCCCTTATTTAGTAAAAAAACATGTGGAACCATCATTTGGAAACTAGCATGAATTATTACACTAAAAATCAAACTACAAATTGCATATAACAACATGCTATCCCACGTTTTTGATCACACACACATACACTTTCATTTTTCAATTTTCTTTCATCCATTTGATCTCTCTCTTGTTTTATGATGATGTTCTAAGTGTTCTTCATCATATTCATCAAAATCTACATCAATCTAGCTCATAAATCCAACCTTTGATCAACCTACAAAACAACTACTCAAGAACACTTCAATAACACTTTCAAGTTTGTAAGATTACTTCCAAGCTTTCTAATCCATTCCAAGTAATCATCCAAGATCAAGAAACCTTTGTTATTTAAAGTAGGTTATCTTTCTAATTCAAGGTAATATTCATATTCAAACTTTGATTCGATTTCTATAACTATAACTATCTTAATTCAAGTAGAAATTTACATGAACTTGTTTTTGTGTCATGATTCTACTTCAAGAACTTTCAAGCCATCCAAGATCATTTGAAGCTCTAGATCATTTCTTGTCATTTCCAGTAGGTTTACCTACTATACTTGAGGTATTAATGATGTTCATAACATCATTCGATTTATATATATATATATATATATATATATATATATATATATATATATATATATATATATAACTCTCTTATTCGAAGATTTAAACTTGTAATCACTAGAACATAGTTTAATTGATTCTAAACTTGTTCGTAAACAAAGTTAATCCTTCTAACTTAACTTTTAAAATCAACTAAACACATATTTTATATCTATATGATATGCTAACTTAATGATTTAAAACTTGGAAACACGAAGAACACTGTAAAACAGGACATACGCCGTCGTAGTAAAACCGGGGGCTGTTTTGGGTTGGAAAAATATAAACTATCTGAATATTTGAATTTGAAGTTTTTTTTATGGAAAAATGATATTTCATATGAACATGATACTATATCCAAAAATCATGGTTAAACACAAAGTTGAAGTATGTTTTTCAAAATGGTCATCAAGATGTCGTTCTTTCGACGAAAATGACTACCTCTTTCAAAAATGACTTGTAACTTTTATTTTTGACAATAAACTTATACTTTTTCTATTTAGTTTCATAAATTTCAGTTCATTATGAAACCATAGCATTTTGATTCACTCAAAGCGGATTTATATTGAAGAAATTATGGGTAAAACAAAATTGGTTAAAAATTACTAGTTTTAGCTACGAAATTTTATAACAAATCTATATTAACCATAACTTAACTAACTTATATTGTATTATACATGTAATCTAACCTATATTATGTAACCTTGATAGACCATAGACACGTATACAATGTTTTGACATATCATATTGACGTCATCTATATATATTATTTGGAATAACCGTAAGTCACTCTATATGCGGTAATGCTCGAGTTAGCATATAAAGGGTCGAGGTTGATTCTAAAATAATATATATACCTTGAGTTGTGATCGAGTCTGAGACATGTATACAATGGGTCGTGGATTGATTCGAGATAATATATTTATTTATGTACTACTAACTGTGGACTACTAATTGTGGACTACTAACGTTGGACTGCTAACTTAACAACTTAAATCGTTAACACGTAATAAAATATGATATGAATATATTTCTATCATACTTTGATATATGTATATATTTGTTATAGGTTCGTTAATCGACCCGTGGCCAAGTCTTATTTACGACGAAGTAAAAATCTGTGAAAGTGAGTTATAGTCCCATTTTTACTAGCTAATATTTTGGGATGAGAATACATACAGTGTTATAAATGTTTTACAAAATAGACACAAGTACTTGAAACTACATTCTATGATGGATTACGAATACTGAATATCACCCTTTTTAGCTTGGTAACCTAAGAATTTGGGAAGTGGCCCCAAATTGACGCGAATCTTAAAGATAGATCTATGGGCACTAACGACCCCCATCCTGAGAGTTTGGATGCTTTAGTACTTCGATTTTTGTACAGATGTGTTAATCCTGTACGTATACAGATGTGTTAATCCTGTATCTTTGGGGATATTCTATATGCATTATGTTAATGTCGGTTACCAGGTGTTCATCATATGAAAGATTTTTATGGCTATTTATGAAGAATGAAATCTAGTGGTCTATTATTACAATTTACGATATAGGTTAAACCTATAACTCACCAACATTTTTGTTGATGTTTAAAGCATGTTTATTCTCAGGTGATTATTAAGAGCTTCCGCTGTTGCATGCTAAATTAAAGACAAGCTTTGGAGTCAGCATGCTTGTATGATATTGTTTAAAAACTGCATTCGGAAAAAAAATAAATTGTTATAAAATATTATTGTAAACCATTATGAAATGGTCGTGTGTAACAGTTGTATTTTAGATTATCATTACTTGATAATCTACGTTTTGGATATTAAACCTTTATCGATAGAATAAAGGTTATGGTTTGTTTCAAAAACGAATGCAGTCTTTGAAAAACGTCTCATATAGAGGAAAAAACCTCGCAATGAAACCAATTAATATGAAACGTTTATAATCAATATGAACGGGACATTTCACTACATGCTAAAATGTAGCTGGTGATACTAGTAACACATTTAATACATGCACTTTTAACATCTAACAACATTTAATCAAACAAATCTCAAGATTAAGCAAGTCATCTTCAAGTTTAAGCTAGTTACATCAAGATAGCAAGAACAAGCAAATAAATCACATAATCATGTTAGACTTGAGCCGTAGACACTAATTAACACACTTTTAAGTTTTAAATATCAAGAACAAGAAATTTAGTGTTTTTAGAAAGTTACCCAAATGAGATGAAGTTGGTATGGATTCGAAGAGGAAAATGCAAGGATTCCAAATATGTAATTTATTTTGAAGAACACTTGCTAGATTTAAAATGGATGATGATTCTTTGATTTAGGGTTTGAGAGCAAAAGATGAAAGTAGTGGAAGATGGGAGGATGAAATGAATGGAGGAGGATGAAGGTTGACTAGTAGACCTAGTCATGACTTTGCCCACTTGACAACTTTGGTCCCTCAAGTTTAAATACGGGTGCGTGAATTACCTAAACGAAATATTTTAAAAACGCAAATTAACGGGTGATGTTATAATTTAATAATGGACTTTAAAATAGATAAACGGAAAGTAAACGAAAAAAGGCAGGTCATTACATTACCTACTCCTTAAGAGAAATTTCATCCCGAAATTTAGGTAGATGTAGTAGGTGTTGCTTCCTTCTCGGGATCTTGCGTTGCCAACTCTACGAATAAGTGAGGATACTTTCTTTGCATTTGATGTTGTCTTTCCCAAGTAAACTCGGGTCCCTTTTTGGCATTCCAACGAACTTTGATAATCAGAATTTTGCTTTGTTTTAGCGTCTTGACGGAGTGGTCCACAATTTCAACCTGTTCTTCCACGATATGTAGTTTGTCATCAATAGTAGGCTCCTCGAGAGGGATGATGAGTTCGGTTCGGCAAAACACTTCTTCAGATTTGATACATGGAAAGTAGGATGAACGGAGGTCAATTGGGGCAGAAGATCTAATCGGTAAGCAACGGTTCTAATACGCTCCAAGATTTCGAAAGGACCAATGAACCTTGGATTTAGTTTCCCACGTTTTCTGAAATGGATTACACCTTTCCAAGGTGCGAATTTTAACATTACACGATCACCCACTTGGAACTCGAGATCCTTACGTCTAATGTCGGTATAGCTCTTTTGATGACTACAGGTCGTCCTGAGCCTATCTCGGATTTGAACGATCTTCTCGGTTGTTTCATGAATGAGTTCGGATCCGGTGATTTGCTTGTCGTCTACTTCGGCCCAACAAAGAGAAGAACGACATTTTTAGCCATATAACGCTTCGAATGGTGCGGCGTTAATACTCGCGTGATAACTATTGTTGTAGGAGAATTTGGCGAGAGGCAAGTGCTTTTCCCAAGCTTTTATGAAATCGATAACCCAAGCTCGTAGCATGTCTTCCAAGGTTTGAATTGTACGTTCAATTTGCCCGTCGGTTTGCAGATGGTATGTGGTGCTCATATCTAGACGTGTTGCCAACGCTTCTTGTAAGGTACGCCAAAATCTAGAAACAAAACGGTCATCTTGGTCAGAAATAATCGATAACCGTACGCCGTGACGGGATACGATCTCTTTAATGTAAAGTTGTGCAAGTTTTTCTATTTTGTCGGTTTCCTTCATAGCTAGGAAGTGGGAGGATTTGGTGAGACGGTCAACAATAACCTAAATGGTATCATAACCGCCTATTGTCTTGGGTAGTTTGGTGATAAAATCCATCGTTATTCTTTCCTGCTTCCATTGCGGGATTTCGGGTTGTTGAAGTAATCCGGATGGTCTCTGATGTTCGGCTTTGACTTTGGAGCAAATTAGGCACTTTCCAACATAAGTAGCGATGTCCCTTTTAATTTTCGGCCACCAATATTGTTCTTTAAGATCGTGGTACATCTTACCGGCCCCGAGATGAATCAAATACCTTGACTTATGGGCTTCGTCTAGAATAAGGCTTCGCAAGTCCCCATAAATAATCACCCAAATTCTTCAGGTGAAAACTCAAAGTCCGGTCACCTTAACTTCGAATCGAGAGGCTAGTACGTTCAAGCGTTCGAAAGAAATGTTTTCATCTTTAAGAGCTTCATCTTGGGCTACACGAATTTGGTTATTGAGATTGGTGTTGATGGTGATGTTTAAAGCTCGGACACGAAGAGGCACCATTCTTTCCTTTCGACTTAACGCATCGGCTACTACATTTGCCTTCCCAGGATGGTAACGAAGCACACAATCGTAGTCATTCAAAGTTTCAATCCACCGTCGTTGTCTCATGTTTAGTTGCTTTTGGTCGAAGATGTGTTGGAGGCTTTTGTGATCTGTGAAGATAGTACTTTTGGTTCCATAAAGGTAGTGTCTCCACATTTTGAGTGCAAAGACAACGGCTCCGAGTTCGAGATCATGTGTCGTGTAATTCCGTTCATGGATTTTCAATTGTCGAGAGGCATGAGCAATAACCTTCTTTCATTGCATCAATACGCACCCAAACCATGTTTCGAGGCATCACAATATACAACAAAATCATCATTGCCTTCGGGAAGCGACAATATAGGGGCGGTGGTTAACTTTTTCTTCAAGATTTGAAAGCGGACTATTGTTCGGTTGACCAAATGAATATCCTTCCCTTGTGAGTTAACGCGGTTAGAGGACGAGCAACTAAGGAGAAATCTTTGATGAACCTACGATAATACCCGGCGAGGCCTAAGAATTGTTGAATTTGAGTAGGAGTAGTAGGGGTTTTCCATTTGCTAATGGTTTCAATTTTGCGGGATCAACCTTAATACCTTGATCGCTTACAACATGACCAAGAAATTGAACTTCCTTCAACCAAAATTCACACTTGGAGAATTTAGCATAGCGTCGTTCTTGTCTAAGGAGTTCGAGCACGAGTCGGTGGTGTTGTTCGTGTTCTTCTTCGCTTTTAGAATAGACCAAGTTATCATCGATGAATAGAATAACGAATTTGTTGAGATACGGTTTGCACACGCGGTTCATAAGATCCATGAACACCATCAGTGCATTAGTTAGACCAAAAGGCATGACAAGGAATTCGTAACTACCATAGCGAGTCCGGAAGGCGGTTTTGGAAACATCTTCACCCTTAACCCTTAGTTGATGATAACCCGAGCGGATACTAACCGTGATATAGAATAAAGATAAAGAGAAGTTTTTCCTCGACTCGCCTTAAATTCTTTATGTCATAATGTCGGAACGCTCATATGAGTCACCGTAATATAATCCCGGAAATTATATTACCCTGATTCATATGTGCATTCGACATCATTTCATATAGTCAAGGTGGCGCGTCAATCAAATTAAACAACGTGAGATTAAGATGAACTAAGAGTAGATATGAGTAGAAGCGTTCGAGTATAAATGCACAAGTAGTCAAGTAATTCCTACTTCAAGTCTATATGCCGGTTGTAGTCTAGACTCACCAATGTACCCTATGACTCGAGGTTGACACCAATGAACTCTAAATCCCTACAACCAACGCTCTGATACCATCTGTAGCGACCCGACCAAATCATGTTTGACGGCGCTGTCTACTTAGGTCCCGTTACGTGGTCATAAGTCTTTAAGACAAAGTTTGACCAAAATATGTCGCCTTCATTTCAAAATAAAGATTGTTCCCAAAGTTTACAAGAATTGTTCAACCAATAGTTAAGTTACAACGTTATAATACGAATGAAATCTAGGCGACACGGTTTAAAGTAAAGTCAAAAGACGCTCCATGAAATGCACATATACTCGACATCCAATGCAAGTATCAAATAATGAGCGGAAGCATGTATCATGTATCGTTCAAGGACCTGAGAAAAACATAGAAATCTGTAAACGAAAACGTTGGTGAAATCATAGGTTTAAGTAAGTAAGTACAAGTGAATCACAAGATTTGCATCAATGAATTTATAGTAATACATTCCAAAAGTTTGTTTCACGAGCACCCAATTATCAATGCTTAACATTTCCTTCCATTGAACCCCATCACTTAGTGCTAGAACATACACTGTTTCTCGAAAATATATTTCATTCGTAAACGGTAGCGAACCGTTTGAATGAGGGTTTGTCAAACCCATATGGATCCATACAACATAAGTTCTCGCTTACACCCGGCAAGTGTAACTAATGATAATCGAATTGAGGATTTTGTTCTAAACTCGTATGTAGAATGTTTGTTTTTCCTGTACTTGTGTTCACTTAGTAAAGAAATGTTTATGTTTTCTCATCCCAAATGTAAGTTCAAAAAGAGTAAAAGTGGGACTATGATCTCACCTTGAGTGCACGAGTAGTAAAGTACTTCAACAAGTAAACGTGTGCAAAGAACAATGCTAGTCTTGACCTAAACAATAGGTTTGTATCAATAACGGTAAACACGATAGGTCAAAGATGTTCAATTAGTCCTATGGCTCGTTAAGACTCGATCCTAATAGCATGTGAATCAAATTGTCATGTTTCATGCAAGGTACAAGTATAAAAACATGTTAGAACGATTGCACAATTATTTGGTTAAGTTTGATTAAAAGTCAACTTGGTCGGGTCAAAGTCAACAGAAAAGTCAACGGGGTCGGGTTGGATATCCGACAATTTTTCTAAGTTATATAATCATATATGAGCATGTTGGCCAAGTTTCATGTTAATCGGAGGTCCGTAGCATAGCAAACATTTTCATGTCAAATGACCAAAGCAAACAGCCAGTTTTAGCCAAATGGGACGGCGTCCCAAATGGCTAGACGGCGTCTCGATTAAAAGAGTGGGACGGCGTCCCCAATTCCTAGACGGCGTCTAGGTTAGAAAAGTGGGACGTCGTCCTGGGTATCTGGACGGCGTCCTGAGGTGTTTCCAGGCCCTGGTTGCTGAAACTCCTAAGTGCACGAATCAAAACTCAACCCAACACAATTTACAAACCGCAAACATTCAAGGCATGCATTTTATATCACCGGAAAAGTATTTTGACAAGGAACGCAACTATGCACTTTTTATCAATCAAACTTTCATTTACAACAACCAAAAACCGCAATCAATGCTCCTCATTCAATGCATACAAGTCATAAACGCCATTTAATGATTCGGTAGCCAAATTACATGAACAATATGCCGTTTCGAAGGTAATTAAGCATACAACACAACCTAACACTTACAATTAACATTTCATGTCATTTAATGCATCAAAAATCCATTCCTAGTTCATGAAACCCTAACCAAAAATCACCAAATTTCATAATCAAGTTTAAGAGGTTTCTTAGATCAATCTTTACATCCAAATGAAGCTAATGATACTAGTAACACTTTTAAAACATGCACATTAACAATCTAATAACATTTGATCATCCAAAATCAAGGATTTAGCAAGTAATTTTCATAATGAACTAGTTACACCAAAAACAACAAATCGAGCATACAAATTACTTACACGACATCACAATGAGCCATAGACACTAATTAACATACTCTTAAGTCAAGAACACAAATTTAAAGAAAACTAGTGTTTTAGAAATGTTACCCAAATGAGATGAAGTTGGTACCAAAACGAAGAGGATGAAGAGAGGATCACGAATATGTAATTTATTTTGTTGTAAGCCTCCTAGATCGAATTTAGATGATGATTGAATGAATTTGGAAATTGGGTGTGTTCTTGCTAGAGAGAAAGAGAGAGAGAGAGAGAGAGATGGTTGAATGGTGGTGATTGGGGTGGACTAGGTGACCTAGTCAACTAGTTTGCCCCGTGTCAATTTTAGTCCCTCGAGTTTGTAGTCGGGTGCGGAAAATACCTAAACGGAATATTTTAAAACGCGTATTAACGGGAGATGTTATAGACATGTAACGGAGTTTAAATTAGTATAACGGAAAAGAAAACGGAAAAAGGCGGGATGTTACATTACCAACTCCTTAAAAGAAATTTCGTCCCGAAATTTAAGTAGGCGTAGTAGTCGTTGTTTCTTCCTCGAGATCTTGCGTTTCTGAATTCACAAATAGATGAGGATACTTCCTTTGCATTTGGTCTTGTCTTTCCCAAGTAAACTCGGGTCCTCTTTTGGCATTCCAACGAACCTTGACAATCGGGATTCGGCTTTGTTTCAATGTCTTGACGGAGGTGTCCACAATTTCAACCGGTTCCTCCACAAAATGAAGTTTGTCATCAATAGTAAGTTCTTCGAGAGGGATGACGATATCGGGTTCGGCAAGACACTTTTTCAAGTTAGATACATGGAAGGTAGGATGAACGGAGTTCAATTGAGGCGGAAGATCTAAACGATAAGCAACGGTTCCAATACGCTCCAAGATTTCGAAAGGACCAATATACCGCGGATTTAGCTTCCCGCGTTTCCCAAAACGGATTACACCTTTCCAAGGCGCGACTTTTAACATTACTCGGTCACCGACTTGAAATTCAAGATCGTTGCGTCGTTTGTCGGTATAGCTCTTTTGACGACTTCGGGCCGTCCTAAGCCTATCTCGGATTTGAACGATTTTCTCGGTGGTTTCGTGAATGAGTTCGGGTCCGGTGATTTGCACGTCGCCTACCTCGGCCCAACAAAGAGGTGAACGACATTTGCAGCCATATAGCGCTTCAAAAGGTGCGGCTTTAATACTCGCGTGATAACTATTATTGTAAGAGAACTCGGCGAGAGGTAAGTGCTTGTCCCAAGCTTTTCCGAAATCAACCATGCAAGCTCGTAACATGTCTTCCAAGGTTTGGATTGTACGTTCGCTTTGTCCATCGGTTTGAGGATGATATGCGGTGCTCATGTCTAAACGCGTTCCCAACGCTTCTTGCAATGTACGCCAAAATCTAGAAACGAAACGGCCATCTCGGTCGGAGATAATCGATAAAGGTACACCATGTCGGGCTACGATCTCCTTAATGTAAAGTTGTGCAAGTTTCTCCATTTTGTCCGTTTCTTTCATGGCAAGGAAGTGTGCGGATTTGGTGAGACGGTCAACAATAACCCAAATGGTATCATAACCGCCCGTCGTTTTTGGTAGTTTGGTGATAAAATCCATCGTTATTCTTTCCCACTTCCATTGCGGGGTCTCGGGTTGTTGAAGTAGTCCGGACGGTCTTTGGTGTTCGGCTTTGACTTTGGAACATGTCAAACACTTGGAAACATAAGTAGCTACGTCCCTTTTGATGTTCGGCCACCAATATAGTTGTTTAAGGTCGTGGTACATCTTATTGGCACCGGGGTGAATCGAGTATCGTGACTTATGGGCTTCATCTAAAATAAGGCTTCGTAGATCCCCATAACTAGGCACCCAAATTCTTCCGGCGAAATATCGGAGTCCGGTTTCTTTAACTTCGAATCGAGAGGTGAGGACGTTCAAGTGTTCGAGAGAGATGTTTTCATCCTTGAGAGCCTCATCTTGGGCTACCCGAATTTGGCTATTAAGGTTGGTGTGAATGGTGATGTTTAAAGCTCGGACACGGAGAGGCACCGCTCTTTCTTTTCGACTTAAGGCATCGGCTACTACATTTGCCTTCCCGGGATGGTAACGAAGCTCGCAATCGTAATCGTTTAAGGTTTCAATCCACCTTCGTTGTCTCATGTTTAGTTGCTTTTGATCGAAAATGTGTTGAAGGCTTTTGTGATCGGTGAAGATAGTACTCTTGGCTCCATAAAGATAGTGTCTCCACATTTTAAGTGCAAAGACAATGGCTCCGAGTTCGAGATCATGTGTCGTATAGTTTCGTTCATGAATTTTGAGTTGTCGAGAAGCATAAGCGATGACTTTCGTTCGTTGCATCAATACACACCCAAAACCATGTTTTGAGGCATCGCAATATACAACAAAGTCATCATTGCCTTCGGGAAGTGACAAGATAGGAGCGGTGGTTAGCTTCGTTTTCAAGATTTGGAATGCGGATTCATGTTCGGTCGCCCAAATGAATTTCTTTCCCTTGTGAGTCAATGCGGTTAGAGGACGTGCAACCAAAGAGAAATTTTCGATGAATCTACGATAGTACCCGGCGAGACCCAAAAATTGACGAATGTGAGTAGGAGTAGTAGGAGTCTCCCATTTACTAATGGCTTCGATCTTCGTGGGATCGACTTTAATGCCTTGATCACTTACAACATGACCAAGAAATTGAACTTCCTTCAACCAAAATTCACACTTGGAGAATTTGGCATAAAGTCGTTCTTGTCTCAAGAGTTCAAGCACAAGTCGGAGATGTTGTTCGTGCTCTTCTTCATTTTTAGAATAGATCAATATATCATCGATGAACACAATAACGAATTTATCGAGATACGGTTTGCACACGCGGTTCATAAGATCCATGAACACCGGCGGTGCGTTAGTGAGACCAAATGGCATGACGAGGAATTCATAACTACCATAGCGAGTCCGGAAAGCGGTTTTGGAGACATCTTCCCCCTTAACCCTTAATTGATGATAACCCGAGCGGAGATCGATTTTTGAATATACACAAGACCCTTGTAGTTGATCAAAGAGGTCATCGATGCGAGGAAGAGGATATCGGTTCTTAACCGTCAATTTATTTAGTTCACGATAATCAATGCACATTCGTAGGGATCCGTCTTTCTTTTTAACAAACAAAATCGGAGCGCCCCAAGGTGAATGGCTAGGTTGGATAAAACCACGGTCAAGTAGTTCTTGGATTTGACTTTGCAATTCTTGCATTTCGGATGGAGCGAGTCTATATGGTGCACGTGCTACGGGTGCGGTTCCCGGAATAAGATCGATTTGGAATTCAACCGGTCGATGAGGTGGAAGACCCGGCAATTCGTCGGGAAATACATCGAAAAAGTCACTAACAATTGGCACATCATCGATATGTTTCTCATCGGACTCGACTTTCTTAACGTGGGCAAGGATCGCAAAACAACCCTTACGGAGTAGTTTTCTAACTTTAAGGCACTAAACGAGGTTGAGTCTGGTGCAACTCTTATCGCCATAAACAATCAAAGGTTCACCATTCTCGATAGGAATTCGGATTGCGTTAAGATCACAAAGGATGTGAGATTTCGTTTTGACTAACCAATTCATACCGATTATTACATCAAAGCTTCCTAGTTCCATGGGTATCAAGTCAATTTCAAATTCCTTACCCAAAATGTTTAACGCACACCCCCGGTAATATGTGTCGGCACTTAATAGTTTCCCGTTAGCCACTTCAATGGTATAAGGGGTATCTAATGGAAGAGGTGGAGTGCTAAAAGAATGAGTCAAAGTCTTGGATACAAAGCATTTATCGGCACCCGAATCGAATAAGCAAGAGACATAAGAATTGTTGAGAAGAAACGTACCCGTGACTAGTTCAGTGTCATCCCGGGCTTCCTCGGTGTTGATGTTGAAAGCTCGGCCGCGCGTATTGGGGTTATCTTTCTTCTTTGGGCATGCATTTCTATAATGACCCGTTTGGCCACATTCGTAACAAGTGCCCGTATTTGGTGCATTGGGCCACTTTCGAGCGACGGGAGTGGCACTTTTACAATCGTTGGCCTTATGACCAATTCCTTGGCACCGATGGCAAATTAGCTTACTACATTCGCCAAAGTGATGTTTGTTGCATTTGTTGCAAAAAGGTAGATTCCCGGCATAACCCTTCTTGCCGTCGAAAGTGAAAGATTTCTTGGCAAAGTTGTTGTTGCTTGATTGGGAGGGTTCCCACTTTCTTTTGTTGCCGCCCGATTTATCCTCGGCCTTAGGTGCCAGATCTACGATTTCGTCAACCGTTTCAATTAGTTGGCGAGCCATGTTCATAGCGGCTTGATGAGTAGTGGGTTTGGATGACATCACCCCTTGTTTGATGCTTTTTGGAAGACCGAGCATGTAGAGCTCAATCCTTTGAGATTCGGGGTTAACAAGATTAGGACACATCAAGGATAGTTCGGCGAAGCGTTGATTATAAGCTTTAAGATCGTTTCCGACCGCTTTCAAAGCTCTTAGTTCTTCCTCAAGCTTTCGGGTTTCTTCGCGCGGAAAATATTCAACAATCATCTTTTCCTTTAGATCGGCCCAAGAGAGGGCATGAGCCTCATCGGTACCCACCGATTGAACATAGGTGTTCCACCATGTTAGAGCAATTCCGGAGAAAGTGTGAGTGGAGTATTTGACCTTGTCTTGGTCCCGACAACCGCTTATGCTAAAGACGGCTTCCGTTTGCTCAAACCATCGGGTGAGCACGACCGGTCCCCCGGTTCCATCAAAAGTGTGAGGTTTGCACCCCATGAAAGCTTTATAGGAGCATCCCTCGTTTGAGTTTCCGGCTCCATTGTTGTTGTTGTTGTTGTTGTTGTTGTGGTTGTTATTATTATTGTTGTTGGATGAGTGACCGGCCATGGCCGCATCTACGGCGGTGGCTATCATCCGTTCGAGAGCTTGTTCGGGAGTTTCATTGCGGCGTACACGACGAGGAGCCATTGTTCCTTCAAGACACAAGAATATCATTGATTAGTATTCTCAATAATACTAACCGTGATATAGAATAAAGATAAAGAGAAGTTTTTCCTCGACTCGCCTTAAATTCTTTATGTCATAATGTCGGAACGCTCATATGAGTCACCGTAATATAATCCCGGAAATTATATTACCCTGATTCATATGTGCATTCGACATCATTTCATATAGTCAAGGTGGCGCGTCAATCAAATTAAACAACGTGAGATTAAGATGAACTAAGAGTAGATATGAGTAGAAGCGTTCGAGTATAAATGCACAAGTAGTCAAGTAATTCCTACTTCAAGTCTATATGCCGGTTGTAGTCTAGACTCACCAATGTACCCTATGACTCGAGGTTGACACCAATGAACTCTAAATCCCTACAACCAACGCTCTGATACCATCTGTAGCGACCCGACCAAATCATGTTTGACGGCGCCGTCTACTTAGGTCCCGTTACGTGGTCATAAGTCTTTAAGACAAAGTTTGACCAAAATATGTCGCCTTCATTTCAAAATAAAGATTGTTCCCAAAGTTTACAAGAATTGTTCAACCAATAGTTAAGTTACAACGTTATAATACGAATGAAATCTAGGCGACACGGTTTAAAGTAAAGTCAAAAGACGCTCCATGAAATGCACATATACTCGACATCCAATGCAAGTATCAAATAATGAGCGAAAGCATGTATCATGTATCGTTCAAGGACCTGAGAAAAACATAGAAATCTGTCAACGAAAACGTTGGTGAAATCATAGGTTTAAGTAAGTAAGTACAAGTGAACCACAAGATTTGCATCAATGAATTTATAGTAATACATTCCAAAAGTTTGTTTCACGAGCACCCAATTATCAATGCTTAACATTTCCTTCCATTGAACCCCATCACTTAGTGCTAGAACATACACTGTTTCTCGAAAATATATTTCATTCGTAAACGGTAGCGAACCGTTTGAATGAGGGTTTGTCAAACCCATATGGATCCATACAACATAAGTTCTCGCTTACACCCGGCAAGTGTAACTAATGATAATCGAATTGAGGATTTTGTTCTAAACTCGTATGTAGAATGTTTGTTTTTCCTGTACTTGTGTTCACTTAGTAAAGAAATGTTTATGTTTTCTCATCCCAAATGTAAGTTCAAAAAGAGTAAAAGTGGGACTATGATCTCACCTTGAGTGCACGAGTAGTAAAGTACTTCAACAAGTAAACGTGTGCAAAGAACAATGCTAGTCTTGACCTAAACAATAGGTTTGTATCAATAACGGTAAACACGATAGGTCAAAGATGTTCAATTAGTCCTATGGCTCGTTAAGACTCGATCCTAATAGCATGTGAATCAAATTGTCATGTTTCATGCAAGGTACAAGTATAAAAACATGTTAGAACGATTGCACAATTATTTGGTTAAGTTTGATTAAAAGTCAACTTGGTCGGGTCAAAGTCAACAGAAAAGTCAACGGGGTCGGGTTGGATATCCGACAATTTTTCTAAGTTATATAATCATATATGAGCATGTTGGCCAAGTTTCATGTTAATCGGAGGTCCGTAGCATAGCAAACATTTTCATGTCAAATGACCAAAGCAAACAGCCAGTTTTAGCCAAATGGGACGGCGTCCCAAATGGCTAGACGGCGTCTCGATTAAAAGAGTGGGAAGGCGTCCCCAATTCCTAGACGGCGTCTAGGTTAGAAAAGTGGGACGTCGTCCTGGGTATCTGGACGGCGTCCTGAGGTGTTTCCAGGCCCTGGTTGCTGAAACTCCTAAGTGCACGAATCAAAACTCAACCCAACACAATTTACAAACCGCAAACATTCAAGGCATGCATTTTATATCACCGGAAAAGTATTTTGACAAGGAACGCAACTATGCACTTTTTATCAATCAAACTTTCATTCACAACAACCAAAAACCGCAATCAATGCTCCTCATTCAATGCATACAAGTCATAAACGCCATTTAATGATTCGGTAGCCAAATTACATGAACAATATGCCGTTTCGAAGGTAATTAAGCATACAACACAACCTAACACTTACAATTAACATTTCATGTCATTTAATGCATCAAAAATCCATTCCTAGTTCATGAAACCCTAACCAAAAATCACCAAATTTCATAATCAAGTTTAAGAGGTTTCTTAGATCAATCTTTACATCCAAATGAAGCTAATGATACTAGTAACACTTTTAAAACATGCACATTAACAATCTAATAACATTTGATCATCCAAAATCAAGGATTTAGCAAGTAATTTTCATAATGAACTAGTTACACCAAAAACAACAAATCGAGCATACAAATTACTTACACGACATCACAATGAGCCATAGACACTAATTAACATACTCTTAAGTCAAGAACACAAATTTAAAGAAAACTAGTGTTTTAGAAATGTTACCCAAACGAGATGAAGTTGGTACCAAAACGAAGAGGATGAAGAGAGGATCACGAATATGTAATTTATTTTGTTGTAAGCCTCCTAGATCGAATTTAGATGATGATTGAATGAATTTGGAAATTGGGTGTGTTCTTGCTAGAGAGAAAGAGAGAGAGAGAGAGAGAGATGGTTGAATGGTGGTGATTGGGGTGGACTAGGTGACCTAGTCAACTAGTTTGCCCCGTGTCAATTTTAGTCCCTCGAGTTTGTAGTCGGGTGCGGAAAATACCTAAACGGAATATTTTAAAACGCGTATTAACGGGAGATGTTATAGACATGTAACGGAGTTTAAATTAGTATAACGGAAAAGAAAACGGAAAAAGGCGGGATGTTACATTTCAATCCACCGTCGTTGTCTCATGTTTAGTTGCTTTTGGTCGAAGATGTGTTGGAGGCTTTTGTGATCTGTGAAGATAGTACTTTTGGTTCCATAAAGGTAGTGTCTCCACATTTTGAGTGCAAAGACAACGGCTCCGAGTTCGAGATCATGTGTCGTGTAATTCCGTTCATGGATTTTCAATTGTCGAGAGGCATGAGCAATAACCTTCTTTCGTTGCATCAATACGCACCCAAACCATGTTTCGAGGCATCACAATATACAACAAAATCATCATTGCCTTCGGGAAGCGACAATATAGGGGCGGTGGTTAACTTTTTCTTCAAGATTTGAAAGCGGACTATTGTTCGGTTGACCAAATGAATATCCTTCCCTTGTGAGTTAACGCGGTTAGAGGACGAGCAACTAAGGAGAAATCTTTGATGAACCTACGATAATACCCGGCGAGGCCTAAGAATTGTTGAATTTGAGTAGGAGTAGTAGGGGTTTTCCATTTGCTAATGGTTTCAATTTTGCGGGATCAACCTTAATACCTTGATCGCTTACAACATGACCAAGAAATTGAACTTCCTTCAACCAAAATTCACACTTGGAGAATTTAGCATAGCGTCGTTCTTGTCTAAGGAGTTCGAGCACGAGTCGGTGGTGTTGTTCGTGTTCTTCTTCGCTTTTAGAATAGACCAAGTTATCATCGATGAATAGAATAACGAATTTGTTGAGATACGGTTTGCACACGCGGTTCATAAGATCCATGAACACCATCAGTGCATTAGTTAGACCAAAAGGCATGACAAGGAATTCGTAACTACCATAGCGAGTCCGGAAGGCGGTTTTGGAAACATCTTCACCCTTAACTCTTAGTTGATGATAACCCGAGCGGAGATCGATTTTTGAATATACACAAGTTCCTTGTAGTTGATCAAAGAGGTCGTCAAAGCGTGGAAGAGGATATCTGTTTTTAACCGTCAATTTGTTTAGTTCATGATAATCGATGCACATTCATAGTGATCCATCTTTCTTTATAACGAAAAAAATCGGAGCGCCCCATGGTGAATGGCTAGGTTGGATAAAATCACGGTCAAGTAGTTCTTGAATTTGACTATGCAATTCTTGCATTTCGGATGAAGCAAGCCTATATGGTACACGTGCTACGGGTGCGGCTCCTGTAATAAGATCGATTTGAAATTCAACCGGTCGATGATTGGAAGACCTGGTAATTCGTTGGGAAAAACATCAGAAAAGTTACTAAAAATTGGCACATCATCGATATGCTTCTCATCGGTCTCGACTTTCTTAACGTGGGCTAGAATCGCGAAACAACCTTTACGAAGGTATTTTTCAACTTTAAGGCACAAGACGAGGTTGAGTCCGGTGCAACTCTTATCACCATAGACAATCAATGGTTCACCGTTCTCGATAGGAATTTGAATCACTTTAAGATCACAAAGGATGTGAGATTTCATTTTAGCTAACCAATCCATACCAATTATTACATCGAAGCACCCTAGTTCTATAGGTATCAAGTCAATTTCAAACTCCTTACCCAATAAATTTAACGTACACCCCCGATAAAATTTGTCGGCACTCAAAAGTTTCCCATTAGCCACTTAAATGGTATAAGTAGTATCTAGTGGGAGTGGTGGAGTGCTAAAAGAATGAGTCAAAGTCTTGGATACAAAACTCTTATCGGCACTTGAATCAAATAAACAAGAGACATAAGAATTGTTGAGAAGAAACGTACCCATGACTAGTTCATTGTCATCTCGGACTTACTCGGTGTTAATATTGAAAGCTTGGCCGCGTGCATTGGGGTTAGCTTTCTTCTTTAGGCATTCATTCTTATAATGACCCGGTTGGCCACATTCATAACACACACGGTCTTGGTGCATTCGGCCCCCTTTGAGTGACGGGAGCGGTATTTCTACAATCGTGAGCCACATGGCCACTTCTTTGACACTTGATGCTAAATGGCCTTCCATATTCACTCAAATAATGTTTGTGGCACTTGTTGCAATATGGAAAATTTCCAGCATAACCTTTCTTGCCGTCGGAAGTGAAAGGCTTTTTAGTGAAGTTGTTGTTGTTGTAGTTGCTTGATGGAGTGGCTTCCCATTTTCTTTTGTTGCCACCCGATTTATCCTCAGCCTTAGGTGCCGATACTACGATTTCATCCACCGTTTCAATAAATTAGCGGGCCATCTTTAAAGCTTCTTGTAGGTTGGCGGGTTTGGATGACATTACCCCGTGTTTGATGCTCTTAGGAAGGCCATCCATGTAAAGTTCAACTCTTAGGGACTCGGAAGTCACGAGAGCGATACACATTAAGGCTAGTTCAGTAAAGCGTTGATTATAAGCCTTTAGGTCATTTTCGACCGCTTTCAAACTTCTTAGCTCGATTTCAAGCCTTCGAATCTCTTCGCGCGGGAAGTATTCGGTGATCATCTTTTCTTTTAAATCGGACCAAGAGAGAGTGTGGGCTTCATCGGTACCCACCGATTGTACATACATATTCCACCATGTGAGAGTGATATCGGCGAAAGTGTGGGTGGAATATTCGACCTTGTCTTGGTCCCGGCAACCGCTTATGCTAAAAACGGCTTCCGTTTGCTCAAACCATTGAGTGAGAGCAACCGGTCCTCCAGTCCCATCAAAAGTGTGAGGTTTGCACCCCATGAAAGCTTTGTAGGAGCATCCCTCGTAAGAATTACCGGCTCCATTGTTGTTGTTGTTGTGGTTGTTGTTATTATTATTGTTGTTGGAGGAGTGACCGGCCATGGCCGCATCAACGACGGTGGCTATCATTCGTTGAAGAGCTTGTTCGGGAGTTTCATTGCGTGGACCACGACGAGGAGGCATTGTTCCTTCAAGACACAAGAATATCGTTGATTAGTATTCTCAATAATACTAATCGTGATATGGAATAAAAGATAGAGAGAAAATTTTCCTTGACTCGCCCTAAATTGTTTATGTTATAATGTCGGATGTCCATATGAGTCACCGTAATATAATCTCGACAATTATATTACCTTAATTCATATGTGCATTCGACATTACCTCATAAGGTCAAGATGGCGTGTCAATCAAATTAAACAACGTAAGATTAAGATGAAATAGAAGCTAGATACGAATAGAAGAATTCAAGTATAAATGCACAAGTAGTCAAGCAAGTCCTACTTCAAGTCTATATGCCGGTTGTAGTCTAGACTCACCAATGTACCCTATAACTTGGGTTAACACCAATGACCTCTAAATCCCTACAACCAATGCTATGTTACCATCTGTAGCGACCTGACAAAATCGTCATTGACGGCGCCGTCTACTTAGGTCCCGTTACGTGGTCATAAGTCTTTAAAACAACGTTTGATCAAAATATGTCGCATTCATTTCAAATGTAAGGATGTTTCAAAGTTTACAAAAGTAGTTCAACGACTAGTTACATTACAACGTTTAAAGTACAAATAAAACCTATGCGACACAATTTAAAGTAAGTCAAAAGACGCTCTATGTATGCATGTATACTTGACATCCAAGCAAGTATCAAAAAGTATAGTGCAGAAGCATGTATCACTTAGCATTCAAGAACCTGAGAAAAACATAGAAAATCTGTCAATGAAAACGTTGGTCAAATCATAGGTTTAGTAAGTATATTGTATTGAACCACAAGATTTAGTATAAAGTGATTATCCAAATCGTTTACATTCTAAAAGTTGTTTTTTGTATTACAGCACCTAATTATCAAGACTTAACTAAATAGTACCTCTGCATCATAATGTTAGAACCTACACTATATCCCGAAAATACATTTCATTCATCCAAATGAGGGTTCGTCAAACCCGCATGGCCACACAATATAAGTTCTCACTTACACCCTACAAGTGTAACTAATGATAATTTGACTTGAGGATTTCTGTTCTAACTCGTACGTAGAATGTTTGTTTTCGTACTTGTGTTCACTTTGTAAAATGAAACGTTTATGTTTTGTCATCCCAAGTATAAGTATAAAAGAGTAAAAGTGGGACTATGATCGCACCTTGAGTGCACGAATATAAATGTACTTCATAAGTAAACGTGTGCAAGAACGAATGCTAGTCTTGACCTAAACAATAGGTTATATCAATATCGGTAAAGCATGAAGTCGGTCAAAGTGTTCAATTAGTCCTATGGCTCGTTACAACTCGATTAATATAGCATGTGAGTGAAATTGTCAAGTTTCATGCAAGATACAAGTATAAACGCAAGTTAGAACGATTGCATAAGTGTTTGGTTAAGTTTGACTAAAAGTCAAACTTGGTCAAAGTCAAAGTCAAAGTCAACAGGGTCAGGTCGGGTTTCTGAAAATTTTTCCATGATGAGAAACCATATATAAGTATGTTGTCCAAGTTTCATGTAAATTGGAGTTGCGGTTAAGAGAGGGTGAAACTGTGGAATCACAAAGTGAGTTTGATCAGCCAGTTTCAGGCCTTACAGACCCTGCTCTGCGATCGTGGAGGTTTGTGTGTGGGGAGCTCCGCGATTGCGAAGGTGGCTTTTCCAGGAGCTGTTATGTCACGTCCTCCAGATAGGGCCTAGAAGAATAACGTGACTTAATATATCAAATCACAGTTGTATAAACGAGAACGACTCTACATGAGACGTTTTGTTGAGTTTTGCAGCAGAAGATAAATATGTCTTTAATTTATATGATATGTAATGAAGACTCCAAGCATAGCAAGCAATCATCATCAAAGCAGTAGATATACAGCGGAAGCAATATTTAAGTACCTGAGAATAAACATGCTTAAAAAGTCAACACGAGGTTGAGTGAGTTCATAGGTTTGTCATAAATAATGATTTCAGTAATAGTGTTAGACCACAAGATTTAGTTTGTAAAGTAGATCTCGCAAGATCCAAAAGTTGATCTCCCGCAGGATCAAAAAGTTATGCCAGTGCGTGATATTTAGACTAAACTTTGTTTGCCCCGTGACAAGTTGTTCTGTCCTTGTCGTTTAATTTTATTATCAAGTAATACAAAGACTTAGTCAAATGTATCGGGGACGTTACTCCCGATAGGCCTATCCCCAATAATTAAGAATGCCGCAGCAATTAAAAATATCACTGTAGGGACTTAGTAGGACATAGCCGGGTATAGCATAGTTTAACAGTTGGTACTGATATTTAGACTAGACTTTCAAGTTTACCCCGTACAAGTTATCGTTTATACTTGTCGGTTGGGGACTTGCTGGTCATAGCCCAACATATCACAGTTTAATGGTTGGTACTAATATTTAGACTAGACTTTCAAGTTTGCCTCGTACAAGTTATCGTTTATACTTGTCGGTTGGGGACTTGCTGGTCATAGCCCAACATATCACAGTTTAATAGTTGGTACCGATATTTAGACTAGACTTTCAAGTTTGCCCCGTACAAGTTATCGTTTATACTTGTCGATTGGGGACTTGCTGGTCATAGCCCAACATATCACAATTTAATAGTTGGTACTTGTATTTAGACTAGACTTTCAAGTTTGCCCCGTAACAAGTTATCGTTTATACTTGTCGGTTGGGGACTTGCTGGTCATAGCCCAACATATCACAGTTTAATAGTTGAAACGTGTAAAACAGTTATAAAAGTTGCGCATGTATTCTCAGCCCAAAAATATAGATAAAAAGGGAGCTAAGAAAACTCACATTAAATAGCAGTTGAAGTATTCCACGCAAGAAGGAAAGTAAAGAAAGTAAGTGATCTGGATATAAACCTTGAGGTATAACGTTTGATTAGTTAATGTCTAACTTGACATAAAGTATGTTTATTAATATAGCAACTATATTGACAGTGATGGTTTTTGAGAAAAGTTCCTATTTCTCAAAAGTTTCTATTTTTGAAAACCTACTATTTATGAAAAACTTCCACTTATAGTAAGCTTCTAGTTTAAGAATGTTAGGGTTATAATTCTTAACAAAGATGTTGTAAAATCTCGCCCAAACTTCGTCGCTAACATGCAAGTCACTCGAATGATCTATTGTTACCGAGCGGCCCAAGATCTCTTGACCAGAATCTAAGTGTTGGCATTCGAGATCCACAAGCGTCCCATAATGGTAACAAAGATCACCCAAGGCCACAAGTAGCGGTGATGTTTGTAGTCTTTGTACGCTATCTTTAATTATAACCTTCACGTTAGGTGCGTATATACATATATATTCATTAATTCGATTTTAATTATAACTCCTATATATTAATTCATAAAAATGCTTTTATAATTTTTAGTAACATATATTACTAATTATAACATGTTATTTATTTTAATTTTAATTGCATATAATTTATAACATTATTTATATGTTTCGGTAAAAAAATAATAAATCAAAGTAAATAGTAAATAGTAAAAAGTAAAAAGTAAAAAGTAAGAAAAGAACACTTACTAGTAGTAATTCTTCAAAGAGAGAATGAGAGAAATTTTGGTGTGAGTTTGAATGAGAAATGAGGGGTATTTATACTTGAAAAAATTAGGTAAAAAGAATAAAATAATTAAAAGAAAAAGAAATATTTTAATTTTTAATGGGATTTTAAAATTCAAAAGTATTAAATGTTAGGTCATGGGATAATGCACAAAATAAAATAATAAAAGTAGTTTTCCATTATAATTTTTAATTAAAAAGTAATTTATTTATTTTATTAAAAAAATCATTTATTTTAAGGATTTTTTTTATATATATATTTTTTAAAAATAAACAAATTGATTTACTACTTTTCCAAGAATATTTGTCAATATTTTTTTTATTCATAATAACAATACTGATAATAAAGATATTAATTATTGATATCTTGTTTAAAAAGGATATTAATAATAATAATATTAATATATCAAATTAATGCGTAATTATTTACAAATAATTGTTCGTGAATCGTCGAAATTAGTCGAGGTTAAATGAAATCATATAAAGATTTTTGTTTAAATTTTGCCGGAAATTTACGGGTTGTCACAGTATCCCCCTGTTAATAGAAATTTCGTCCCGAAATTTAGTTGTTGCCATCAGTCGGCGTTGTTTGTAAATAGGTGAGGATATTTTCGTTTTATTTGGTCTTCACATTGCCAGGTATGCTCGGGGCCTTTCGTGAATTCCAACTAATAGGATATTGTTTTGTTTCTAGCGTTTAAATCTTACGATCCATAAAATCTATGAAGTGCATTTTATTATTAATGCGGAGGTTATCTAAAGGATTTAACAAGAGTGTCATTGATTAGGTTTTCCTCAGAAAGAGATGATGACGTTATACAAGCATTTCAATATACATGAAATGTGTGATGATTAATTGTGAGCTTATTTAAACCTTGAGCGTTTATGCCACAATATTAGGGTAGACAAAATAGAGAGGAGTTCATGAAAATCATAATCATGAAATTTGATAGAGATCGTCATTCTTTACAACAATAATGATGAATATGAGTTGAAAAATAGAGTTTTATCGACATTAAATAATATGGATAAAACGATTCGATTATAGAAAGAGTATAAATGAAACTATCACAAAAGAGTGAAATGAGGAAATTAAATGTTCACCTTAACTTTTGATATGGTTAAAGTTGATTTTCGGAATTCAAGGGATTTAAAGAAATCTTCATAATCTTTATAAGATTTGATTCTCCGGTAATTAAGAAAATTAGGATTTTCTTTAATTAAATGCGGTGAATTGTCTCGATTGCTGTGTCTAGAATTTCGCTATAAATTAGCTTCTTCTGTTTCATTATCTACACCACTTCTATACTTTCTTCCTCAATTCATACTTCCAAAAGATTTCTTAATATGCTCAATCCAGTTCTTGTTCTTAACCTTATATTGGTTATCGCCACAATCTTCCTTCTTTTCCAACTCCCACCAGAGGAGTGTGTTTACTTCTATTATGCTCTAGGATTTATCGTGTTTTTAGTTCTCCCGTGTCTTTATATTGCTATACGCATTGATATACACGGTTTTTAATTTCGGTATTGTTATCGGGCTTTATATTTTCCCTTATTTGTCGAAGCTCTTTGCCTTTTTATTCTCCTCTCGACTCTAAGTAAAGAGAGTAATGGTCCAGAATTTGTAGGTATGAAGTTTCGAATGAACATAATGTTCTAAGCAGGAAGGAACGTGATATCATGATTTGATTTGTTATATTACAAGAATTACTGAGAATAGAACTATCAAGAATATATGTTCTTGATATGTTCAGAGATTAAGTAGAATGTAAGAGTCGTGTAACATGGCAAATGATGATTATAAAGTCTATGAATCATCATCTTCCATTAAAAATTTAGCAGGACTTACTGTAATATAATCACGTTGGCCTGACGTCATTATATTATACTAACTCATGCTTCAATTCCCAGCACTACTTCAAATCATTCATAATTTAAACTTGAATTTTACAGAATATAGAAACTAAAACAGTTTCCTTTATGATGTGATAAAGATATCGCAAGGAGACAGTTAATTGCGGTCAAGAATCATTATAAAGATATCTTCAGAAATATAGAGGATATTTATAACGAAAGATACGGTGATATCTTAGAATTTCTAAGATCCAATGACGAGGAAAATTCTTCTGTTTCCTCTGCATTTAATGCTACCATATCTGAATCATTGGTTATCAATCCGAGATGGTTTCAAGAAATTTTATTGTTTAGATGATTAAACGCTGATTGTAATCGTCAACAGATCTAATGGTTAACGAATAGGTGTTATTGATTTTAAAAGTAATGAATGATAATTTTGGTGGTTTGATATGATAATTCATCATAGAATATGAATGAATACAATTCATGAGAATCAGAATTGAAGAATGTAACATATTAATATGAGATATAATTATTTCTAGGGTATTACCTACCCGTTAAAATATTTTTACAATTAACAGTTTGTACAATAGAATTTACAATCTTTATGAAGATATACGTTTATATATGTATTCTTCAGATATAATCATGGATTTAATGAGTTAATATATATTAAACTCATCTGATTTGCGGTTTGGAACGAGAGTAAATAATCTCCAAAACCTTAGAGATTTCATAATTGTCGCGAAATATTTCGATAATGAAGTTATGAATCAATATATTCATCGTTACACTTGATTTATTATGAAATGGAGTTTATTGTGTTGAAGCAGTGATTAACAATTGTTAAGTCATTAACGAAGGGTGTACATCATAGCATATTAGTGATATGAATTAACCAAGTAGTACATACTAGTTAAGATTCACACGTAATTGCTTAGTACGACAAGATTTATTATTGTTCCAAATCATATATATATATATATATATATATATATATATATATATATATATATATATATATATATATATATATATATATATATATATATATATATATATATATATATATATATATATATATATATATAAGGTATATATATATAATTATTCACGAAGAATGAGTCAATAGATCTTAGCTCATTATTACTAATATTCCTTGGTATCTATGGGCGTATGATGTTGATGTTTGAGGTACTGAGTGTGATGTTGAGGCGTGGGATGCAGATGTTGTTGCTGATGAAGCTGATGCTGTTGGTTGTGATGCTGATGGTACTGGTTATGCTGCTGGTGCAGCTGATGCTTGTAGATATCACACCGTATTCTCCAGTGCCACCACACGAGCGCGAAGCTCGTTGACTTCTTCTACCATTCTGGGATGATTGGCGGTTGGAACAAGAGGGTGAATAAGATCTAAAATCTTCGATATTATATATTCGTGACGGGATACCCTGGAAAGAAGAGAGAAAATGGTGTTCCGAACTGGTTCGCCGGTAAGTGCTTCAGGTTCTTCGCCAAGAGGTGAATTTGAATGATGGAAGGGATCACCTTCTTCTTGCCTCCATTGATTGAGTCGGCTACGAACCTATCCCCAATTCATCCAGAATAGATGATGGTTGATTGGTTCGTTTGTTCCGGTTACGCTGCCGTTGGAGCTCGAGGAGTTCGAGAAATTCATATTATGTGTTTGGAATAGGGTTTGATATGAAATGGGTATTGAATACTGAATGATATATTCGTCTCCTTGAATACGTATTTATAGCAAAAAGATTTCCGTAATTTACGGAGGAAATTTAGGAAAAGTGGTAGACAAGGTCTATTTGGATAGATATGATAAGATATGATTTGTCTATACTCGAATAATGGCGGTATGTCGTGTCGAGATTATAAAATGATAAGTATGTAATCTAATAATCTTTCGATTAAAGACTTTCAATTCGTATAATGTGATAACCCAATGACATTTTCTGGTTCGCAAACTGAGGCATAAAGGTATAAGGCATATAGGTACGTGATATAACAGGGAGTTAGGTATTTTGAGTATGAATAGTAACAATTATAGGAGTTTCAAAAATCATGGATAATATTTCATGTAATACATATGTAATACACAAAACCATGATAGGTGACATAGGGATGTCAAGAATTTTAGAAATCATGGTGTCACATTTAAATGCGGTGGCGTAATTGGATAATACTTAGGAAAGTGAGCAGAGTTCTTAGGTTGGCTTGGCATTCTAAGATAAGTAAAGTTTCTAAAGTATAGTGTAGCATTTAACAGTTAAAGGCAACAAGTAAAGGCACTACGGTCAAGGAAAGTTGTAGTCCTACATTACTAAGGTATCTAATTGTATAAGGCATACATAAAATGCAATCCTGGTTCTCTACAATAACCTGCTCTGATACCAATCTGTCACGTCCTCCAGATAGGGCCTGGAAGAATAACGTGACTTAATATATCAAATCACAGTTGTATAAACGAGAACGACTCTACATGAGACTTTTTGTTGAGTTTTGCAGCGGAAGATAAATATGTCTTTAATTGATATGATATGTAATGAAGACTCCAAGCATAGCAAGCAATCATCATCAAAGCAGTAGATATACAGCGGAAGCAATATTTAAGTACCTGAGAATAAACATGCTTAAAAAGTCAACACGAGGTTGAGTGAGTTCATAGGTTTGTCATAAATAATGATTTCAGTAGTAGTGTTAGACCACAAGATTTAGTTTGTAAAGTAGATCTCGCAAGATCCAAAAGTTGATCTCCCGCAGGATCAAAAAGTTATGCCAGTGCGTGATATTTAGACTAAACTTTGTTTGCCCCGTGACAAGTTGTTCTGTCCTTGTCGTTTAATTTTATTATCAAGTAATACAAAGACTTAGTCAAATGTATCGGGGACGTTACTCCCGATAGGCCTATCTCAAATAATTAAGAATGCCGCAGCAATTAAAAATATCACTGTAGGGACTTAGTTGGACATAGCCGGGTATAGCATAGTTTAACAGTTGGTACTGATATTTAGACTAGACTTTCAAGTTTGCCCCGTACAAGTTATCGTTTATACTTGTCGGTTGGGGACTTGCTGGTCATAGCCCAACATATCACAGTTTAATGGTTGGTACTGATATTTAGACTAGACTTTCAAGTTTGCCCCGTACAAGTTATCGTTTATACTTGTCGGTTGGGGACTTGCTGGTCATAGCCCAACATATCACAGTTTAATAGTTAGTACTGATATTTAGACTAGACTTTCAAGTTTGCCCCGTACAAGTTATTGTTTATACTTGTCGGTTGGGGACTTGCTGGTCATAGCCCAACATATCACAGTTTAATAGTTGGTACTTGTATTTAGACTAGACTTTCCAATTTGCCCCGTAACAAGTTATCGTTTATACTTGTCGGTTGGGGACTTGCTGGTCATAGCCCAACATATTACAGTTTAATAGTTGATACGTGTAAAACAGTTATAAAAGTTGTGCATGTATTCTCAGCCCAAAAATATAGATAAAAAGGGAGCTATGAAAACTCACATTAAATAGCAGTTGAAGTATTCAACGCAAGAAGGAAAGTAAAGAAAGTAAGTGATCTGGATATAAACCTTGAGGTATAACGTTTGATTAGTTAATGTCTAACTTGACATAAAGTATGTTTATTAATATAGCAACTATATTGACAGTGATGGTTTTTGAGAAAAGTTCCTTTTTCTCAAAAGTTTCTATTTTTGGAAACCTACTATTTATGAAAAACTTCCACTTATAGTAAGCTTCTAGTTTAAGAATGTTAGGGTTATAATTCTTAACAAAGATGTTGTAAAATCTCGCCCAAACTTCGTCGCTAACATGCAAGTCACTCGAATGATCTATTGTTACCGAGCGGCCCAAGATCTCTGGACCAGAATCTAAGTGTTGGCATTCGAGATCCACAAGCGTCCCATAATGGTAACAAGGATCACCCTAGGCCACAAGTAGCGGTGATGTTTGTAGTCTTTGTACGCTATCTTTAATTATAACCTTCACGTTAGGTGCGTATATACATATATATTCATTAATTCGATTTTAATTATAACTCCTATATATTAATTCATAAAAATACTTTTATAATTTTTAGTAACATATATTACTAATTATAACATGTTATTTATTTTAATTTTAATTGCATATAATTTATAACATTATTTATATGCTTCGGTAAAATAATAATAAACCGAAGTAAATAGTAAATAGTAAAAAGTAAGAAAAGAACACTTACTAGTAGTAATTCTTCAAAGAGAGAATGAGAGAAATTTTGGTGTGAGTTTGAATGAGAAATGAGGGGTATTTATACTTGAAAAAATTAGGTAAAAAGAATAAAATAATTAAAAGAAAAAGATATATTTTAATTTTTAATGGGATTTTAAAATTTAAAAGTATTAAATGTTAGGTCATGGGATAATGCACAAAATAAAATAATAAAAGTAGTTTTCCATTATAATTTTTAATTAAAAAGTAATTTATTTATTTATTTATATTATTAAAAAAATCATTTATTTTAAGGATTTTTTTATATATATTTTTTTAAAAATAAACAAATTGATTTACTACTTTTCCAAGAATATTTGTCAATATTTTTTTTATTCATAATAACAATACTGATAATAAAGATATTAATTATTGATATCTTGTTTAAAAAGGATATTAATAATAATAATATTAATATATCAAATTAATGCGTAATTATTTACAAATAATTGTTCGTGAATCGTCGGAATTAGTCGAGGTTAAATGAAATCATATAAAGATTTTTGTTTAAATTTTGCCGGAAATTTACGGGTTGTCACATGTTATGCTGAATTTTTCATATGCACGATTCAAACTCCAAACAAACATAACTAATGAACCGTAAACATTCAAAATACGTATCTTATATCGTTAGAAAGGTAATTTAATGAGGAATACAACTAAACACATTTCATCAAACAAAATCATCGTTTACAATAACTGATTTCTTGTCAAGTGATCATTAAAGGTCCATTTTCAAAGTTTCAAGTTCATAAATTGCATAAGATGATTCGGGAACTTAATACACACATATAATACGCCGTTTCGTAGGTAATTACGCATACATTACTATCAAACACTTACAAACAACATTGCAAGGCTTTTAATGCATCAAAAATCACATTCAAGGCTACCAAATCCTAACTAACA
This sequence comes from Rutidosis leptorrhynchoides, assembly GCF_046630445.1. Classification (NCBI taxonomy): domain Eukaryota; kingdom Viridiplantae; phylum Streptophyta; class Magnoliopsida; order Asterales; family Asteraceae; genus Rutidosis; species Rutidosis leptorrhynchoides. The sequence goes on from NC_092333.1 coordinate 278,767,330, forward strand.
ATCATAAAATCCTTAATCATGTTAATGAGGCTTTTCCAAGTCAACCTACATGCCAAAATGTAGCTAGTGATACTAGTAACACATTTAATACATGCACTTTTAACATCTAACAACATTTAATCAAATAAATCTCAAGATTAAGCAAGTCATCTTCAAGTTTAAGCTACTTACATCAAGATAGCAAGAACAAGCAAATAAATCACATAATCATGTTAGACTTGAGCTATAGACACTAATTAACACACTTTTAAGTTTTAAAGATCAAGAACAAGAAATTTAGTGTTTTTAGAAATTTACCCAAACGAGATAAAGTTGGTATGGATTCGAAGAGGAAGATGCAAGGATACCAAATATGTAATTTGTTTTGAAGAACACCTTCTAGAATTAAAATGGATGATAATTCTTTGATTTGGGGTTTGAGAGCAAAAAGATGAAAGTAGTGAAAGATGGGAGGATGAAATGAATGGAGGAGGATGAAGGTTGACTAGTTGACCTAGTCATGACTTTGCCCACTTGACAACTTTGATCCCTCAAGATTAAATACGGGTGCGTGAATTACCTAAACGAAATATTTTATAAATGCAAATTAACTGGTGATGTTATAATTTAATAACGGACTTTTAAATAGATAAACGGAAAGTAAACGGAAAAAGGAAGGTCATTACATTTGTCTAGACTAATAAACCTATGTGTTAGATGTGATTTTCGTTAATTGTTCGATTAATAGTATTTTGATTTTAAGTTTAAATACATGTATGCATTTAATGAAACTTGTTCTTTTCGATTCCACTGATTGTATGTTTGTTTGATAGGATGAGAGTTCATCAATTTAACATATATATATATTCTCAACTAGTTTTGTCTTAATTGGTTGTTTGCTTAATCAGAGACGATAGTAAATTGAATTCAAAAGGCTAGACAATTTAGGTGTAAATCACTCACAATGAGAGTTGGTGTGATTATTGATTACTATGAGAGTAGAGTCATAACTTGAACTTGCTTATCAGTTAATCCAACTTTATCACATCTAGGAGGTCTTAAGTGACGGGGAATTCCGTGATGTGTAATCTTAGTTGTTGTGTCTGCGCTGGGGAATTCCGACCGATTAGGTAATTTACATGCTTTTAATCTACAATTTGAGCTTAATGTGATTGCATCCAGCACTAGATGTAATAGGTCTAGATGAACATTCGTTTTCTTATTTGATTTAAAACTTATCTTATCATTCTTGTTAGCTTTAAAGCTTAAACATAAAATACCAAAAATATTGTTTTTCTTTGTTAATTAGTTAAAGCTATCCTTGATTTGGCTAATCGTTAAATAGCCACCAACAAAACTATTTTGTATTTTCAATTTTCTTAGATTAACCTTAGTTTATTTTCATTAGTTATAATCTTAATTCACACGCGTAAACTGTCCTTGGAACGATCTTGGATTTACCAACTTTATACTATTGCACGATCAGGTACAATGACTGTTAGTGTGTAAACTTTAATAACCGGTAATCCCTTTTATAAATAATAGACGTGATTTTACACATCAATCGCAATCATTTTTACCTTCAACCGAAGGCTTGAAACCACTGTTATCCTTGTCAAGTGAATCAACATCATCAGTAAGATCCACTGGGTTGTCTTTGGAACCAGTGGTTTTATTATCAGCATTATCAGAAACCACTGTTTTGTCCTTACCAGAACCTTTGTCACCATCATCATCAGAGGATGACGAGGAAGAAGCTGATGATTACTAGCAAAGCTAGAACATCATGAATAGTGACCTTACTAGTATGTAACAAGATCCAGCTGAAACTTAAGTGGCTTCTAGTGACTAGGTCATGGTGAAGCAGCAGCAGACATTCCAAAGTATTCTTAGTATGGTTGCTCAATGATGTTTTAGAGCGTGGCCAGCCTTTCAATCACCTCATCTTGAGCTGATTCATCAAATTGTTATAGTAGCTTCATCAACTCTTATTTAGGTAATTTGCTGGCTTCAACCAGTGCACTTTATGGATCAATATGTAACATCCCATTTTTCTCGTACGTATTGAAAGGTACATACTTAATCATTTGTACGTTTATAATTCGTTAGCTTATGCGTAAATGTATGAATATAAGTGTAGATAGATATATATGTATACTTGATAATGTGTGCATATGTAAGTCTATATGTGGGGTTTGATAGCGTTTAGTCTTGATTAGACTGTTGTGGAAGGCTAGGTGAATATAGGATGCGGGTTTGGAATGTACAAGTTGAATAAAGTAGAAATTTGGTTAAGTTGGTCGAAGAGTCCAGTTCCAGTCTGAGGCCGCGCCGCGACAATCTGGTCCGCACCGTGGAAAAGCAAGCAAACCAGGAACAGAAGTTGAGTTAAGGAGGGTCAATTTTCATGTTGAATGTCGCGCCGTGACAAATGGGCCGCGCCGCGGCAGTCCTACTGGACAGAATCCGATTTTAGCTCAAATTAAATGACTTTAAGGGGCAAATTGGTAATTTGATGTGTAAGTCTGATGGGAGCATTAAATCTCATCCACTAGTTCATTTAATTCATTTCCTTTTTCAATTTCTTTCATTTTCTCTCCCAAAAACTCAACACCCATTTAGATTTAAAAGTGAGATTTGAGAGTGAAGGATTGAGGGTTGATCTTTGGAGCAAGAATTAAAGTTGTTCCTTGTATCTCTAGCTACGCGTTGATAGTCTCGGTAAGTTCTAACTCTAAGTTTTGAGTTTTAATTGGTTAATGGCTAGGGTTTTGTTTACTAGAGGATTGTTTGACCCATTTGAGGGTAAAATGGGCGAATTTGGGTTATGTTGTTGTAATGAAACCCTAATAGCCACAAGCTAGGGTTTGGTCTAATGAAAATAGGATTTGTAAGTGTTGATGGTGCTGTTAAGCATTAAACACTTTTTAAAATGTTGTTGAAATGGTAAATAGGTCATGTTTGACAAGTTTGGTAATGTAAGAGTTAAAATGGGTCAAAAGACTAATGTTGACCTAGTTTGGGTGAATTGGGTATGGATTACCCTAAGTTGGTGCTAGTTGAAGTTACTAGACTTTAAGTCACTAGCTTTAGTGATTAAAGTCGAGTCTTGGCCATTAAAGGGGTGGTTGTGGTGTGTTTGAGTCATTTAATGCGAGTTGGATCATTAAATGCTCAAGTAGGTGTAATGTGGTTAATTCCACTAGTTGTGTATTGAAATTGTACTTAATGTATTAGGTACTTTGCTTTGAAGCTCGAAAGTGCATAATCATCACCGAAGTGTTAAGGTGAGTGGAATAATTATATGCGTGCATATATGATGTATTTATTTGTGTAGTTGAGTTGTGAAGTGTCGATGTGTTAAGACACCACTTCTTACATGGTGAGTGAAGTGTCGAAGTGTTAAGACACCACTCGGGAGTGAAGCATCAATGTGTTAAGATGCCACTTCGAAAGATGTAACGAGTGAAGTGTCGATGTGCTAAGACACCACTCGGGGTGAAGTGTCGAAGTGTTAAGGCACCACCCGGGGTGAATTATCGAGGTGTTAAGATGCCACCCATGGGGTTAGTGTACGAAGTGTTAAGTGCACTAATGGTTGTTATGAACTCCGACGGTCTTTAAACACCGTTCCCTCGTTCGTTTGATTAACCGTGGTTGTGTGTGTGGATTGTAGCATATTATATTGTTTAAACTATATGCTATTGTTATGCTAGCTCGTATGGTGGAAGGTTTAGTGTTATACTTGTGATGGCATGATTACTTATAATGCTAGCATGTATGCGGTAAATGCGTAAGTGATTGCAAGTAAGTAGGTTGTATATGTAAACGTATAATTGTTGCACTCACTAAGCATTAGCTTACCCCTCTCGTTGTTTATCTTTTTAGATGCAGGCGTGGACAAGGGCAAGGGGGTTGTTGGGCACTAGGTGTCCCCTGATGATGTTATGTTGGAGCTTTTGGAAGTTCGCCTAGCGTTTTGGGTAGTTTAGTCCCAAACCATGCTCGATGTGTTGTTTGGTTTAAAACTATCATTTTTGTATTGGTCAAACTTGTATCACATTCGTTAATGGCCTTTGTGCCTTTTGTAAACACTAAACTTGTTGTATGTTTTAACGAAACGTGTGGAGTGGTTTACATATTTAATTGGCGCGTAAATGTGTATTATTTAAAAAAAAAAAAAATTTATCATATGGAATACGGGTTGGGTTGTTTCACAATAGTCAGCTGGTCCACAAGTATGGCGATTTGTGGTGCAATGGTTACCCCCTTATAGACAAACCTAGGGATAACCTCATCTGGATCAGGAATTTTAGGCCTGTAATGAAATGTCCCGTTCTTATTGATTAAAAACATTCCATATTAATTGATTTCGTTGCGAGGTTTTGACCTCTATATGAGACGTTTTTTCAAAGACTGCATTCATTTTAAAACAAACCATAACCTTTATTTCATCAATAAAGGTTTAAAAAGCTTTACGTAGATTATCAAGTAATGATAATCTAAAATATCCTGTTTACACACGACTATTACATAATGGTTTACAATACAAATATGTTACAACGAAATAAGTTTCTTGAATGCAGTTTTTACACAATATCATACAAGCATGGACTCCAAATCTTGTCCTTATTTAAGTATGCAACAGCGGAAGCTCTTAATAATCACCTGAGAATAAACATGCTTAAAATGTCAACAAAAATGTTGGTGAGTTATAGGTTTAACCTATATATATCAAATTGTAACAATAGACCACAAGATTTCATATTTCAATATACATCCCATACATAGAGATAAAAATCATTCATATGGTGAACACCTGGTAACCGACATTAACAAGATGCATATATAAGAATATCCCCATCATTCCGGGACACCCTTCGGATATGATATAAATTTCGAAGTACTAAAGCATCCGGTATTTTGGATGGGGTTTGTTAGGCCCAATAGATCTATCTTTAAGATTCGCGTTAATTAGGGTGTCTGTTCCCTAATTCTTAGATTACCAGACTTAATAAAAAGGGGCATATTCGATTTCAATAATTCAATCATAGAATGTAGTTTCACGTACTTGTGTCTATTTTGTAAATCATTTATAAAACCTGCATGTATTCTCATCCCAAAAATATAAGATTTTAAAAGTGGGACTATAACTCACTTTCACAGATTTTTACTTCGTCGGGAAGTAAGACTTGGCCACTGTTCGATTCACAAATCTATAACAAATATGTACATATATATCAAAGTATGTTCAAAATATATTTACAACACTTTTAATACATTTTGATGTTTTAAGTTTATTAAGTCAGCTGTCCTCGTTAGTAACCTACAACTAGTTGTCCACAGTAAGATGTACAGAAATAAATCGATATATATTATCTTGAATCAATCCACGACCCAATGTATACACATCTCAGGCTAGATCACAACTCAGACTATATATATTTTTTGGAATCAACCTCAACCCTGTATAGCTAACTCCAACATTACTGCATATAGAGTGTCTATGGTTGTTTCAAATAATATATATACATGGGTCGATATGATATGTCAAAACATTTGCATACGTGTCTATGGTATCCCAAGATTACATAATATATTAGAATACATGTATAATACAATATAAGTTAGCTAGGATATGATTTGTATAGAATTGTTAATATTTCCCGTAGCTACAAAAATAAAAAATATCCAATCTTGTTTTACCCATAACTTCTTCATTTTAAATCCGTTTGAGTGATTCAAATTGCTATGGTTTCATATTGAACTCTATTTTATGAATCTAAACAGAAAAAGTATAGGTTTATAGTCGGAATTATAAGTTACAAGTCGTTTTTGTAAGAGGTAGTCATTTCTGTCGAAAGAACGACGTCTTGATGACCATTTTGAAAAACATACTTCCACTTTGAGTTTAACCATGATTTTTGGATATAGTTTCATGTTCATAATAAAAATCATTTTCCCAGAAGAACAACTTTTAAATCAAAGTTGATCATAGTTTTTAATTATCAAACCCAAAACAGCCCGCGGTGTTACTACGACGGCGTATGTCCAGTTTTACGATGTTTTTCGTGTTTCCAGGTTTTAAATCATTAAGATAGCATATCATATAGATATAGAACATATGTTTAGTTGATTTTAAAAGTCAAGTTAGAAGGATTAACTTTTGTTTGCGAACAAGTTTAGAATTAACTAAACTATGTTCTAGTGATTTCAAGTTTAAACCTTCGAATAAGATAGCTTTATATGTATGAATCGAATGATGTTATGAACATAATTACTACCTCAAGTTTTGTGGATAAACCTACTGGAAAAGATACAAATGGATCTAGCTTCAAAGGATCTTGGATGGCTTGAAAGTTCTTGAAGTAGAATCATGACACGAAAACAAGTTCAAATAAGATTTCCACTCGAAATAAGATTGTTATAGTTATAGAAATTGAATCAAAGTTTGAATATGAGTATTACCTTATATTATAAAGATATCTTACTGTAAATAAGAAAGATTTCTTAAGGTTGGATGATCACTCTACAAGATTGGAAGTAAGCTAGCAAACTTGGAAGTATTCTTGATTTTATGAAACTAGAACTTGTAGAATTTATGAAGAACACTTAGAACTTGAAGATAGAACTTGAGAGAGATAAATTAGATGAAGAAAATTGAAGAATGAAAGTGTTTGTAGGTGTTTTTTGTCATTGGTGTATGGATTAGATATAAAGGATCTGTAATTTTGTTTTCATGTAAATAAGTCATGAATGATTACTCATATTTTTGTAATTTTATGAGATATTTCATGCTAGTTGCCAAATTATGGTTCCCACATGTGTTAGGTGACTCACATGGGCTGCTAAGAGCTAATCATTGGAGTGTATATACCAATAGTACATACATCTAAAAGCTGTGTATTGTACGAGTACAAATACGGTTGCATACGAGTAGAATTGTTGATGAAACTGAACGAGGATGTAATTGTAAGCATTTTTGTTAAGTAGAAGTATTTTGATAAGTGTCTTGAAGTCTTTCAAAAGTGTATGAATACATATTAAAACACTACATGTATATAAATTTTAACTGAGTCGTTAAGTCATCGTTAGTCGTTACATGTAAGTGTTGTTTTGAAACCTTTAGGTTAACGATCTTGTTAAATGTTGTTAACCCAATGTTTATAATATCAAATAAGATTTTAATTATTATATTATCATGATATTATAATTTACTAATATCTCTTAATATGATATATATACATTAAATGTCGTTACAACGATAATCGTTACATATATGTCTCGTTTCAAAATCATTAAGTTAGTAGTCTTGTTTTTACATATGTAGTTCATTGTTAATATACTTAATGATATGTTTACTTATCATAATATCATGTTAACTATATATATAACCATATATATGTCATCATATAGTTTTTACAAGTTTTAACGTTCGTGAATCACCGGTCAACTTGGGTGGTCAATTGTCTATATGAAACCTATTTCAATTAATCAAGTCTTAACAAGTTTGATTGCTTAACATGTTGGAAACACTTAATCATGTAAATAACAATTTCATTTAATATATATATAAACATGGAAAATTTCGGGTCACTACAGCACCTACCCGTTAAATAAATTTTGTCCTGAAATTTTAAGCAGTTGGAGATGTTGACGTATCTTCTGGAAATAAATGCGGGTATTTCTTCTTCATCTGATCTTCTCGTTCCTAGATGAACTCGGGTCCACTACGAGCATTCCATCGAACCTTAACAATTGGTATCTTGTTTTTCTTAAGTCTTTTAACCTCACGATCGATTATTTCGACGGGTTCTTCGATGAATTGAAGTTTTTCGTTGATTTGGATTTCATCTAACGGAATAGTGAGATCTTCTTTAGCAAAACATTTTTTCAAATTCGAGACGTGGAAAGTGTTATGTACAGCCGCGAATTGTTGAGGTAACTCAAGTCGGTAAGCTACTGGTCCGACACGATCAATAATCTTGAATGGTCCGATATACCTTGAATTTAATTTCCCTCGTTTACCAAATCGAACAACGCCTTTCCAAGGTGCAACTTTAAGCATGACCATCTCTCCAATTTCAAATTCTATATCTTTTCTTTTAATGTCAGCGTAGCTCTTTTGTCGACTTTGGGCGGTTTTCAACCGTTGTTGAATTTGGATGATCTTCTCGGTAGTTTCTTGTATTATCTCCGGACCCGTAATCTGTCTATCCCCCACTTCACTCCAACAAATCGGAGACCTGTACTTTCTACCATAAAGTGCTTCAAACGGCGTCATCTCAATGCTTGAATGGTAGCTGTTGTTGTAGGAAAATTCTGCTAACGGTAGATGTCGATCCCAACTGTTTCCGAAATCAATAACACATGCTCGTAGCATGTCTTCAAGCGTTTGTATCGTCCTTTCGCTCTGCCCATCAGTTTGTGGATGATAGGCAGTACTCATGTCTAGACGAGTTCCTAATGCTTGCTGTAATGTCTGCCAGAATCTTGAAATAAATCTGCCATCCCTATCAGAGATAATAGAGATTGGTATTCCATGTCTGGAGACGACTTCCTTCAAATACAGTCGTGCTAACTTCTCCATCTTGTCATCTTCTCTTATTAGCAGGAAGTGTGCTGATTTGGTGAGACGATCAACTATTACCCAAATAGTATCAAAACCACTTACAGTCCTTGGCAATTTAGTGATGAAATCCATGGTAATGTTTTCCCATTTATATTCTGGGATTTCGGGTTGTTGAAGTAGACCTGATGGTTTCTGATGCTCAGCTTTGACCTTAGAACACGTCAAACATTCTCCTACGTATTTAGCAACATCGGCTTTCATACCCGGCCATCAAAAATGTTTCTTGAGATCCTTGTACATCTTCCCCGTTCCAGGATGTATTGAGTATCTGGTTTTATGAGCTTCTCTAAGTACCATTTCTCTCATATCTCCAAATTTTGGTACCCAAATCCTTTCAGCCCTATACCATGTTCCGTCTTCCCGAATATTAAGATGCTTCTCCGATCCTTTGGATATTTCATCCTTTAAATTTTCCTCTTTTAAAACTCCTTGTTGCGCCTCCTTTATTTGAGTAGTAAGGTTATTGTGAATCATTATATTCATAGATTTTACTCGAATGGGTTCTCTGTCCTTCCTGCTCAAGGCATCGGCTACCACATTTGCCTTCCCCGGGTGGTAACGAATCTCAAAGTCATAATCATTCAACAATTCAATCCACCTACGCTGCCTCATATTCAGTTGTTTCTGATTAAATATTTGTTGAAGACTTTTGTGGTCGGTATATATAATACTTTTGACCCCACATAAGTAGTGCCTCCAAGTCTTTAATGCAAAAACAACCGCGCCTAATTCCAAATCATGCGTCGTATAATTTTGTTCGTGAATCTTCAATTGTCTAGACGCATAAGCAATCACCTTCGTTCATTGCATTAATACACAACCGAGACCTTGCTTTGATGCGTCACAATAAATCACAAAATCATCATTCCCTTCAGGCAATGACAATATAGGTGTCGTAGTTAGCTTTTTCTTCAATAACTGAAACGCTTTTTCTTGTTCATCCTTCCATTCAAATTTCTTCCCTTTATGCGTTAATGCAGTCAAGGGTTTTGCTATTTTGGAAAAGTCTTGGATGAACCTTCTGTAGTAACCAGCTAGTCCTAAAAACTGGCGTATGTGTTTCGGAGTTTTCGGGGTTTCCCACTTTTCAACAGTTTCTATCTTTGCCGGATCCACCTCAATACCTTCTTTGTTCACTATGTGACCGAGGAATTGAACATCTTCCAACCAAAATGCACACTTTGAAAACTTAGCGTACAATTCTTCCTTCCTCAATACTTCTAACAATTTTCTCAAATGTTCACCATGTTCTTGGTCATTCTTTGAGTAAATAAGTATGTCATCAATGAAAACAATGACAAACTTGTCAAGGTATGGTCCACACACTCAGTTCATAAGGTCCATGAACACAGCTGGTGCATTTGTTAAACCAAACGGCATGACCATAAACTCGTAATGATTATATCCTGTTCTGAAAGCAGTCTTTGGAATATCACCTTCTTTCACCCGCATTTGATGATACCCAGAACGTTAGTCAATCTTTGAATAAACAGACGAGCCTTGTAGTTGATCAAATTAGTCGTCGATTCTCGGTAGTGGGTAGCGGTTCTTGATTGTAAGTTTCTTCAACTCTCTGTAGTCGATACACAACCTGAATGTACCATCTTTCTTCTTGACAAACAAAACAGGAGCTCCCCACGGTGATGTGCTTGGTCGAATGAAACCACGCTCTAAAAGTTCTTGTAATTGGCTTTGCAGTTCTTTAATCTCGCTGGGTGCGAGTTTGTAAGGAGCACGAGCTATTGGTGCAGCTCCTGGTACAAGATCTATTTGAAATTCAATGGATCGATGTGGGGGTAATCCCGGTAATTCTTTCGGAAATACATTGGGAAATTCTTTTGCGATGGGAAAATCATTGATGCTCTTTTCTTCAGTTTGTACTTTCTCGACGTGTGCTAGAACAGCATAGCAACCTTTTCTTAATAGTTTTTGTGCCTTCATATTACTAATAAGATGTAGCTTCGTGTTGCCCTTTTCTCCGTACACCATTAAGGGTTTTCCTTTTTCTCGTATAATGCGAATTGCATTTTTGTAACAAACGATCTCTGCTTTCACTTCTTTCAACAATTCCATACCGATTATCACATCAAAACTCCCTAACTCTACTGGTATCAAGTCAATCTTAAATGTTTCGCTAACCATTTTAATTTCTTGATTCCGACATATATTATCTCCTGAAATTAATTTACCATTTGCTAATTCGAGTAAAAATTTAGTATCCAAAGGCATCAATGGACAACTTAATTTAGCACAAAAATCTCTACTCATATAGCTTATATCCGCACCCGAATCAAATAAAACGTAAGCAGATTTATTGTCAATAAGAAACGTACCCGTAACAAGCTCCGGGTCTTCCTGTGCCTCTGCCGCATTAATATTAAAAACTCTTCCGCGGCCTTGTCCATTCGTGTTCTCCTGGTTCGGGTAATTTCTAATAATGTGGCCTGGTTTTCCACATTTTTAACAAACTACATTGGCATAACTTGCTCCGACACTACTTGCTCCGCCATTACTCGTTCCGACACCATTTGTTCCTTTCGTTCTATTAACCCCTGGTCCGTAGACCTCACACTTCGCCGCGCTATGACCATTTCTTTTACACTTGTTGCAAAATTTGGTGCAGAACCCCGAGTGATTCTTTTCACACCTTTGGCATAGCTGCTTCTGATTGTTGTTGTTGTTGCGGTAATTATTGTTGTTGGGATGATTGTTGTAGTTGCTGTTGTTGTTGTTGTTGTTGTTGTTTTTGTTGGGCCGTTTGTTGTAGTTGCGATTGATGTTGCGATTGTTGGGATAATTGTTGCGATTATTGTTGTAATTGCTGTTGTTGTTGTATTGGTGATTCTTATCACCGTTTTCCTCCCACTTTCTTTTGACTTGCTTCACATTGGCCTCTTCAGCAGTCTGTTCTTTAATTCTTTCTTCAATTTGGTTCACGAGTTTGTGAGCCATTCTACATGCCTGTTGTATGGAGGCGGGCTCGTGTGAACTTATATCTTCTTGGATTCTTTCCGGTAATCCTTTCACAAACGCGTCGATCTTCTCTTCCTCATCTTCGAATGCTCCCGGACACAATAGGCACAATTCTGTGAATCGTCTTTCGTACGTGGTAATATCAAATCCTTGGGTTCGTAACCCTCTAAGTTCTGTCTTGAGCTTATTGACCTCGGTTCTGGGACGGTACTTCTCGTTCATCAAGTGCTTGAATGCTGACCACGGTAGTGCGTACGCATCGTCTTGTCCCACTTGCTCTAGATAGGTATTCCACCATGTTAACGCAGAACCTGTGAAGGTATGCGTAGCGTACTTTACTTTGTCCTCTTCAGTACACTTACTTATGGCAAACACCGATTCGACCTTCTCGGTCCACCGTTTCAATCCGATCGGTCCTTCGGTTCCATCAAATTCCAAAGGTTTGCAGGCAGTGAATTCTTTGTAGGTGCATCCTACACGATTTCCTGTACTGCTAGATCCAAGGTTATTGTTGGTATGTAGCGCAGCCTGTACTGCGGCTATGTTTGAAGCTAGAAAAGTACGGAATTCCTCTTCATTCATATTCACGGTGTGTCGAGTAGTCGGTGCCATTTCCTTCAAAATAGTTAAATGGAAACAAGTTAATCATACAGAATATTAAGAGTAGTTAATAGTATTTCGTAGCATAATATGAACTCATTTATAAAAGCTTTTTCTTCATATTAGCATTTTATAAGTTTAAATTCGGGTAGTACCTACCCGTTAAGTTCATACTTAGTAGCTAATATACAATTCAACTACTACAATTCTATATGAAAAACTGATTATAATAATATTTCGCGTTCAAACTTTTACACAACATTTTACAAACTTACAATACCGCTTATTTTACATATAGCATGAAATATAGCACACAATAAATTTGATACAAGATGGTTGTGAAGATAATTCTAGCTAGTACACAAGTCGTTCAGCAAAGGCAATAAAGACACGTAATTCATACGTCCAGAAACAAGTCATGCATTCTGGTTTTACTAGGACTACTTCCCATCCTTGGTCTTGTGGAACATAACCGTTATGGCCGTTGATAAGACAGCGTGTTGTAACGTCGTCAAAGGGACGAGGGTTACGTAATGTCCAACAGTCCCGTAACAATCTAAAAACCTCATTTCTTACCCCAATTACCGACTCCGTCACTTGTGGGAACGTTTTGTTTAATAGTTGTAGCCCGATGTTCTTGTTCTCACTTTGGTGAGAAGCGAACATTACTAATCCGTAAGCATAACATGCTTCTTTATGTTGCATGTTAGCCGCTTTTTCTAAATCACGAAGTCCAATATTCGGATATATTGAGTCAAAATAATTTCTTAACCCATTGCGTAAAATAGCATTTGGGTTCCCCGCAATATATGCGTCAAAGTAAACACATCTTAACTTATGGATTTCCCAATGTGATATCCCCCATCTTCCGAACGAAAGCCTTTTATAAACCAAGGCATTCTTGGAACGTTCTTCGAATGTCTTACAAACTGATCTCGCCTTAAATAGTTGTGCCGAGGAATTCTGGCCGACTCTAGACAAGATTTCATCAATCATGTCTCCGGGTAGGTCTCTTAAAATATTGGGTTTTCTATCCATTTTGTGTTTTTAAACTGTAAAATAGACAAGAGTTAGATTCATAAAAAAATACTTATTAATACAAGCAATTTTTACATATATCATAAAGCATACGAACACTATATTACATATATTACACCACACGAATACAACTATCTTATTCCGACTCGCTCGTTTCTTCTTCTTCGGTTTTGGTTCGTTTTGCCAAGTTTCTAGGGATATATGATGTTCCCCTAATACGAGCCGTCGTTGTCCACATTGGTTTAGAAAAACCTGGTGGTTTAGAGGTTCCCGGGTCATTGTTACAACTTAAGGACTTCGGGCGTTGACGATACATATAAAGTTCATCGGGGTTGGAATTAGATTTCTCTATTTTTATGCCCTTTCCCTTATTATTTTCTTTTGCCTTTTTAAATTCAGTTGGGGTAATTTCTATAACATCATCGGAATTCTCGTCGGAATCCGATTCATCGGAGAATTGGTAATCCTCCCAATATTTTGCTTCCTTGGCGGAAACACCATTGACCATAATTAACCTTGGTCGGTTGGTTGAGGATTTTCTTTTACTTAACCGTTTTATTATTTCCCCCACCGGTTCTATTTCTTCATCCGGTTCCGATTCTTCTTCCGGTTCCGATTCTTCTTCCGGTTCCGACTCTTCTTCCGGTTCATCTTCGGGAACTTGTGAATCAGTCCACGAATCATTCCAATTTACATTTGACTCTTCATTATTATTAGGTGAGTCAATGGGACTTGTTCTAGAGGTAGACATCTATCACATAATATCAAACGCGTTAAGAGATTAATATATCACATAATATTCACATGTTAAAAATATATAGTTTCCAACAAAATTTGTTAAGCAATCATTTTTCAAGTAAACACGGTCGAAGTCCAGACTCACTAATGCATCCTAACAAACTCGATAAGACACACTAATGCAAAATTCTGGTTCTCTAAGACCAACGCTCGGATACCAACTGAAATGTCCCGTTCTTATTGATTAAAAACGTTCCATATTAATTGATTTCGTTGCGAGGTTTTGACCTCTATATGAGACGTTTTTCAAAGACTGCATTCATTTTAAAACAACCATAACCTTTATTTCATCAATAAAGGTTTAAAAAGCTTTACGTAGATTATCAAATAATGATAATCTAAAATATCCTGTTTACACACGACCATTACATAATGGTTTACAATACAAATATGTTACAACAAAATAAGTTTCTTGAATGCAGTTTTTTTTTACACAATATCATACAAGCATGGACTCCAAATCTCGTCCTTATTTAAGTATGTGACAGCGGAAGCTCTTAATAATCACCTGAGAATAAACATGCTTAAAACGTCAACAAAAATGTTGGTGAGTTATAGGTTTAACCTATATATATCAAATCATAATAATAGACCACAAGATTTCATATTTCAATACACATCCCATACATAGAGATAAAAATCATTCATATGGTGAACACCTGGTAACCGACATTAACAAGATGCATATATAAGAATATCCCCATCATTCCGGGACACCCTTCGGATATGATATAAATTTCGAAGTACTAAAGCATCCGGTACTTTGGATGGGGCTTGTTGGGCCCGATAGATCTATCTTTAGGATTCGCGTCAATTAGGGTGTCTGTTCCCTAATTCTTAGATTACCAGACTTAATAAAAAGGGGCATATTCGATTTCGATAATTCAACCATAGAATGTAGTTTCACGTACTTGTGTCTATTTTGTAAATCATTTATAAAACCTGCATGTATTCTCATCCCAAAAATATTAGATTTTAAAAGTGGGACTATAACTCACTTTCACAGATTTTTACTTCGTCGGGAAGTAAGACTTGGCCACTGTTGATTCACGAACCTATAACAATATATACATATATATTAAAGTATGTTCAAAATATATTTACAACACTTTTAATATATTTTGATGTTTTAAGTTTATTAAGTCAGCTGTCCTCGTTAGTAACCTATAACTAGTTGTCCACAGTTAGATGTACAGAAATAAATCGATAAATATTATCTTGAATCAATCCACGACCCAGTGTATACGTATCTCAGTATTGATCACAACTCAAACTATATATATTTTGGAATCAACCTCAACCCTGTATAGCTAACTCCAACATTCACATATAGAGTGTCTATGGTTGTTCCGAAATATATATAGATGTGTCGACATGATAGGTCGAAACATTGTATACGTGTCTATGGTATCTCAAGATTACATAATATACAATACAAGTTGATTAAGTTATGGTTGGAATAGATTTGTTACCAATTTTCACGTAGCTAAAATGAGAAAAATTATCCAATCTTGTTTTACCCATAACTTCTTCATTTTAAATCCGTTTTGAGTGAATCAAATTGCTATGGTTTCATATTGAACTCTATTTTATGAATCTAAACAGAAAAGTATAGGTTTATAGTCGGAAAAATAAGTTACAAGTCGTTTTTGTAAAGGTAGTCATTTCAGTCGAAAGAACGACGTCTAGATGACCATTTTAGAAAACATACTTCCACTTTGAGTTTAACCATAATTTTTGGATATAGTTTCATGTTCATAATAAAAATCATTTTCTCTGAATAACAACTTTTAAATCAAAGTTTATCATAGTTTTTAATTAACTAACCCAAAACAGCCCGCGGTGTTACTACGACGGCGTAAATCCGGTTTTACGGTATTTTTCGTGTTTCCAGGTTTTAAATCATTAACTTAGCATATCATATAGATATAGAACATGTGTTTAGTTGATTTTAAAAGTCAAGTTAGAAGGATTAACTTTTGTTTGCGAACAAGTTTAGAATTAACTAAACTATGTTCTAGTGATTACAAGTTTAAACCTTCGAATAAGATAGCTTTATATGTATGAATCGAATGATGTTATGAACATCATTACTACCTTAGGTTCCTTGGATAAACCTACCAGAAAAGAGAAAAATGGATCTAGCTTCAATGGATCCTTGGATGGCTCGAAGTTCTTGAAGCAGAATCATGACACGAAAACAAGTTCAAGTAAGATTATCACTTGAAATAAGATTGTTATAGTTATAGAAATTGAACCAAAGTTTGAATATGATTATTACCTTGTATTAGAATGATAACCTACTGTAAGAAACAAAGATTTCTTGAGGTTGGATGATCACCTTACAAGATTGGAAGTGAGCTAGCAAACTTGAAAGTATTCTTGATTTTATGAAACTAGAACTTTTGGAATTTATGAAGAACACTTAGAACTTGAAGATAGAACTTGAGAGAGATCAATTAGATGAAGAAAATTGAAGAATGAAAGTGTTTGTAGGTGTTTTTAGTCGTTGGTGTATGGATTAGATATAAAGGATATGTAATTTTGTTTTCATGTAAATAAGTCATGAATGATTACTCATATTTTTGTAATTTTATGAGATATTTCATGCTAGTTGCCAAATGATGGTTCCCACATGTGTTAGGTGACTCACATGGGCTGCTAAGAGCTGATCATTGGAGTGTATATACCAATAGTACATACATCTAAAAGCTGTGTATTGTACGAGTACGAATACGGGTGCATACGAGTAGAATTGTTGATGAAACTGAACGAGGATGTAATTGTAAGCATTTTTGTTAAGTAGAAGTATTTTGATAAGTGTATTGAAGTCTTTCAAAAGTGTATAAATACATATTAAAACACTACATGTATATACATTTTAACTGAGTCGTTAAGTCATCGTTAGTCGTTACATGTAAGTGTTGTTTTGAAACCTTTAGGTTAACGATCTTGTTAAATGTTGTTAACCCAATGTTTATAATATCAAATGAGATTTTAAATTATTATATTATCATGATATTATCATGTATGAATATCTCTTAATATGATATATATACATTAAATGTCTTTACAACGATAATCGTTACATATATGTCTCGTTTAAAAATCATTAAGTTAGTAGTCTTGTTTTTACATATGTAGTTCATTGTTAATATACTTAATGATATGTTTACTTATCATAGTATCATGTTAACTATATATATATCCATATATATGTCATCATATAGTTTTTACAAGTTTTAACGTTCGTGAATCACCGGTCAACTTGGGTGGTCAATTGTCTATATGAAACATATTTCAATTAATCAAGTCTTAACAAGTTTGATTGCTTAACATGTTGGAAACATTTAATCATATAAATATCAATCTCAATTAATATATATAAACATGGAAAAGTTCGGGTCACTACAGTATGGCTATTGACTGTTCCGAAAAGACTTCTTAGGTGCTGTTAAGATCTAGTTAGTGCCTTCACTGTGTGACCCAAGCCTATTGCATGTTCTCGTCTGATTATTGACTTAGGTCTTAGCCATATCAACTGTTTAGGTATTCATTAGATTTCTATATGCTTTACTACCAGTATATTAACTGTGATGCTATATAATGTTTGAATTGATATGATCTCATTAGTATGATGGAATGGTAGTTAGTTTTCATTTAAGGTTTTGCCAACTTAAACCGACGGATTCCTTCCGTTTGTGATCAGTGTTCAATCAACACGGCACGTTGTTATTCAGTTAATTAAACTAATAACGAGGGTTAGGATTAGATCTTAACTCACCAATAAACCTAGTACTTTACTGAGGATAACATCCGAGGTATTGTTACCTTTCAATTATACGACCAAGTGGCATACTTCTCACTACTCAAAGAGTACTCCGAGAGTTCAGAGACAAGTAGGTCTGTGTAATTGGCTCATCCAACCATATCTACATCACTCTAAGCATAGTCTTAACATAAGCATAATTACCTTTCCCTAACCCAATACTGATATCTTGGTTAACATTTCCCTGATCTGCATACTCCAGATATCCTTCCACTTATTTACTTTTCTGCACTTAGGACTTTTAGCTAAAAACAACTACTATCTTTTATCCAGGTAATTTAACTAAAAGATAATTATCCACTTGATCTTCAATTCATTAATCAGCAAAAAAATACGAACACCTTCTACACCGTAGAAAGTAAAAGTAAATTTAGGCCCCGCACAATATAAATAACCAAAGACACTGTGTGCTACCGAATCGGACATCCTGTGACCTAACGACATCGCACAAATAAAACCGTGCATTAGTAGCATATCAGAGTAAGCATTCTTCTTTGGCGCCGCTGCCCGGGATCGAATATTTTGATCGAGAAAGATTTTAAACAGACAAAAGTGTTGTTTGGTGGTGTCTAAGAAAGACAATTATACACGGACTTGGTTGTTGGATTTTCTGAACAGTCTCCAATTATATTGGAACCAAAAGGATCATGCCTCTCCGTAGTCAGCCTGCCACCTCAATAAAAGTAATCTGTAAGTAATCCTATTAGTTAAGATATCTGATTTGGTTAGCGACCGAATTTCAAGAATAATTATTTTTATTAAATTATCGATCCTTTTAGTAAATTAATATTTTCTAAAAGTTACTTTTAAGTCTTTTTAAACAGAAAATCTAAAAAAAATGGAACAACAAGATACCCTTGCTTCTATACATAAGTCATGAGTAGAGGAAAGAGGAGGACCAATCACCTTAGGAACCGAAGGAATTCCTAAAATCAGTTCACACATGATTAAACTAGTTAGTATGATCTGTAAATTTCAAGGATTATCGACTGAAAATCCAAACATTCATTTAAACAAATTTATCAGTCTGGTTGACTCTTTTAAGAAGGAAGAAAACGAGAAAAATATTTTAAAACTTCATCTTTTTCAATATTCACTTTCTGCACACGCTTTAGCATGGTTTGACGAACTTAACCCGAATTCAATCCATTCATGGGGGTTTTAGCCACTAAATTTCTAAACAAATTTTATCCACCCTCCCTGCAAACCTGTTTAAGAAATGACATCCCTGTAACATCGCATCTTTTTCTGTTTACTTTTCGTTTAATTATTTTAAAGTCCGTTATATAATTATAACATCTTCCATTAATACGCGTTTTTAAAATATTTCGTTTAGGTAATTCACGCACCCGCTTTTAAACTCGAGGGACTAAACTTTCCAAAGGACTAAAGTCAAGACTAGGCCAACTAGTCAACTTCCTCCTCTTCCACTCATTCTCCTCCTCCTTTTCTTACTACTTTCACCTTTATGCTCTCAAACACCAAATCAAAGAATCATCATCCATATTGAATCTAGCCAGCGTTCTTCAAAATAAATCACATATTTGGAATCCTTGCATCTTCCTCTTCAAATCCATACCAACTTCATCTCATTTGGGTAACTTTCTAAAAATACTAGATTTTATATTCTTGATTTTTTTGACTTATAAAAGTGTTAGTTAGTGTCTTTGGCTCGAGTCTAGCATGAATATATGATTAAATGTTGTTGTTATGTTAAATTTCATGTATTAAATGTGTTACTAGCATCACTAGCTTCATTTTGATGTGTAGGTTGATTAAGAAAACTTCACTAACATGATTAAGGATTTTATGATTGTTAGTTAGGGTTTGGTAGCCTTGAATGTGATTTTTGATGCATTAAAAGTCTTGAAAGGTTATTGGTTAGTGTTTAGTTGTATTGTATGCATAATTACCTATGAAACGGTGTATTATGTATGTGCATTTATTTCCCAAATCATCAATGTGCATTTATGATCTTGAATACAATAAATGATGAACATTTAATGCCAATTTGGTTGTTGTAAATGTTTGATTGATTGAAGAAATGTATTTAGTTGTTTTCCTCGTCAAAATACCTTTCTAACGATATATGATACATGTTTTGATTGTTTGCGGATCATAAATTGTGATCGTTTGAAGTTTGGTTCGTGCACTTGTGTGAATTTCAGCAAAGCAGAATCTGTATACCATTTTGGATGCTATCTAAACACTTGGATACCATCCAGCCCTTCACTGCTGGATTCCGTCCAGCCTATTTGGACGCCTTCCAAATGAACTACAAAATTCTGTTTTAGTTGTTCGTTTACCGTTTAATTCTAACTATGCTACACACCTCCGATTAACATGTAACTTGTTCCAACATGCTCATATATGATTATATAACTCAGAAAAATTGTCCGATACCTGACCCGAATGTGTTGACTTTTTCGTTGACTTTGGCTTGACCAAAGTTGACTTTTATTCAAACTTAACCAAATACTTATGCAATTGTTCTAACGTGTTTTTATACTTGTATCTTGCATGAAACTTGACAATTTGACTCACATGGTATATTAATCGAGTCGTAATGAGGCATAGGACTAATTGAACAACTTTGACCGACCATGTTTATCGTTACTGATACAACCTATTTGTTTAGTTCAAGACTAGCATTCGTTCTTGCACACGTTTACTTGTGAAGTACATTTTTTTTATTCGTGCACTCAAGGTGAGATCATAGTCCCATCTTTTCAATATCTTTTATACTTTAAATCATGGGATGAGAAACATATACGTATCATACTTTTATGCTTTGAACACAAGTACGAAAATAAACATTCCACAGCGAGTTAGAACAAAAAGCCTCAATTCAATTATCATTAGTTACACTTGCAGGGTGTAAATGTGAACTTATGTTATGTGATCACATGGGCTTAACGAACCCTCATTCGGACGGTTCGCTACTGTTAACGGATGAAATATATTTTCGAGTATAGTGTATGTTCTAACACTACGTAACAGGGTACAAAATAGTTAAGTTTTGATAATTGGGTGCTCGCGAACGTGCAACAACTTTTGGAATGCAAACGATTTAGATAATCAACTTTATGGAAATATTAAATCTTGTGGTTCAAAAACAACGTTACTAATACAGCTATGATTTCACCAATGTTTTCGTTGACGGTTTTCTATATATTTTCTCAGGTCCTTGAATGCTATGTGATATATGCTTCCATACTCTTTTTGATACTTGTTTGGATGTCTAGTATACATGCATACTTGGAGCGTCTTTTGACTTTACTTAAATTGTGTCGCATAGGTTTCATTTGTACTTAAAACGTTGTGACTTATTTAGTCGGTGAACTACTTCGCAAACTTTGAAACATCCTTACATTTGAAATGAATGCGACATATTTTTGGTCAAACGTTATTTTAAAGACTTATGACCACGTAACGGGACCTAAGTTGACGGCGCCGTCAATGACGATTTTGTTGGGTCACTAGAGATGGTATCAAAGCATTGGTTGTAGGGATTTAGAGTTCATTGGTGTTAAGCACGAGTCATAGGGTACATTGGTGAGTCCACCGGCATATAGACTTGAAGTAGGACTTGCTTGACTACTTGTGCATTTATATTTAACTCTTCTATTCGTATCTAGCTCTTATTTCATCTTAATCTCACGTACTTTAATTTGATTGACACGCCATCTTGACTTTATGAGATAATGTCGAATGCACATATGAATTAGGGTAATATAATTGCAGGGATTATATTACGGTGACTCATATGGACGTTCCGACATTATAACATAAAGAATTTAGGGCGAGTCAAGGAAAATTTTCTCTCTATCTTTATTCGATATCACAATTAGTATTATTGAGAATATTAATCAACGATATTCTTGTGTCTTAAAGGAACAATGCTTCCTCGTCGAGTTCCATACAATGAAACTCCCGAACAAGCTCTTCAACGAATGATAGCCACCGCCGTAGATGCGGCCATGGCCGGTCACTCTTCCCACAACAATAACAATAACAACCACAACAACAACAACAATGGAGCCGGTAATTCAAACGAGGGATGCTACTACAAAGCTTTCATGGAGTGCAAACCTCATACTTTTGATGGAACCGGGGGACTGGTTATTTTCACCCGATGGTTCGAACAAATGGAAGCCGTTTTTAGCATAAGCGGGTGTCGGGACCAAGATAAGGTCAAGTTTTTCACTCACACTTTCGCCGGCATTGCTCTCACTTGGTGGAACACATATGTACAATCGGTGGGTACCGATGAATCCCATGCACTCTCTTGGGCCTATTTAAGGGAAAAGATGATCACCGAATACTTCCCACGTGAAGAGACCCGCAAGCTCGAACACGAGCTAAGGACTTTAAAAGTGGTCGGAAATGACCTCAAAGATTGTAATCAACGGTTTGCCAAGCTAGCCTTAATGTGTCCGGCTCTCGTGACTCCCGAGTCCCTAAGAGTTGAACTTTACATGGATGGCCTCCCTAAGAGTATCAAACACGGGGTAATATCATCCAAACCCACTAACCTACAAGAAGCTTTAATGATGGCCCGCCAATTGATAGAAATGGTGGATGAAATCATAGTACCGGCACCTAAGGCCGAGGATAAATCGGGTGGCAACAAAAGAAAATGGGAAGCCACTCAATCAAGCAACTACAACAAACAACCCCGCCAAGAAGCCTTTCACCTCCAACGGCAAGAAAAGTTATGTCAAAAATAAACATTTTTGCAACAAATGCCACAAACGTCACTATGGTGAATGTGATAAGCTGTTTTGCTACCGGTGCCAAAGAAGTGGTCATGTGGCCAAAGATTGTAGAAGTGCCGCCCCCGTCGCTCAAAAGGGGCCCAATGCACCAAAACCGGGTGTTTGTTTTGAATGTGGCCAACCGGGTCATTTTTGAAATGCATGCCTAAAGAAGAAAGCTAACCCCAATGCATGGGGCCGAGCTTTCAACATTAACACCGAGGAAGCCTGAGATGACAATGAACTAGTCACGGGTACATTTCTTCTCAACAATTCTTATGTCTCTTGCTTATTCGATTCGGGTGCCGATAAGAGTTTTGTATCCAAGACTTTGACTCATTCTTTTAGCACTCCACCACTCCCTCTAGATACTACTTATACCATTGAAATGGCCAACGGGAAACTATTGAGTGCTGACAAATTTTATCGGGGGTGTACGTTAAACTTAATGGGTAAAGAGTTTGAAATTGACTTGATACCTATAGAACTAGGGAGCTTTGATGTAATAATTGGTATGGATTGGTTAGCGGAAACGAAATCTCACATCCTTTGTGATCTTAAAGCGATTCAAATTCCTATCGAGAATGGTGAACCCTTGATTGTCTACGGCGATAAGAGTTGCACCGGACTCAACCTCGTCTCGTGCCTCAAAGTTGAAAAATACCTTCATAAAGGTTGTTTCGCGATTCTAGCCCACGTTAAGAAAGTCGAGACCGATGAGAAGCATATCGATGATGTACCAATTGTTAGTGAATTTTCCGATATATTTCCCGAAGAATTGCCGGGTCTTCCACTTCATCGACCGGTACAATTCCAAATCGATCTTATTCCGGGAGCCGCACCCGTAGCACATGCACCGTATAGGCTTGCTCCATCTGAAATGCAAGAATTGCAAAGTCAAATTCAAGAACTACTTGACCGTGGTTTTATCCAACCTAGCCATTCACCATGGGGCGCTCCGATTTTATTCGTTCAGAAGAAAGATGGATCCCTATGAATGTACATCGATTATTGTAAACTAAACAATTTGACGGTTAA
The DNA here is from genome assembly GCF_046630445.1 of Rutidosis leptorrhynchoides. Lineage (NCBI taxonomy): Eukaryota > Viridiplantae > Streptophyta > Magnoliopsida > Asterales > Asteraceae > Rutidosis > Rutidosis leptorrhynchoides. The sequence continues at coordinate 278,790,974 of NC_092333.1, forward strand.
GAACCGATATCCTCTTCCATGCATCAACGACCTCTTCGATCAACTACAAGGATCTTGTGTATATTCAAAAATCGATCTCCGCTGGGGAAGATGTCTCCAAAACCGCTTTTTGGACTCGTTATGGTAGTTGCGAATTCCTTGTCATGCCATTTGGTCTAACTAATGCACCGACGGTGTTCATGGATCTTATGAACCACGTGTACAAACCGTATCTCGACAAGTTCGTTATTGTATTCATCGATGATATCTTGGTCTATTCTAAAAGTGAAGAAGAGCACGAACAACACCTCTGACTCGTGCTCGAACTCTTGAGACAAGAACGACTCTATGCCAAATTCTCCAAGTGTGAATTATGGTTGAAGGAATTTCAATTTATCGGTCATGTCGTAAGCGACCAAGGCATTAATGTCGATCCCGCAAAAATCGAAGCCATTAGCAAATGGGAAACCCCTACTACTCCTACTCACATTCGTAAATTCTTGGGTCTCATCGGATACTATCATAGATTCATCAAGGATTTATCTTTGGTTGCTCGTCCTCTAACCGCATTAACTCACAAGGGAAATAAATTCATTTGGGCAACCGAACAAGAGTCCACGTTTCAAATCTTGAAGACAAAGCTAACCACCGCTCCTATCTTGTCACTTCCCGAAGGCAATGATGATTTTGTTGTATATTAAGATGCCTCGAAACATGGTTTTGGGTGCGTATTGATGCAACAAAAGAAGGTTATTGCTTATGCCTCCCGACAATTGAAAATCCACGAACGGAACTACACGACACATGATCTCGAACTCGGAGCCGTTGTCTTTGCACTCAAAATGTGGAGACACTATCTTTATGGGACCAAAAGTACTATTTTCACCGATCACAAAAGCATCCAACACATCTTCGATCCAAAGCAACTAAACATGAGACGACGACGGTGGATTGAAACTTTGAACGATTACGATTGTGAGCTTCATTACCATTCGGGAAAGGAAAATGTAGTAGCCGATGCCTTAAGTCGAAAAGAAAGAGCGGTGCCTCTTCGTGTCCGAGCTTTAAACATCACCATCCACACCAATCTCAATAACCAAATTCGGGTAGCCCAAGATGAAGCTCTTAAAGATGAAAACATTTCTCTCGAACGCTTGAATGTCCTCGCCTCTCGATTCGAAGTTAAGGAGACCGGACTCCGATATTTCGCCGGGAGAATTTGGGTGCCTAGTTATGGGGACTTGCGAAGCCTTATTCTAGACGAAGCCCATAAGTCAAGGTATTCGATTCACCCCGGTGTCAATAAGATGTACGACGACCTCAAGGAACAATATTGGTGGCCGAACATTAAAAGGGACGTTGCTACTTATGTTGGAAAGTGCCTAACTTGCTCCAAAGTTAAAGCCGAACACCAAAGACTGTCCGGACTACTTCAACAACCCGAAATCCCACAATAGAAGTGGGAGAGAATAACGATGGATTTTATCACAAAACTACCAAGAACGGCGAGCGGTTATGATACTATTTGGGTTATTGTAGATCGTCTCACCAAATCCGTCCACTTCCTTTCCATGAAGGAAACCAACAAAATAGAGAAACTTGAACAAACTTTACATTAAAGAGATCGTAGCCCGTCACGGTGTACCATTATCGATTATTTCTGACCGGGATGGCCGTTTTGTTTCTAGATTTGGCGTATTTTACAAGAAGCGTTGGGAACACGATTAGACATGAGCACCGCATACCATCCGCAAACCGACGGACAAAGCGAACGCACAATTCAAACCTTGGAAGACATGCTACGAGCTTGCTTTATCGATTTCGGGAACGCTTGGGACAAGCACTTGCCTCTCGCCGAATTCTCCTACAACAATAGTTATCACGCGAGTACTAACGCCGCACCATTCGAAGCGTTATATGGCCAAAAATTTCGTTCACCTCTTTGTTGGGCCGAGGTAGGCGACAAGCAAATCACCGGACCCGAACTCATTCATGAAACAACTGAGAAGATCATTCAAATCCGAGATAGGCTCAGGACGGCCCGTAGTCATCAAAAGAGCTATACCGACATTAGACGCAACGACCTCATTTTTCAAGTCGGTGACTGGGTAATGTTAAAAGTCGCACCTTGGAAGGGTGTAATCCGTTTCGAGAAACTCGGGAAAGCTAAATCCATGGTATATTGGTCCTTTCGAAATCTTGGAGCGTGTTGGAACCGTTGCTTATCATTTAGACCTTCCACCTCAGCTGAGCTCCATTCATCCAACTTTCCATGTATCAAATTTGAAGAAGTGTTTTGCCAAACCCGAACTCATCATCCCTCTCGAGGAACTTACTATTGATGATAAAATTCATTTCGTGGAAAAACCAGTTGAAATTGTGGATCACTCCGTTAAAACGCTAAAACAAAGCAAAATTCCGATCGTCAAAGTCCGTTAGAACGCCAAAAGAGGGCCCGAGTTTACTTGGGAAAGATAAGATCAAATGAAAATGAAGTACCCTCATTTATTCGTGGATTTAGAAACACAAGATCTCGAGAAAGAAACAACGACTACTACGCCTACTTAAATTTCGGGACAAAATTTCTTTTAAGGAGTAGGTAATGTAACATCCCGTCTTTTTTCGTTTACTTTCCGTTTAATTATTTTAAAGTCTGTTATATAATTATAACATCTTCCATTAATACACGTTTTTAAAATATTTCGTTTAGGTAATTCACTCACCCGGTTTTAAACTCGAGGGACTAAACTTGCCAAAGGACCAAAGTCATGACTAGGTCAACTAGTCAACTTCCTCCTCTTCCACTCATTCTCCTCCTCCTTTTCTTACTACTTTCACCTTTATGATCTCAAACACCAACTCAAAGAATCATCATCCATTTTGAATCTAGCAAGCGTTCTTCAAAACAAATCACATATTTGGAATCCTTGCATCTTCCTCTTCGAATCCATACCAACTTCATCTCATTTAGGTAACTTTCTAAAAGCACTAGATTTTATGTTCTTGATATTTTTGACTTATAAAAGTGTTAGTTAGTGTCTATGGCTCGAGTCTAACATGAATATATGATTTGTATGCTCGATCTTTTTGTTTTAGTGTAACTAGCTTGAACTTGCAAAGTGCGTATTAAATCTTGAATTTTGGATGATTAAATGTTGTTGTTATGTTAAAGTTCATATATTAAATGTGTTACTAGCATCACTAGCTTCAGTTTGATGTGTAGGTTGATTAAGAAAACTTCACTAACATGATTAAGGATTTTATGATTGTTAGTTAGGGTTTGGTAGCCTTGAATGTGATTTGATGCATTAAAAGTCTTGAAAGGTTATTGGTAAGTGTTTAGTTGTATTGTATGTGTAATTACCTACGAAAAAACATATTATGTATGTGCATTTATTTCCCAAATCATCAATGTGCATTTATGATCTTGAATGCAATTAATGATGAAAATTTAATGTGAATTTGGTTGTTTTAAATGTTGGATTGATTGATGAAATGTGCTTAGTTGTTTTCCTCAACAAAATACCTTTCCAACGATATAAGATACATGTTTTGATTGTTTGCGGATCATAAATTGTGATTGTTTGAAGTTTGGTTCGTGCACTTATGTGAATTTCAGCAAAGCAGAATTTGTATACCATTTTGGACGCCATCCAAACACTTGGACGCCGTCTAGCCCTTCACTGCTGGACGCCTTCCAGCCTATTTGGATGACGTCCAAATGAACTACATAATTCTGTTTTGGTTGGTCGTTTACCGTTTAATTCTAACTATGCTACGCACCTTCGATTAACATGTAACTTGTTTCAACATGCTCATATATGATTATATAACTCAGAAAAATTCTCCGAGACCCGACCCGAACGTGTTTTTTATTGACTTTGGCTTGACCAAAGTTGACTTTTATTTAAACTTAACCGAATACTTATGCAATTGTTCTAACGTGCTTTTATACTTGTATCTTGCATGAAACTTGACAATTTGACTCACATGCTATATTAATCGAGTCGTAACGAGCCATAGGACTAATTGAATAACTTTGACCAACCATGTTTACCGTTATTGATATAACCTATTTTTTAGGTCAAGACTAGCATTCGTTCTTGCACACGTTTACTTTTGAAGTACATTTTTTTATCCGTGCACTCAAGGTGAGATCATAGTCCCATCTTTTCAACAACTTTTATACTTTTAAATCATGGGATGAGAAACATATACGTATCATACTTTTATGCTTTGAACACAAGTATGAAAACAAACATTCCACAGTGAGTTAGAACAAAAAGCCTTAATCCAATTATCATTAGTTACACTTGCAGGGTGTAAACGTGAACTTATGTTATGTGATCACATGGGCTTGACGAGCCCTCATTCGGACGGTTCGCTACCGTTAGCGGATGAAATATATTTTCGAGTATAGTGTATGTTCTAACACTACGTAACAGGGTATAAAACAGTTAAGTTTTGATAATTGGGTGCTCGCGAACGTGCAACAACTTTTGGAATGCAAACGATTTAGATATTCAACTTTATGGAAATATTAAATCTTGTGGTTCAAAAACAACGTTACTAATACACCTATGATTTCACCAACGTTTTCGTTGATAGTTTTCTATATGTTTTCTCTGGTCCTTGAATGCTATGTGATACATGCTTCCGCACTCTTTTTGATACTTGCTTGGATGTCGAGTATACATGCATACTTGGAGCGTCTTTTGACTTTACCTAAATTGTGTCGCATAGGTTTCATTTGTACTTAAAACGTTATGACTTATTTAGTCGGTGAACTACTTTGTAAACTTTGAAACATCCTTACATTTGAAATGAATGCGATATATTTTTGGTTAAACGTTATTTTAAAGACTTATGACCACGTAACGGGACCTAAGTAAACGGCCGTCAATGACGATTTTATCGGTTCGCTACAATCACACTCTTTTCTCAAAAAGAAAATGAGTCATCGTGTCTAGCATGGAATAGAATAAAGATGATGCTTAAAAGATGTCTAAATCATTTGTTAAGTTGGGCAGACATAATCTGTATGCTTTACAATGGTTTGACCAAGGATGATAAGTCTCTCCTAGACATGGCCTCGCAAGGCAATTTCATGTCCTGAACAGCAGACGAAGCATGGAATCTCTTGAACACAATAGCTGCACAACAGGAAGATTGGAACAATGAAGCTGCTGAGAAGGATGACGTCTTCGCGCATACGGTAAAAATGCTGGAAACTAGGTTACAAGATCTCACCCTCACTCTTTAAAATTTACCAATTCCTTGAAACTCTAATGCTACTAGAACCAATCTAAGGTATCCTTACCCTAGATAGGCATACAGATAGCTAAATAGCTCGGATCATAATATAATCTTCCCGTTGCACAAAACTACTCTCCACTCTAAGGAAAATTTAGTTGAATTTATGAAAAAGCAATACGCGATAAACCTTCAAGTCATAGAATGTCAAAATAAGTTCGACACTTTGATTAAGACTTTTGAAGAATTAATCATTAATTTTCAGCTTACGCTTAAACGATTAACCACTAAAATTGAAATAGAGTGCAGTAAGTTTGATGCCCTAGTAATTACTAGAGGAGGGAAGGAAACAACTGTCAATATACCCATACAAGTTTTTTTCGATAAGGAACCATTTGCCAATTGACCCAGTCGTCAATCCACCGGAACCTATCTCTCCTAAGGCCCCAGAAATTATTCCGCGTGCCCGCATACCTTTCCCAGGTAGGTTTAGGAAGGAAAAACAAGAAACGCAATTCGCTAAGTATTGGGATATTATTAAAAATTTACATTTGAATGTACGACAAGTAGATGATTTAGTAGAAATGCCTAACTGTGCTAAATTTTTCAAAGAACTACTTTCAAAAAAAGAGAGATTATGAGAGATAGTTAGCTTGCCCTTAAGTGAAGAATGCTCGTTAGTGTTACAACATGGAATTCCCCCTAAGTTAGGAGATACAGGAAGATTTACGGTACCTTGCTACCTGCAAGATATCCAAATTAGCAATGCGTTAGCAGACTTAGGAGCCAGTGTAAACCTAATGCCCTATTCGTTATTCAAGAAGCTAGGATTAAATGACTTAAGGCCTACCAGAATGACTATCCAACTCGCGGACAGATCAGGTAAGATTCCTCGAGGTATAGCTGAAGATGTCCTAGTTAGAGTGGATAAGTTCGCGTTTCCCGTTGATTTCGTCATTATGGATATTGAGGAAGACACAAAGGTCCCACTCATTCTTTGCAGACCATTCCTGAATGCTGCCAAGGCCGTAATTGATGTGCACGAGAAATCATTGAAATTAAGGGTTGGAGGAGAAGAAATCACATTCAATATTGATCGTCTCATGAACCATCCTAAAGAAGAAGATGTGAATCTCTCTGATTATTTTCAAGAACTAGTCAACGAATACCTGAAAGAAACTATGGCTATATGTAGTCAAGATCAAATTTCTAAGGATCTGTTTTTCAAACCTCCTGAAGGAAATCTCGGCAACCATTCCGCCATAAACCTTAGTCAACACAAATCTCCCCTATATGAAAGTAATTTTCTTGGTAAGACTATTCAAATAGCACCGCTAGGACAAGGCATTCCTTTACCTCTCTTTTAAGGAGAAGACCGAATGAAGAAACAGATTTCAATCCGGTATATCAAGAACCCCAGTCAAAGGAGGACTGTGAGGAGTTTCCCGAACCTACCTTTGAAACTAAAGAAGACGTTTCTGAAGAGGAAGCATTAACAAGGACAATTTCTAGAAATGAAGAACATATAGCATCAGTGACCGCTACCAAAGAATCAGAATTTCAGGAGAAGTATGACTCGTTACACTGAAAGGAGATAGCTAGGATGATGCCATCTATCGAGGAACCTCCGAAATTGGAATTAAAGAAGTTGCCCGACAATCTGGAGTATCCATTCTTAGAAGGAGAATCGCAACTCCCTGTAATCATCTCGAAAGACCTCACGCCACAAGAAAAGGCAAAATTGATTCAAGTTTTGAAATCACATAAGAAGGCAATTGCTTGGAAGATCTCCGACATAAAAGGGATCAGCCTCAACTATTGCACCCACAAGATCTTCATGGAAGATGTTTTCAAACCTTCAGTTCAAAGGCAAATAAGGGTCAACCCTATGATTTAAGTAGTCGTCAAGAAAGAAGTAATCAAACTTCTGGACGCCGGTCTGATCTATCCCATCTCTGATTCGCCATGGGTTAGTCCTGTTCAAGTGGTACCCAAAAAGGGAGGGACAACTGTAATTCAAAATGAGAATAATGAGCTTATTCCAACTCGGGAGGTCACCGGTTGGAGGGTTTACATAGATTATCGTAAACTAAATGATGCAACACGAAAGGATCATTTTCCATTACCTTTCATCGATCAAATATTGGAACGTCTATCAGGAAATGAATTCTACTGTTTCCTTGACGGTTTTTTCGGCTACTTTCAAATTCCCCTCGATCCAAAGGACCAAGAAAAGACAACCTTTACCTATCCTTATGGAACATTTGCTTATCGATGCATGCCCTTTGGGTTATGCAATGCACCCGCTACATTCCAGTGATGCATGGTAGCAATATTCCACGACATGATTGAACGGAAGTCTTCATGGATGACTTCTCAGTTTTTGGTAGTACCTTTGATTCGTGCCTTTCAAACCTTGACAAGATGCTCACCTGGTGTGAAGAGTCGAATTTAGTTCTGAATTAAAAAATGTCACTTCATGGTTAAAGAAGGGATAGTTTTAGGACATAAGATTTCAAAAGCAGGAGTAGAAGCTGATAAGATTAAGATTGAGACCATTACTAAACTTCCAGAACCTACCACAACAAGAGCGGTAAGGAGTTTCCTTAGACACGCCGGTTTCTACCAATGCTTCATTAAGGATTTTTCAAAGGTCACACGACCTCTCACTCATCTCCTAGGAAAGGAAGTCCCGTTCGTCTTCGATGAAGAATGTCGAAAAGCATTCAACTATCTGAAGGAATAGCTAACACATGCACCCATCATGATAATTCCTGATTGGAGTCTACCGTTTGAAATCATGTGTGATGCGAGTGACTTCGCAGTTCGATCTGTGCTTAGAGAACGGGTAGGTAAGCACTTTCATCCAATCTATTACGCAAGCAAAACCTTAACCGGAGCTCAAGAGAATTACAATACCACGGAAAAAGAGCTGCTAGCCGTAGTATTCGCCTTCGAAAAATTTCGTTCCTATCTCATCCTGTCCAAAACTACAGTCTATACAGATCATTCAGCCCTCAAATATCTATTCACTAAGCAAGACACAAAACCAAGACTCCTACGATGGATCTTACTCCTTCAGGAATTCGATATTGAGATTAAAGATAACAAAGGAGCAGAGAACGTCGTAGCAAACCATCTTAGTCGTTTGGAGAACCCATCGATGGAACAACTTGCTGAACAAGATATCAGAGATAAATTTCTAGAAGAACAGCTTATGAGTTTTGAAAAAACTCACATAGGATCACAATTTACTGATACTCCTTGGTATGCCGACATGGCTAACTACCTAGTTACTGGAGTAGTACAAAAGGGAATGAGCACCTCCAGAAGAAGGAAGTTCTTCAGGGATGCCAAGTACTACTACTGGGAAGATCCTTACCTATTTAGAATTTGCCCTGATCAGATAATCAGGAGGTACGTAGATGAGAAACAAGCAGCAGGGATTCTTCACCAATGTCACCATGTACCAACTGAAGGTCATCATGGAGCAAACTTAACCGCAAGAAAAGTCTACGAATCAGGATTTTATTGGCCGTCTATATTCTGAGATGTGCAAGAGCTTGTAAAGCGTTGCGACGCATGCCAAAGGCAAGGTATTATCTCTATGAAGAATGAGATGCCTCGGATTAATATCTAAGCTTGTGAGATCTTTGATATATGGGGATTAGATTTCATGGGGCCATTCCCAAAGTCTAATGGGAAATAATATGTCCTCGTAGCAGTAGATTACATCTCCAGATGGGTTGAAGCCCAAGCATTTCCAACCAATGATGCCAAAGTCGTCACCAACTTCCTGAATAGATTCTTCTGCAGATTTGGAACTCCCCGTGCTATAATACGTGATAGAGGCACACACTTCTGTAATACTCAAATTATGAAGGTGATGCAACAATACGGAGTTACCCACAAGATGTCCACTGCCTATCATCCGCAGACTAACGGACAAGCAGAGGTCATGAACAGAGCACTCAAAAGAATCTTAGAACGAACTGTCGGTCATCATGGAAATAAATGGGCCGAGAAACTAGATGATGCTCTGTGGGCATTCCGGACTGCTTACAAGAATCCTCTAGGGACTACACCCTACCGCATGATCTATGGAAAAGCCTGTCACCTTCTGCTGGAACTTGAATATAAAGCTCTCTAGGCGCGGAAGACCTGCAACCTCGATCCCTCAATTAACGCAAAGCATCGGAAGATGCAGATGAACGAACTCGCCGAATTAAGAGACCAAGGATACGAAACATCATACATCTACAAGGAACGAACGAAGCTTACGCATGACGCAAAATTAATTCCTACGAAGTTCGCCCCTAGAGATAAAGTTCTACTCTTTAATTCTCGGTTCAAGAAGTTCATCGGAAAATTTAGATCAAGATGGAGTGGCCCATACAAAGTTGTACATGCTTTTCCACACGGAGCCGTGGAATTGGAAGGACCTACTGGCAACTTCAAAGTCAACGGCCACCAGTTAAAATCTTATCTAGAAGACCTCGATATGGAGGAGCACCTCTTCTCCTTTGATCCATTATGAAGATCTAGCAAAGAAAAGTTGAGCTGTAATGACTTGATAAACAAAGCGCTCTTGGGAGGCACCCCTTACTTATCCTTTTATTATTATTTTTATTTCAATTATTTTCAGTCTTAAGATATTATCTCTGTGTACTAACAACTAAGCGTCGTACTTGCGCTTAGTATTTACAAGTTTGTTGAATGTGTTCAGGAAAAAATACCAAGTTCAGGAGCTTCAGTTTACATCCCAGTTCGCAGGAGGAGGACTCCTAGAGTTTACTCATCCGGAAGCAGTGCTGATCAGAACATGCCATCGACAGGGCAATTAGGCCCAAGGCGATTGATATTGGAGAGTGTTGAGGAGGATATTGGCACAGCACCGCCAGCTCCTCCCGTTCGACGATCTAGACGTTTAGCCAGGAGACATGCCGAGCACATACAGCTACCACATACACATGAGCCACAGATGGTGATACACTATGGAGCCACTTTAAGTGACCCTGATGTTACATGGTGTGATGACCCGTCTAAATCCACTTGTACGAATACATCATTCATTGATTTCACAGTGAGGTTTTGACCTCTATATGATACGTTTTGTAAACATTGCATTCTTTTGAAAAGACACACCATAAATGAATATATAAATCCAAGGTTTTCGACATCTGATGATTTCTACGTATAGAAAATCACCGTATATAATAGTTTACCATAATACATCCGTTGACAATGCAGTCAAAATAAGATACATGGTGATGATTTTGTGAATGCAAAGTTTTCTCGAATATAGCATGTATGACTCCATGCACATAACTTGTATAACATATAAGCAAACAGTGGAAGACTTCTAGAAACCTGAGAATAAACATGCTTTAAAGTGTCAACACAAAGGTTGGTGAGTTCATAGTTTTAATGTTGCACATATTCTGTATATAAAGGTAGATCACAAGATTTCAGTTGTTTCATCCAGAAACGTTTATCAAAATATTCTACGAAATTGAGCACCCTAGTAACTAAACTTTAACGTTATAGTAAGTACCCCTGTTTTAACATACATGCAACCAACATGTACAATACACGCAATCTAACATGTACTAAACTCAAATAGCATACGTATGTTTTATAGTTCAGGCTAGGGTTTCTATACCTGGAACAGACGGGGATGTCAAGCCCTATGGATCCATATATAACTACTCGCGCCCACCAGTTCTTATAATCGGCATTTACTAGTTACCAAAGCTAAGGGATTTTCGGTTCAAACTCGGTGTAGAATTTAGTATGTACTTTTATCCATTTCGTTTAAAATTAAGTGCATGTATTCTCAGCCCAAAAATATAGATTGCAAAAGCAATTAAAAAGGGAGAAAAGGAAACTCACCTTAGCAGCACATAAGGTCATTCATTGAAATGTGACCAAAACTTGGAATGCAAAGTAATCATAGATTTCAACCTAGAGAACATATGTTGGTCAATAAATGTCTAACAGGCTATGTCGGGTCATAGTGTATCACAATCCTAATGCTCGAGACCGACATGAAAAAGTTAACAAAAGTCATCTCAAAAGTCAACCTGACCTAATATGATCTTTAAATCTATACATGTTTAATATCATAGTATAAGTCTTGATAATTGAACGAATTTACAGTTTATCAAACTCAAAATATTATTTATTTCAGGAGCTATATTATATTTGAATTATCATGGCAATCGAAAATATTTTATTATTTCACATAGTTTTCCAATACTTGTAAATCAGATTATAGTGTTTATAAAGCTTTAAAACATGATAAGGCAGTCAATTTTGACAATTGGTCAACAAGACGAGACGTGCCTTATATAGAAATTCATTTACTCGATTAGTAATATTTGAAAATCCAAATTTTCAATCTCATAGACAAGTTGTTTATATATTAATTTACAGTTTCAAACACAATTTCAATTAACATTAACCATAATTCAGTTGACCATATCTTTTAATCCGTTCATCGAAATCACGAGATTTCTAAATAAAAAGTTAATAATTATTCGCCAGCTTTCCAAAAACATACATATCATATACTTTATATCAGTAGAATATGTATCAAATTCGTGATTCATCATAAACTATCTAACGACAAAATTAAAGCATACAAGCATGCATAAACATATATACTCGAGCACTAGACATAGATACACTATTAATATATAAAAGATAAGATATGAATGCTCACGTATCAATATTGTGATTCAATATTATAGGAAAGTACGTAGATGCAATGGAGATGATAAACACTAGTTTGACTCTCGAGCAATACCCTTGAACCATACCCATAACATTCATAGCTATAACCCTTATTTTCCTTAGCTCTATCCCGCTTGAAAAACCAGTTTTGAGATAAATCGCTCATGACCTCGTCGTAGTATTTTATGTACATACTTAATAATACTTATATTAATAATAAGATTAATAATAATTATATTAATCTTAATAATAATAATAATAATAATAATAATAATAATAATAATAATAATAATAATAATAATAATAATAATAATATAAATATAATTAATAAATATCATACGGGGAGTAATATGTGTTTATGTGTGTGTGATTGAAGTCAGAACTCGTGAGCTTTATAGATGTGGCCTGGAACTGAACCTTATGCGATCGCATGGGTTTTATGCCCATTTGCTATAGTGACCCGAACTTTTCCATATATATATATATTAAATGAAATTGTTATTTACATGATTAAGTGTTTCCAATATGTTAAGTAATCAAACTTGTTAAGACTTGATTAATTGAAATAGGTTTCATATAGACAATTGACCACCCAAGTTGACCGGTGATTCACGAACGTTAAAACCTGTAAAAACTATATGATGACATATATGATAGGTAAGTATATCATTAAGTATTTTAACAATGGGTTATATACATAGAAATGAGACTATTGAATTAAGAAACTCAAAAACGATATATATAACGATTATCGTTATAACAACATCTTACTAATTACATATGAATCATATTAAGATATTGATACACTATATAAACATGATAAATGATAAGTAAACATATCATTAAGTGTATTAACAATGAACTTCATATGTAAAAACAAGACTACTAACTTAATGATTTTGAAACGAGACATATATGAAACGACTATCGTTGTAACGACATTTAACTGTATATATATCATACTAAGATATATTAATATATCATAATATCATGATAAATTAATAATTTAACATCTCTTTAGATATAATAAATAATGGGTTAACAACATTTAACAAGATCGTTAATCTAAAGGTTTCAAAACAACATTTACATGTAACGACTAACGATGACTTAACGACTCAGTTAAAATGTATATACATGTAGTGTTTTAATATGTATTCATACACTTTTGAAAGACTTCAAGACACATATCAAAGTACTTCTACTTAACAAAAATGCTTACAATTACATCCTCATTCATTTTCACCAACAATTCTACTCGTATACACTCGTATTTGTACTCGTACAATACACAGCTTCTAAATGTATTTACTATTGGTATATACACTCCAATGATCAGCTCTTAGCAGTCCATGTAAGTCACCTAACCATGTCAGAACCATCATTTGGCATCTAGCATGAATGATTACACAAAATTACAAACTAATGGAGCCTTTATGAACACTCCATATTCACGTGAAGGAGTACACACACAAACACTTTCATTTTCAATTTTTCTTGAATCAAACTCATCTCTCTAAAGTGTTCTTCCATTGTTCTAAGTGTTATTCATCATCTTCATAAAAATCTAGCTCAATCTAGTTCATAAATCCACACATAAACCAAGTTATAAAACAACTACTCAAGAACACACCAACAACACTTCCAAGTTTGCTAGCTTACTTCCAATCTTACAAATCCACTTTGATTGATCATCCAACCTCAATAAATTTTTCTTATTTACAGTAATATATCTTTCTAATACAAGGTAATACTCGTATTCAAACTTTGATTCAATTTCTATAACTTTAACAATCTTATTTCGAGTGGATATCTTACTTGAACTTGTTTTCGTGTCATGATTCTACTTCAAGAACTTTCAAGCCATCCAAGGATCCTTTGAAGCTAGATCTAATTTTCTCATTCCAGTAGGTTTATCCACAAAAGCTGAGGTAGTAATGATATTCATAACATCATTCGATTCATATATATATGAAACTATCTTATTCGAAGGTTTAAACTTGTAATCACTAGAACATAATTTAGTTAATTCTAAACTTGTTCGCTAACAAAAGTTAATCCTTCTAACTTGACTTTTAAAATCAACTAGACACATGTTCTATATCTATATGATATGCTAACTTAATGATTTAAAACTTGAAAACACGAAAAACAACGTAAAACCGGATATATGCCGTCGTAGTAACACCGCGGGCTGTTTTGGGTTAGTTAATTAAAAACCATGATAAACTTTGATTTAAAAGTTGTTCTTATGGGAAAATTATTTTTCTTATGAACATGAAACTATATCCAAAAATTATGGTTAAACGCAAAGTTGAAGTATGTTTTCCAAAATGGTCATCTAGACGTCGTTCTTTCGACTGAAATGACTACCTTTACAAAAATTGTAAAATGTATTTATGACTATAAACTTATAATTTTTCTGTTTGGAATCATAAACTTAAGTTCAATATGAAACCATATCAACTTGAATCACTCAAAATGGATTTAAAATGAAGAAGTTATGGGTAAAACAAGATTGGATAATTTTGCTTGTTGTAGCTACGTGAAATTTGTAACAAATATATACAAATCCTAACTTAATCAACTTATATTGTACTACACATGTATTCCAACATATATTATGTAATCTTGGGATACCATAGACACGAATACAATGTTTTGACATATCATATTGACCCATCTATATATATATTTCAGAACAACCATAGACACTCTATATGCAGTAATGTTGGAGTTAGCTATACAGGGTTGAGGTTGATTCCAAAATATTATATATACTTAGAGTTGTGATCTAGCCTGAGACTTGTATACACGAGGTCGTGGATTGATTCGAGATAAAATATATTGCTTTATTTCTGTACATCTAACTATGGACAACTAGTTGTAGGTTACTAACGAGGACTGCTGACTTAACACACCCAAATCATTAAAATGTAATCAAAAAATGTTGTAATTATATTTTGATCATACTTTGATATATATGTACATATTTGTTATAGGTTCGTGAATCAACCCGTGGCCAAGTCTTACTTCCCGACGAAGTAAAAATCTGTAAAAGTGAGTTATAGTCCCACTTTTTAAATCTAATATTTTTGGGATGAGAATACATGCAGTTTCATAGATGTTTTACAGAATAGGCACAAGTACGTGAAACTACATTCTATGGTTGAATTATTAAACTAAATATGCCCCTTTTTAGTTTGGTAATCTAAAAATTAGGGAACAGACACCCTAATTGACGTGAATCCTAAAGATAGATCTATTGGGCCCAACAAGCCCCATCCAAAGTACCGGATGCTTTAGTACTTCAAATCTATCATGTCCGAAGGGAGTCCCGGAATGATAGGGATATTCTATATGCATCTTGTTAAGGTCGGTTACCAGGTGTTCACCATATGAATGATTTTTATCTCTATGTATGGGATGTATATTGAAATATGAAATCTTGTGGTCTATTATTACGATTTGATAAATATATAGGTTAAACCTATAACTCACCAACATTTTTGTTGTTGTTTAAAGCATGTTTATTCTCAGGTGATTATTAAGAGCTTCCACTGTTGCATGCTAATATATGGACAAGATTTGGTGTCAGCATGCTTGTATAATATTGTTTAAAACTGCATTCGAGATTTATTTTGTTGTAACATATTAATATTGTAAACCAATATGTATTGGTAGTGTGTAAGTGTGATATTTTTAGATTATCATTGCTGGATAATCTAGGTGGTGTCTTTTTAACCTTGTCGATAAAATAAAGGTTATGGTTTGTTTTAAAAACGAATGCAGTCTTTGAAAAAGTCTCATATAGAGGTCAAAACCTCGTAACGAAATCAATTAATATGGAATGTTTATAATCAATATGAACAGGACATTTCAGTTGGTATCCGAGCGTTGGTCTTAGAGAACCAGAATTTTTTCATTAGTGTGTCTTACCGAGTTTGTTAGGATGCATTAGTGAGTCTGGACTTCGACCGTGTTTTTCTTCAAAAAAGATTACTCAACATTTTTATTGGAAACTATATATTATTAACATGTAAATCTTATGTGATATATTAATCTTTTATCGTGTTTGATATTGTGTGATAGATGTCTACCTCTAGTACAAATCCCATCGACTCACTTAATAATAATGAAGAGTCGAATATACTTTGGGAAGATTCACAAATTCCCGAAGAGGAACTGGAAGAGGAGGAACTGGAAGAAGAGGAACCAGAAGAGGAGAAATCGGAAGAGGAGGAACCGGAAGAAGAAGAGGTTCCGGAGGAAGAAATATTGATACCTACAGTAAATCGATTAAATAAAAGAAAATTCTCAACCAACGGACCAAAGTTAAAAATGGTCAATGGTGTTTCCGCCGAGGAAGCAAAATATTTGGAAGATTACCAATTTTCCGATGAATCGGATCCCGATGAGGATTCCGATGATGTTATAGAAATTACCTCGACCCAATTTAATAAAGCAAAAGAAAATAATAAGGGAAAAGGTATAAAAATAGAGAAACCTGATTCCAACCCCGATGAACTTTATATGTATCGGCAACATCCGTATTTCCTAAAATGTAACAATAACCCGGGAACCTCTAAACCACCAGGTTTTTCTAAACTATCGTGGAAAATGACGGCTCGTATTAGAGGAACACCATATATCCCTAGAAAATTAGGAAAACGAACCATGTTCGAAGAAGAAGAAATCAGTGATTCAGATTAGGGAGTTGTAATCATGTTGTGTATTATATGTATTGTAGTGTGCTTGTACTTGTATTGTAAAAATTGCTTGTATTGTTTGTTAATTATCTTTTGCGAATCTAATCCTTGTCTATTTTATAGTATAAAAACAAAATGGACGTTAAGGGTAGACAACCGAATATTTTAGAAGACCTACCAGAGGATATGATTGAGGAAATCTTGTCTAGAGTCGGTCAGAATTCATCAGCACATTTAGTTATGGCCAAATTAACTTGTCAAACATTTGAAAGATTTTCCAGAAATGCCTTAGTTTACAAAAGGCTTTCCTTAAGCTACGCATTGTGAGACCGTAAGCTACGCCGTGTTTTCTTTAAAGCGTTAAATGCGGGGAACCCAAATGCAATTTTATGCTACGGGTTAGGAACATATTTTGACTTAACATATTCCAACATAGGATTTCGTGAGTTAGAAAGAGCTTCTAACATGCAACATAAAGAAGCATGCTATACTTACGGGTTAGTGATGTTCGCTTCCCATCAAAGTGAGAAAAAGAACATCAGATTACAACTATTAAATGAAACATTCCCACAAGTGATGGATTCAGTAGTTGGGGTGAGAAACAAGGTTTTTAGATTATTATGGGGCTATTGGATATTACGAAACCCTCATTCTTTTGACGACATTACAACATGCTGCCTAGCCAATGGTCTAACGGTTACTTTCCACAAGACCAAGGATGGGAAGTTGTCTTAGTAAAACCAGAATGCATGATTTGTTTCTGGACTTATGAATTACATGTCTTTATTTCTTTTGCTGAACGACTTGCGTATTAATTAGAATTACCTTTATAGCTGCCGAGTAGCAAAGTTATTATGTGTTATATTTCATCCTATATGTATAATAAGTGGTATTGTATGTTTGTAAAATATTGTATAAAAGTTTGAACGCGAAATATTATTGTAATAAGTTTTTCATATAGAATCGTAGTAGTTGAATTGTATAATAGCTACTAAGTATGAACTTAACGGGTAGGTACTACCCGAATTAAAACTATAAAATGCTAATATGAAGAAAAAGCTTTTATAAATAAGTTCATATTATGCTATGAAATATTATTGACTACTCTTAAATTCTATATGATTAACTCAATTTTTTTGGCTATTTTTGAAGGAAATGGCAACGACGACTCGTCAGAACTTGAACATGAGTGAGGAAGACTTACGTGTTTTTCTTGCAGCAAACATAGCCGCAGTACAGGCTGCGACGCAAAATAACAATAACTCTGGATCTAGCAGTGGAACTAAATCCACAAGAAATCGTGTAGGATGCTCCTACAAAGAATTCACTGCCTGCAAACCTTTGGAATTTGATGGAACCGAAGGATCAATTGGATTGAAATGGTGGACCGAGAAAGTCGAATCGGTGTTTGTCGTAAGTAAGTGTATTGAAGAGGAAAAGTTAAGTACGCTACGCATACCTTCACAGGTACTGCGTTAACGTGGTGGAACACCTATCTTGAACAGGTAGGACAAAATGCTGCTTACACACTACCGTGGTCGTCATTTAAGCAATTGATGAACGAGCAGTACCGTCCTAGAAGCGAATTCAATAAGCTCAAGGTAGAGCTTTGAGAGTTACGAACACAAGAGTTCGACATTACCACATATGAACGACGATTCACAGAGTTGTGCCTGTTGTGTCCGGGAGCGTTCGAAGATGAAGAAGAGAAGATCGACGCGTTTGTAAAAGGGTTACCAGTAAGGATTCAAGAAGATGTGAGTTCACACGAGCCTGCTTCCATACAGAAGGCAAGTCGAATGGCTCATAAACTCATAAATCAGATTGAGGGTAGAATTAAAGAGCAGGCGGCCGAAGAAGCCAACACGAAACAGCTCAAGAGGAAGTGGGAGGAAAACGGTGACAAGAGTCACCAGTACAACAACAATAATAATTACAACCACAACCGCAAAAACAATCGCAACAATAACCGGAATCTTAACAATAACTACAACAAACGTCTCAACAACAGCAACAACTACAACAACCGTTTCAACAACAATAACAATCCCAACAACAACCTCAATAACAACAAACAATAGAAACAACCATGCTTCAGGTGTGCAGAGTACCATCCGAATGCGTTTTACACAAAATTTTGCACCAAGTGTAAGAGAAGTGGTCATGGAGCAGCAAAATGTGAGGTTTACGGAACAAAGAACAACAAAAATAAAGAAACAAATAATGTCAGAACAAATAATGCCGATGTAGTTTGTTATAAATGTGGAAAACTGGGCCACATTATTAGAAATTGCCCAAACCAAGGAAATACTAATGGGCAAAGCCGCATAAGAGTTTTCAATATTAATACGCCAGAAGCGCAGGAAGACTCGGAGCTTGTTACGGGTACGTTTCTTATTGACAATACATCTGCTTATATTTTATTTGATTCGAGTGCGGATAGAAGCTATATGAGTAGAGATGTTTGTGCTAAATTAAGTTGTCCACTGACGCCTTTGGATAATAAATTTTTACTCGAATTAGCAAACGGTAAATTAATTTCAGCAGATAATATATGTCGGGATAGAGAAATTAAACTGGGGGATGAAACGTTTAAAATTGATTTAATACCAGTCGAGTTAGGGAGTTTTGATGTAATAATTGGCATGGACTGGTTAAAAAAGGTGAGAGCAGAGGTCGTTTGTTACAAAAATGTGATTCGCATTATGCGTGAAAAGGGGTGTACGGAGAAAAGAACAACATGAAATTAAATCTTATTAGTAGTTTGAAGGCACAAAAACTAATAAGAAAAGGTTGTTACGTCATTCTAGCAAGCATCGAGGAAATTAAACCTGAAGAAAAGAACACCAGTAATGTTCCCGTCGCAAAAGAATTTCCCGATGTATTTCCGAAAGAATTACCGGGATTACCCCCACATCGATCCGTTGAATTTCAAATAGACCTTGTACCAGGAGCTGCACCAATAGCTCGTGCTCCATACAGACTCGCACCCAGCGAAATGAAAGAATTACAAAGTCAGTTACAGGAACTTTTAGAGCGTGGTTTCATTTGACCAAGCACATCACCGTGGGGAGCTCCTGTTTTGTTTGTCAAGAAGAAGGATGGTACATTTAGATTGTGTATCGACTACCGAGAGTTGAACAAACTTACCATCAAGAACCGCTACCCACTACTGGAATCGACAACTTATTTGATCAACTACAAGGCTCGTCAGTTTATTCGAAGATTGATTTACGTTCTGGGTATCATCAAATGGGGGTGAAGGAGGATGACATTCTGAAGACTACTTTTAGGATGCGTTACGGTCATTACGAGTTTATGGTTATGCCGTTTGGATTGACTAACGCACCAGCTGTGTTCATAGATCTCATGAACTGAGTGTGTGGACCATACCTTGACAAGTTTGTCATTATTTTCATCGATGACATACTTATTTAATCAAAAAATGACTAAGAGCACGAAGAACATTTGAGAAAAGTGCTAGAGTTGTTAAGGAAAGAAAAACTGTATGCTAAGTTTTCAAAGTGTGCATTTTGGTTGGAAGAAGTTCAATTCCTCGGACACATAGTGAACAAAGAAGGTATTTAGGTGGATCCAGCAAAGATTGAAACCGTTGAAAAGTGGGAAACCCCGAAAACTCCAAAGCATATACGCCAATTTTTAGGACTAGCTGGTTACTACAGAAGGTTCATCCAAGATTTTTCCAGAATAGCAAAACCCTTGACTGCATTAACGCATAAAGGGAGGAAATTTGAATGGAAGGATGAACAAGAGAAAGCGTTTCAATTGTTAAAGAAAAAGTTAACTACGGCACTTATATTGTCATTACCTGAAGGGAATGATGATTTTTTAATATATTGTGACGCCTCATTGCAAGGTCTCCGTTGTGTATTAATGCAACGAACGAAGGTAATTACTTATGCATCTAGACAATTGAAGATTCACGAGCAGAATTATACGACGCATGATTTGGAATTAGGCGCGGTTGTTTTTGCATTAAAGACTTGGAGGCACTACTTATATGGGGTCAAAAGTATTATATATACCGACCACAAAAGTCTTCAACACATATTTAATCAGAAACAACTGAACATGAGGCAGCGCAGGTGGATTGAATTGTTGAATGATTACGACTTTGAGATTCGTTACCACCCGGGGAAGGCAAATGTGGTAGTCGACGCCTTGAGCAGAAAGGACAGAGAACCCATTCGGGTAAAAGCTATGAATATAATGATTCACACTAACCTTACTACTCAAATAAAGGAGGCGCAACAAGGTATTTTAAAAGAGGGAAATTTAAAGGATGAAATACCCAAAGGATCGGAGAAGCATCTTAATATTCGGGAAGACGGAACCCGGTATAGGGCTGAAAGAATTTGGGTCCAAAATTTGGAGATATGAGAGAAATGGTACTTAGAGAAGCTCATAAAGCAGATACTCAATACATCCTGGAATGGGGAAGATGTACAAGGATCTCAAGAAACATTTTTGGTGGCCGGGTATGAAAGCCGATGTTGCTAAATACGTAGGAGAATGTTTGACATGTTCTAAGGTTAAAGCTGAGCATCAGAAACCATCAGGTCTACTTCAACAACCCGAAATCCTGGAATGGAAATGGGAAAACATTACCATGGATTTCATCACTAAATTGCCAAGGACTGCAAGTAGTTTTGATACTATTTGGGTAATAGTTGATCGTCTCACCAAATCAGCACACTTCCTGCCAATAAGAGAAGATGACAAGATGGAGAAGTTAGCATGACTGTATTTGAAGTAAGTCGTCTCCAGACATGGAATACCAATCTCTATTATCTCTGATAGGGATGGCAGATTTATTTCAAGATTCTGGCAGACATTACAGCACGCATTAGGAACTCGTCTAGACATGAGTACTGCCTATCATCCACAAACTGATGGGCAGAGTGAAAGGATGATACAAACGCTTGAAGACATGCTATGAGCATGTGTTATTGATTTCGAAAATAGTTGGGATCTACATATACCGTTAGCAGAATTTTCCTACAACAACAGCTACCATTCAAGCATTGAGATGGCACCGTTTGAAGCACTTTATGGTAGAAAGCGCAGGTCTCTGATTTGTTGGAGTGAAGTGGGGGATAGACAGATTATGGGTCAGGAGATAATACAAGAAACTACCGAGAAGATCATCCAAATTCAACATCGGTTGAAAACCGCCCAAAGTCGACAAAAGAGCTACGCTGACATTAAAAGAAAAGATATAGAATTTGAAATTGGAGAGATGGTCATGCTTAAAGTTGCACCTTGGAAAGGCGTTGTTCAATTTGGTAAACGAGGGAAATTAAATCAAAGGTATATTGGACCATTCAAGATTATTGATCGTGTCGGACCAGTAGCTTACCGACTTGAGTTACCTCAACAACTCGCGGCTGTACATAACACTTTCCACGTCTCGAATTTGAAGAAATGTTTTACTAAAGGAGATCTCACTATTCCGTTAGACGAAATCCAAATCAACGAAAAACTTCAATTCATCGAAGAACCCTTCGAAATAATGGATCGTGAGGTTAAAAGACTTAAGCAAAACAAGATACCAATTGTTAAGGTTCGATTGAATGCTCGTAGAGGACCCGAGTTCACCTGGGAATGAGAAGATCAGATGAAGAAGAAATACCCGCAATTATTTCCAGAAGATACGTCAACACCTCCAACTGCTTAAAATTTCAGGACGAAATTTATTTAACGGGTAGGTACTGTAGTGACCCGAACTTTTCCATGTTTATATATATTAAATGAAATTGTTATTTACATGATTAAGTGTTTCCAACATGTTAAGCAATCAAACTTGTTAAGACTTGATTAATTGAAATAGGTTTCATATAGACAATTGACCACCCAAGTTGACCGGTGATTCACGAACATTAAAAGCTGTAAAAACTATATGATGACATATATGATAGGTAAGTATATCATTAAGTATTTTAACAATGGGTTATATACATAGAAATGAGACTATTGAATTAAGAAACTCGAAAACGATATATATAACGATTATCGTTATAACAACGTCTTACTAATTACATATGAATCATATTAAGATATTGATACACTATATAAACATGAAAAATAATAAGTAAACATATCATTAAGTGTATTAACAATGAACTTCATATGTAAAAACAAGACTACTAACTTAATAATTTTGAAACGAGACATATATGTAACGATTATCGTTGTAACGACATTTAACTGTATATATATCATACTAAGATATATTAATATATCATAATATCATGATAAAGTAATAATTTAACATCTCTTTAGATATAATAAACAATGGGTTAACAATATTTAACAAGATCATTAATCTAAAGGTTTCAAAACAACATTTACATGTAATGACTAACGATGACTTAACGACTCAGTTAAAATGTATATACATGTAGTGTTTTAATATGTATTCATACACTTTTGAAAGACTTCAAGACCCTTATCAAAATACTTCTACTTAACAAAAATGCTTACAATTACATCCTCATTCATTTTCACCAACAATTCTACTTGTATGCACTCGTATTTGTACTCGTACAATACACAGCTTCTAAACGTATTTACTATTAGTATATACACTCCAATGATCAGCTCTTAGCAGCCCATGTGAGTCACCTAACCATGTGGGAACCATCATTTGGAAACTAGCATGAATGATTACACAAAATTACAAACTAATGGAGCCTTTATGAACACCCCATATTCACGTGAAGGAGTACACACACAAACACTTTCATTTTCAATTTTTATTGAATCAAACTCACCTCTCTCAAGTGTTCTTCCATTGTTCTAAGTGTTCTTCATCATATTCATCAAAATCTAGCTCAATCTAGTTCATAAATCCACACATAAACCAAGTTATAAAACAACTACTCAAGAACACACCAACAACACTTCCAAGTTTGCTAGCTTACTTCCAATCTTGCAAATCCACTTTGAGTGATCATCCAATCTCAAGAAATCTTTCTTATTTACAATAAGATATCTTTCTAATACAAGTTAATACTCATATTCAAACTTTGATTCAATTTCTATAACTTTAACAATCTTATTTCGAGTGGAAATCTTACTTGAACTTATTTTCGTGTCATGATTCTACTTCAAGAACTTTCAAGCCATCCAAGGATCCTTTGAAGCTAGATCTATTTTTCTCATTTCCAGTAGGTTTATCCACAAAACCTGAGTTAGTAATGATGTTCATAACCCGAGTTAGTTCTATTTAAAACGAAGAAGTTATGGGTAAAACAAGATTGGATAATTTTGCTTGTTGTAGCTATGTGAAATTTGTAACAAATCTATACAAATCCTAACTTAATCAACTTATGTTGTATTATACATGTATTTCAACATATATTATGTAATCTTGGGATACCATAGACATGAATACAATGTTTTGACATATCATATCAACCCATCTATATATATATTTCGGAACAACCATAGACACTCTATATGCACTAATGTTAGAGTTAGCTATATAGGGTTGAGGTTGATTCCAAAATATTATATATACTTTGAGTTGTGATCTAGCATGAGACTTGTATACACGAGGTCGTGGATTGATTCGAGATAAAATATATTGCTTTATTTCTAAACATCGAACTGTGGACAACTAGTTATAGGTTACTAACGAGGACTGCTGACTTAACACACCCAAATCATTAAAACGTAATAAAAAATGTTGTAATTATATTTTGATCATACTTTGATATATATATATATATATATACATATTTATTATAGGTTCGTGAATCAACCCGTGGCCAAGTCTTACTTCCCGACGAAGTAAAAATCTGTGAAAGTGAGTTATAGTCCCACTTTTTAAATCTAATATTTTTGGGATGAGAATACATGCAGTTTTATAAATGTTTTACAGAATAGACACAAGTACGTGAAACTATATTCTATGGTTGAATTATTAAAACGCATATGCCCCTTTTTAGTCTGGTAATCTAAGAATTAGGGAACAGACACCCTAATTGACGCGAATCCTAAAGACAGATCTATTGGGCCCAACAAGCCTCATCCAAAGTACCGGATGCTTTAGTACTTCGAATTTATCATGTTCGAAGGGAGTCCCGGAATGATGGGGATATTCTATATGCATCTTGTTAAGGTCGGTTACCAGGTGTTCACCATATGAATGATTTTTATCTCTATGTATGGGATGTATATTGAAATATGAAATCTTGTGGTCTATTATTATGCTATGATAAATATATAGGTTAAACCTATAACTCACCAAAAATTTTGTTGACGTTTAAAGCATGTTTATTCTCAGGTGATTATTAAGAGCTTTTGCTGTCGCATGCTAACATATGGACAAGATTTGGTGTCAACATGCTTGTATAATATTGTTTAAAACTGCATTCGAGATTTATTTTGTTGTAACATATTAATATTGTAAACCAATATGTATTGGTAGTGTGTAAGTGTGATATTTTTAGATTATCATTGCTGGATAATCTAGGTGGTGTCTTTTTAACCTTGTCGATAAAATAAAGGTTATGGTTTGTTTTAAAAACGAATGCAGTCTTTGAAAAACGTCTCATATGGAGGTCAAAACCTCGCAACGAAATCAATTAATATGGAACGTTTATAATCAATATGAACGGGACATTTCATTTGCCATGCGATCGCATGGCCAGCTGGTACGCACCCAATATGTTTTGTTTTCTTGTGCGTTGACATATTTTTCACTGTAGCAAATAGTGTTTACTGTAGCAAAGGCGTTTTTACTGTAGCAAATAGTGTTTTACTGTAGAAAAGTCATTTTTTACTATAGCAAATAGTGATTTTCGAAAACACTGTAGCAAAATGATTTTTACTGTAGCAAATAGTGATTTTCGAACACACTATAGTTTTTTGGGTACTGTAGCAATTCAAAAATACTGTAGTAAATTAGTGTTTTACTTGTTCATCTTAAACGTTTTAGTTAACTTATCTAAATATCAATCGAATCAATAAACGAATGTTACTATCGGTTACTAAATAACTTGAAATTATATATATGTGTATATCTTTATTTAATATACATAAATCAGTTTTTAAATACACATTACAAGTTATTTATGAATAATTAATATTCCAACTTATTGTGTATATATATATATATATATATATATATATATATATATATATATATATATATATACAAATAGATGTTCGTGAATCGTCGGTCAATAGTCAAAGGTTAACTGAATATATAACATTAGTTCAAAAAGTTTAAGAATCAATATTACAGACTTTGCTTATCGTGTTGGAAACATATAAAGATTAAGTTTAAATTTGGTCGGAAATTTCCGAGTTATCACACATGGGCACTACTCAGAGACCAGCAGAGGCTCTACCGAGCTCTTAGAGCATACCTTCAGCGCGAGGGGATGCCGCGCAGTACTCTTGGCCCGTCTTCATTTAGGCTAGCGCGTCGTGTTCAGCCGACACGACAAGCTACCCTAGGCGTTTCACGCCGGCCTCAGTTCACTCTGTTGCCTCAGCTGCCATGCCTGCACGTGCTACTCCTATTCACATCACGCCTCCTGCTCCAGTCACCGAGCCAATTCCATTCACTGAGCTACCTGAGGGTTGTCACTTAGTCACTATTCCCATATCAGTTGAGCCACCAACGGCCCAGGCATTTGAGATCACCGGGAGCATACCTGATGAGGAGCCTTTCCCGAGCCTATCCCACCTGGAGTTACCGTCAGACCTATGTCTGGATTCACTACTAGGCGCTGAGTTGGATATAGGGCAACTTTTGAGTACTTACCGAGACTAGAGGATGGTGATGATCCCTTTGGATACTTCGCAGTGCCGACTCCGTACATCGACCAGGATAGTATCCCATAGACTACTTTACTTTATTTTTTTTTTAGTTTTATCTTTTTGAAGCATTGTACTAAAAAAGTTATATATATAGTGGAAATGCTGTCTTTCTCTTTTTGTTCTTCATGTAGAAATATTATCAAAAGAGACTGGTCCTTAGGAGATTGACCATAGGAGGGCCCAGCACTAGGAAAGTAACATGACCATAGGGAAGTAATCTTTCCTCAAACCTATTTCAATTATAACGCACTAAATTCTCTAAGTGTGGGGTAACCCCCGCAACTAACTTAGAAATTTTAGAAGAAAATGTCCTTAATTTATAAAGTATTAAAATATTCTTTCGAGAGAACATTAGGGATAATGTTCTTCTAAGTGGTGGGTAATGGGTAAAGGTCGAAGGTTTTAAAGATCGAATAACCATAAAATGCCAAGTTTTGAAAAATTCTTTTGTCCAAAAAGCAATTAAGCAATGGATATTGGGTAATTTAGAAAAATTCTTACCTTGTTTTTACCCAAAAGATCTAATAAAATTGCTAGAAATCGGTTTTCGGAACATTTATTAGAACGAAACGATTAAGCTGAAACTTATGTTTTGTGTCCAAAGATTTCTTTTAAGAAAATATGTAACAGGCTACGCATGATCAAGCACGACCCCTACTCCCAAAAAGGTGAGGAATCTTGGACCCAAAGTATCTGTATGACCCATCAAATCTACAGTACTTTGTCATTTTGATAGATGAGCGTGCCGGTATACGGTTCAACTTAGAATTTGGTTCAGACATACGTTTCAAGACCAATGGTTAGTAAGCGCCATACGTGGTGCAGGTGCGATACTCCTTCCGAAATCATTCTGAATAGAGAAGATAAAAAGCCATCTGTTTCCGTTTCCACTCAACGCAACTTAAACCGACCAACTCACATAAAGAGTTGATGAATCAGAAATATTCACCTCAAATTCACTCCCAAAATACACCATTCACTCCCTTTTTCATTCATCAAAAGATCCAGAGATTAGTAAAGAGATAGATCGATCAAATTCGCTTCAAAAGCACTTGTTGAAAAATTCCGAACCCCTGATTGTTTTTGATAGGTCAAAGACCTATTTTCAGTATATTATCACTTCCTCTCTGGGCACCAGGAACGAAAGACAAAAGTTATGAAGAAAGGGTATGCCTAAAAATATATATATATATATATATATATATACATATATATATACATATATATATATATACATATATATAATTATATATATATAGTGGTAGGATCAAGAGGGAAGTAACCAATCGGGGGGAAGCGGGGGGAAGCAATTTTTTTTTTTCGTTTTTTGAAAAAACTTTGTTCACGAACATTATAGATGAGATGAAAATATGAACATTTAGTAGAGACACTTTGTGATAAATGTTTTTATTTTGGCAGGAAAACGCTCGAAGAAGTAATATATAACAATTATCGTGTTTTTCGAGCGTATATTGAGGTTTTAGCAATTGGGGTTTAGATATTAGGGTTTATAGGGTTTAGATATTAGGGTTTAGAAATTTAGGGTTTAGGGTTTAGGGTTTAGATTTAGGGTTTAGATTTAGGGTCTAGATTTAGTTTTTAATACGAACGGTTTAGAGTTTAGGGTTTAGGGTTTAGGGTTTGGGGTTTTGGGTTTATGGAATAAACCCAAAACACTAAACCCTAAACCCTAAACCCTAACTCTAAATCGGGCTAAATTTTACTTCACAAACAATATTATCTTGAATGTTATTTTTGTCGATCGTTTTCCCGCCTAAATAATAACATTCATCACGAAGTGTCTCTTCTAAATGTTCATATTTTCGTGTGATCTTGATGCCGGAAAAAAAAATTCCAAAAAAATGAAATTTTTTTTTTTGCTTCCCCGCTTCCCCCCAATTGGTTACTTCCCCATTGATCCTGCCCCTATATATATATATATATATATATATATATATATATATATATATATATATATATATATATATATATATATATATATATATATATATATATATATATATATATATATATATATATATATATATAAGAGCAAAGTCTCTATAAATAAGGCAAAGAAACACCCGAGAAGTTGCCCTAAAGAAGGATGCCGGAATACTGGAAGAGCCAAAGAAAATTCTAGACAAAGTCTTAGCAGAATCTGCCTCTTTCGAAGAAAGCTTCTACGAATTCCAGGCCGTTCTCTATCCAAAAATGGATACTCTAAAGAATCAAAGTCTATCAATTCTCTCAAAAGATCTGGATACCTTTCACCGATCCATAAATTTCCCGACCAAACCCTACAACCTGTCTTCCTTTTGAAAGAATGCTTAGGAAGAAGATCAGTGTCGTCCTTACTTAACCGGTGAAGATATCGATGCTTTACCAAGCCTATGATGAGAACTGTTACACGACTGGCTTCTGAGCGATAGTAAAATCAGAATAGGACACCCTAAACACTTGAGTGATATGAGTGATCTGCTAGTGAGGAGCCTGATCATGTATACTCTACATCTGAGAGTGGGAAAGTACGCCTTTTTCACTATGGACACGATTGAAATCTAGCGACCAAATCATCGAAGCTCGAAACTTTTTCTAATACTTTCGAAAGATGTGCCAACTTCTGATGAAGGCATAATAAAAAGATCCACGGGTAGGGCAAGGGAAATTCTATTAGAAAGATCCTTATATTCCTTTTAACTTGAGGACAAGCAAAACCAAGTGTGGGGTATTTGATATCGGTCAAAAAGTCACATTTTTATCCCCAATATTAATCCCTAGAACAATAAAGATTTAAACTTTATCGGCAAAATTATCGCTTTTTCGGTTGATTTTGTAGATTAAGTAATTACGAAGGCGACGCAAAAATAATCAAGTAAAACGGAGCTAAAACGAAGATTCTAGAGCGAAAACGGTGAAAGACAAGAAATCAAGTTACGATCCAGCAAATCAGCAAGCCAAACGGCTTGCCAAACGAGCTGCCAAACGGCCTGTCAGTGTGGAAAATGGCCTGCCAAATGCCCAGATCAAAAGGCCTCGTTAAACGGCTTGCCTTAGCAAACGGGCCCTGCAAACGGCTTGCCAAACGGCCTGCCAGCCGTTTGCAGGCAAATTTCAAGTCTATTTAAAGGGCTTTCTCCATCCATTTCAACACACACTCAATTTGTAATTCATTTCATATTTTCAAGCTTTTAGTTAGTTTTTAGTAGTAGTTAGCTTAGCTTTTATTTTCCGGAGGATATCCCGGCGAGTCCCTGCGATCTCGGGCAGATTTCTTTGGCCTTTTCAGGTTTTTATCCGAAACGCTTGTCTTTTGTATTAAACACGTGTTTTTACTTTTTATGTTTAATTATGCATTCCGATATTATCATGATAGCTTAATTAATCTGTATTTTTCCATGATAGAAGTTTGGGTTAGCGTAATTATGTTAATTTAGTACGATTACTGTTATAATATTGAACTAGGAAGTCTGATGGATTTGTATGCTAGCATCTTATGGATTGACCAACCTAGGTTGTGATCATGACTTGTCCACCTATATGAAATTAGCTACTTCGTAGGATTAAGACCCCTGGTTATACTGTATCTGAAGATTCTATGAACTCGGTATGGCCGGAGTTCCCGAGAGGCATTTAATGCGCTTTTAGGACACAGAACTTAGGAATTGAGACATGAATGACCTAGTATGCCTATTGACTATTCTGAAGAGAATTCTTAGGAGCTTTTAAGATCTAGTTAGTGCCTTCACTGTGTGACCCAAGCCTACTGCATGTTCTTGTCTGATTATTGCCTTAGGTCTTAGCCATATCAACTGTTTAGGTATTCATTAGATTTCTATCTGCTTTACTATCAGTATATTAACTGTCATGCTATATAATGTTTGAATTAATATGATCTCATTAGTATGCTGGAATGGTTTTTAGTTTTCATTTAAGGTTTTACCAACTTAAACCAACGAATTCCTTCCGTTTGTGATCAGTGTTTAATTAACACGACACGTTGTTATTCAGTTAAATAACCTAATAATGAGGGTTAGGATTAGAGCTTAACTTACTAATAAACCTAGTACTTTACTGAGGATAACCTCTGAGGAATTGTTACCTTTCAATTATACGACCAAGTGACATACTTCTCACTGCTCAAAGAGAACTCAGAGAGTTCAGAGACAAGTAGGTCTATGTAATTAGCTCATCCAACCAGATCTACATCACTCCAAGCATAGTCTTAACATAAGCATAATTATCTTTCCCTAATCCAATACTGATATCTTGGTTAACATTTCCCTGATCTGCATACTCCGGATATCCTTCCACTTATTTACTTTTCTGCACTTAGGATTTTTAGCTAAAAATAACTACTATCTTTTATCCAGGTAATTTAACTAAAAGACAATTATCCACTTGATCTTCAATTCGTTAATCAGCAAAAAAATACGACACTAGGTTAACTTACACCTTAGAAAGTAAAAGTAAATTTAGGCCCCGCAAAATATAAATAAACGAAGACACTGTGTGCTACCGAATCAGACATCATGTGACCTAACGACACCGCACAAATAAAACCGTCCGTTAGTAGCATATCACTGATTCATTATCAGCTTTGTTCCACCAATATCCACACAATCACCCTTAGAACTAGCATATGGGGCTATAGTAGCAATACCCACAGAGTCACCAAAATGGCCTGGGAATAGTAGCACCAGCATCAAGATTTCCACCAATAAAGAAAATATCAATGACCATATCATCAGTATCAACTACATCAACAGTAGTAGTTTGGTCATCAACATCCTTATCAGCAGGAATAACAGTTGCACTAGTACCAACATTATCACCAACATTAAAAGAGGTTGTCTCTTCAATCACATTAGCGTCTCAGCACTTTGTAATCTTATCATCTGTAACATGGGAACATTTTATGTTAGCAAAAATAGAACCAAATAAATTTGATTCAACAATTACATCTGATTTTAGTATCTGGGGACATACTTGTGTTTTGGGTAGCCCTTTAATTGAGATAGAGTTTGGTATCTGTAAGTGCAGTTGTGACTCTGCTGACTCATTGACAACACATGTTGACTTAGATTGTGTAAGTGATTCATCAGGTATAGATAATTTAGTGTGACTCTCTACATGTTCTAAGTTGCAACTGGGCTGAGCAGTAGCATGAGCTGGTTAAACACAATGAAGACCTAACTCAAGTCTGCTTTGCGGGTTAAGTATGTTCTCTACTGGTTGTACTGTCAACAGAGGATATTTCTTGAAGAATGTTTTTGAAAAATGTAGAAGTGCCTGGTTAGAGGAATATGGGTTGCTATTTTCTCATAACACTAGTTTTGAAACCAGTTAGCTTGGGAGTAAAGATAATACCTTTAGCTCCACTTTAAACATTTGTGTCAGCAGTTGAAAGATTTAGGATTATGTTAGAGATTGCTGCTGATTGGTCTAGAGATGCACCAGGTTCTATAGCCATCTCTTTCACAGGAGAATATCAGGTGAGACTGGTGCTGTCTCCCATTTGGCATGCTTGGAGCCAACTTTTGCACGTTTAGACTGGCATGTTACCAAGAAATGGATAAGCAACGGGCTCCAAAACTAGAGGTGGATAGTCAGTACATAAGACTAGGGATATTCTTCATTAACAGAAGCACTAGATTCTAATACAACTATTACTTTACCGGTTTTTAGGATGGTGGCTCTTCCAGTTATGGTAGCTAGCTATTTCTTTGGTGCTGCTGGCTTCAGCTGAGAGCCCTCCCTCTCAGCTGGTGCATTGCCATAGGCAGTCTTAAGGTATGCTCCTCGCTTAGCAGCAAGATACTAGAGCATTGCAGGTGAAGGAATAGTATGTGGTTCAACAATTTTATACTTTGGAACACCACCCTCTTTTGGTTTAATGTCAGCAGTCGGATCAGTGAATCTTCCATAGACATCACCAATATTATTTTGAAACATAAGACTCAAGAATCTTGGGAAGGGAATTAATTCACTTCTTGTTGGTGCAACCACCATTTCCCTTTATTTGATGTATTTCTCAGCCCACGACCAATATTTAGCTCAAAATCAGAACACTGGTCAAAACTACTACCTTTTCGACTCACACATTGAGTCAGTATCCAAAATAAATAGTTCCAAATTGCTGGCATGTTCTTCCTCTTAGGGCTGTGGCCGGTAAGGTCACAGTTATAATCGATAAATTGTAGAACCTCCTTGCTGAACTGATCATCAGTGAAGGAATCAACAAAAGGTCCTGCTGGCAGTTGAAGAGCTTGTCGAATATTTTCAGAAGTGATAGAGCAGTCAATCTCTTCGGTTTCCTCTGATTCATAGATTGCCCTCAGGTGTTTTAGCCACCTTCGTCATTTACCAGAAACGAACAAGACCGGATGGATTGTACTTGGATGGAACGCCAAGAACTGATTTGGCAATTGGGGATTTCTTGATGTAATCTGCCATGGAATCGAATCCACAATCCTTCTTGGATTTAGGGATTGAAAGTGTATGAGCAGCATTGCCTCTAGAAAGGAGAGGACGATCATGAGAGGGTGTAGGATCTGCTTTGATCATATTCAGATGAAGAACAAATAGAACTTGTTGTTGTGGTTCCTCTTGCTGCTGTTGTGGTTACTGTTGCTCCTCAGGTTGGTTTTGGAGTGGTTGTTGTTGTTCTGCCATTGATGATTGGTAGAAGATGAAGATGAAGATGAAGATTGGAAGATTTGGGGATTTATAGAGAGAAAGGGTATTTGAATTTAATTGACTGAAGGTTTAAAATAGGAAAATGAATCATCCTTTTAAACAATACAGATTGGCTGAAAAATATGGGAGAGAGAAAATGGTAACTGACATCTGCAGGCGCGTGGAAAGATGTGACAATCTAGCACGTTTTTGAGGTGCAATAAACTGTTGATTTGACGTTTAACTGACTTGAACACTTAGGCATTAAATGTAGTAGGTTTTATCTTCATATGAAACAACTGAACCATCTTTTTCCTGATAGTCCATCAGTAGGGAGTTACATCCGGTCATATGTCTGAAATAACCATTATCGAGCTACCAGATTTTCTTGTTTCGAATGCCTTACACAGTAACTTAGAGATTAGTTCTTTTTGGGAACACATCTGAGGATGGGTTCTGGAAGGGTCATCTTTGATGCTCTCTTCCTTTCTGCTGGCTTGGTTGAAGAAGCAGCAGCAGTGGTGGTTAGGGTCTTAGGACATTGGTTGGATAGTTGACCTTTACTGCCACATTTGTAGCATTTTCTC
Organism: Rutidosis leptorrhynchoides; assembly: GCF_046630445.1. NCBI lineage: Eukaryota > Viridiplantae > Streptophyta > Magnoliopsida > Asterales > Asteraceae > Rutidosis > Rutidosis leptorrhynchoides. Next base: position 278,824,770 of record NC_092333.1, read on the forward strand.
ATTTTTGACTTAGGTAGATTGTAACGACCCGACTTTTTTGACTTATATTTTTTGTGCCATATACTTTCACTAATCTGCATATATGTGTGTACTGAGCTAGTTTATGCTCTGGCATTTTATTTCATGTTAATTACTTTCGTTAATACCTTACAACGTGTTATTAAGTGCTTAATCACTTAACTTGATCCTCGAATGCTTTTATGACCGTTAGTGTCACTTAACGTTTAAAACGAGCTATGTAATTTGTACACGTTAAACTTTTGTCATAATTGGAATATTATGAATACGTAATACTAATTGTTATTTTCTAATGACAATTAGTTGGCTTATTGGTTGCTTAATTTCGCTTAGTGTTTTACTAATGCACACTAGTTAGTCTTAATGGACGTTTTACCTTAATGGACTTAGCCCACCCTACTCTAGCTAATGGACTTTTAAGTTAGCCCAATTTTAATGGAATTATGACCCATTAAAATGTAAGACAAAAACTCATTTAGGTGAGCCAACATACTAGCATTTTTGTTAGCCATTACTACACATGTTGCATGGGATCCCAACAACAAGCACCACCTTTGTACCACCACCATGCAAAAAGCAAAAAGTTGTCCCCCCCCCCCTTATCCCCATGATACCTACGGTTTGGAGACACCCACCACCACCACCACCACTATAAATACAATCCTTATTCTTTCATTTCACACTTGATCTCATTCTCATTTTACACACACTTGCTCTCTAATTTTCTCTCTAGTCTTTCTCACACTAAAATTGTAAGTTCTTAAATTTTCTTCTTCTTCCTTCTTTCTTCTCAATCACGACATCATCATCATCATCATCATGAGATCAAGCTTTTTAGTTTATTGATCTTGTTATATCTTGTAGATTCAAACTTTGATTTGAATCCTTCAAGAACATGAAAGATTCAAGCTTTCTAGCTTTGGATCTTCATTACTTTGTTGGATCTAAGCTTTATAGCTTAAGATCACTTTGTTTTTGTTAAAAGATCAAAACTTTTGTTTATGATCTTCATGAAACTTGAAGATCTAGCTTTTTGCTTTAAAGATCTTCAAGAACATAAAAGATTCAAGCTTTCTAGCTTTGGATCTTCATTACTTTGTTGGATCTAAGTTTTGTAGCTTAAGATCACTTTATTTTTGTTAAAAGATCAAAACTTGTGTTTATGATCTTCATGAAACTTGAAGATCTAGCTTTTTTGCTTTAAAGATCTACAAGGACATAAAAGATTCAAGCATTCTAGCTTTAAAATCTCATAATTATTGTTAAGGGATCCTAGCTTTCTAGCTTAGGGTTTCATTACTTTGTTTGATCAAATTTATGTAACTTAAGGTCTTGCTTGTTTGATTGAATCAAAGTTTGTAGCTTTAAATTTTAGAACTTGTATTTGTGTTGAGACAAAGAACATGATGTAACCTTGGTTCATCATCCATCTAAAACTCTTAAGTGAGTTGTATTTCTCCTTAGTCTTGACATGGTGTTTTGATGGTTGAAACTTGGTCAAAGTGATGCTAAAACATCAAAGAGTTGTACACTTGAGGCTTATACGTATCAAGGATGAGAACCGTGATAAGCATCAAGCACCAAGAAACCCACCGGAGCACTTGTTCTCTGTTTTTTTGGGTATGATCAGACTCCTGGGACTTCTGAAAATTTTATTTCCAGATAGTTCGTTTCGAGTAGATGACTTTTCGTTTAAGACTCGCCTAAATCCGATATACGGTTTAGGATTTATAGCCATCCGAAAATCACTACGCCTTTGTAATGACGTGCTGAAATTTCTGACCTACTAGCGCTTGAACCGTCGCCACGGTCAAACGACATCGAGTTAGGATCTGAAAATTGTATAGCGGTAAGGGGACTCACATACAGAGCCTTGGACACTGACCACACGTCTTTTCAGTTTGTATAGAGGTCGCAGCAGCTGTCCGAAGTCAGCCCTTGTTTCGATCTCTATTCTTGTTGAAAACTTACCTTATCCTTTACGTATGATGATAATGATGATGCTTAGGACTTTACTTACGTACTTTTAAACATTTTGGGACAATTTACTGACTTAGTAACCATTGACTTAGGTTGAGGACCTTTTGGATCGACCAACTTACTTGTTTGGACCGACTTACTACTTGCTTACATTTTCGTATCGATTTTACCCCACATTCACTGTGAGTTATAGCTCTCTTTTTACTTCAACTATTTTTAAGACTGAGAATACATGTGCTTTTTATGTTTTACTTACCAGGAACGAGTACTTAAACTTTATATATGTGTGGGTGATATAACGGCATAAACTTTCCCCTTAGCTCGGTAACTATTAGTCATTGGTTTTTGAACCGGTGAACGCGAATCTTAGATATGGATCCATAGGGTTTGACATCCCTACTCGGGCTAGTCATGCTAGTATTTAACGGGTGTTTAATACTTCGTAAACTTACGCACTCGCCAAGTGTACTTTTAGGGGGTGATATTTACGTTAAGTTAGTTACCAAGTGCCCACGGATAAGCATATACTTTATCATACTGATTTGAAATGCTGAATTGAAGCACTGAAATCTCGTGGTCTACATTACATTGCTGATTACCATCAAACTATAGCTCACCAACAATCGTGTTGACTTTTTAAACATGTTATTTCTCAGGTGCTTAGACGATTTTCTTCCGCTATTATAGACTCGATGTGTTAGACTTCTGCAGCATTGTTTAGGGATGTCTCAATCATGAAACTTTTATTTTGCATTCACAACTATGTTATTTACGAGCTATGGTTTTGCAATCACCTTTGTGTCACGAACTTATGTTAATGCTCTCTAATCGTAGAAGCACGTTATCTTTTGTAAAACAATTGACGTTGGTAAAAACGTTAACTTTTCATGAATGCAAAACTTGTTTTAAAACAGCATATAGTGTTGTAACGTGTAATGATCCTGTTGTTGATGATCTGTACACATTGATTTTGTACGGGGCATCACATAGATGGTTGGCAGTAGACGTAGTAGGAGTCTGATTTTGCTGCTGGCTTTGGGTAACAGCTGGTCTAGCTTCACAGTCAGTATCTCAATGATAGATGACTCAGCACATGACTCTACAATCCAATCTACTTTAGCTTTTCCTTTATGGGCAACTTTGTGCTTGGAACCAATACCATAATCGTGGTAGATTGCTTTGCCTTTGTCTCTTTATTTATCAATGTGGGAAGTTACTAGTCTGTCTTCTGATATTGGTTAACCAGTATGAACCTTTGTAGCTTCTTTTGACTTACCAGTATTGAAAGTTACTGATTTGTCTGATGCTACTGGTTAACCATTTGAATTTCAGCAGCTGGCTCAGCATTATTAGAACTTAGACAAGATGGGGAATTGATTGATTTAAATTTCTTCGATTATTTTCAGTAATTTTCCTTTTATTCTGTCTTTCTTTTGGAGACATGTAGTAGATGCTTGAAGGGTCAGTGATCTCATCATTTGAGGTACTGGCATCCCTAGCTTTAACTTCATCCTCCAAGATGTCTTTCATGGACGGTGGTGGGGTCACAATAGGTCTGAAAAAACTTATTTGTTAAGACCTTTTTACCCTTAACTATTATAGCAAAGGTGTTTAGCAATATAGTTTCAGGATCACTTTGAAGAATAGGGTCCATGAATGCAACTTCTGTATGAGCAACAACAACATAGTCACTAGCAAAGAATGCTTCTACTTGGGCAGACACCTGCTCATTAACACACTTGGCAATCTGTTGAGCAGATGTACACTAAGAAGCTACAACCATTTTGAGGTCATTAAGCTCGTTCTTGACCTCTACTGCTTTTTTGTGAAGAGATTTTAAAGCAAAGTTTTGATTTTTAAGTTTGGAAATTTCACCATTTAGGGTCTTAATTTCATCAGTTTTGCTTTTAAGTTTTTCATTTAAAGATTTAATTTCATTTTTGAAAACTTCTTCACATTTGCTGTCTCTGCCTAGGTCAATTCTCAGATAGTCAAAAATTTCAGCTTTTCCATCATCAGTATAAATTCAAAAATTATCAACCTTATACAACATTTCAGATTTCCATAGAGGTGAATCTCTTTTCAGATCAGCTTCCCTCATATCAGCTGAAAATGTACTACCACTTTCTTCCTCATCAAACTCCTCAACCTCTCTGGCCATCAAACACATCTTTTTACCAGATGCATAACCAGTGCGCTTCTCATCACTTTTACTATCTGAAGATGAATATGATGATCTGCTTTCATCCCAATCATGATGCTCAACAACTAACACTTTCTAGGGTTTCTTCTCCTTCTTCTCAGCCTTTGAGTTCTCCTTCATCTGGGCCTTCATAGCTTTGTACTTATTGTTGTACTTATCAGCTTTTGAAAAAGAGTTAGCACGTGTAGAAGGTTTTCTGGACATGCACTCAAATTGTAATAACCCGAGAACCTGAATTAGGTAAGGGTCGCGCCGCGACCTCTCCATGTTGCGACTCGACATGTGCTTGGCACATGAGGGCTGCTTTGTAAATAATTCAAAATAAGTTGGGGACCATTGTGCAATTTTTCATGGCCGGGTATTGGGTGTTTTGGATCAGATTTGAGATGCTTCTTGGTCATTTTTCTCCCAACTAAACACACACATACACACTCAGATTCTAGAGTGAGAGGCTAGTGAGAGAAAGCTTGCTCTTTTGTGGAAGAAGCAAAATCCCAACTTAAATTGAAGTATTATCTTGCTGTAGTTGCTCCTAGCTCTATTTCATCCTTGAGGTAAAACCCTAACTCGATTTTAATTGTTTAATTTCGGATTTTAATTAGGGTTTGAGTTTGAAATGGGTTCTAAGCCTCATTACTTGAGGAAAGTGGGGTTTTTGGGTGGAGCTTGGGTGTATGAACCCTAATTCGTGATTTTGAGCTAATTGGTGAAAATTTCAAGTGCATGAACTTGAAATGGTTTGGTGTTCACTTGAACACTTGCAATTTGGTGGGTTTTGTGGTTCAATGAACTTGACTTTGCGTGTTGTCCCTAATTTGGCTCAAAATGAGTCTTGGGTTGAAATGGGTCATGGAGTGCTTCAAGCAGTTGACCTTAAGTTGCATTTTGCTGAGTTTAAGCCAAAATCACAAGCCATTAGTGATTTGGGGTGTCTTGGTCTTGTTTGAACAAGTTGGTGTTAAAGGTACATTTTGGGTTGAAATTGTACTTGGGTGCTTTTGGGTCGAGCCACTAGTGTTTATAGCTTGATATTGCGCTTTTATGCTAGGTGACTTGCTTTTGGATCAATCTTGAAGTGCTAGCGCGTTTACAAACTCATATAAGTGATCAAGGTGAGTGGAGTATTTATATGTGTGTATAAATTGTTTGCTTGCGGGTTTAGTGCCGAGCAATATCCGATCATGATGGATTTGCTCTTTGTCGGCCACTCAGTGCAAAGTGGTAAGTGATGTCCTTAAGGATTAACTTTTTTTGGCCACATTGCGTTTGTGGAAAGTGGTGAGTGTTGATCATATCAATCCACTTTGTCGGCCACTTGTAAGGATGTGGTAAGTGCCACCTTTTGGTTTCACTTTTTGTCGGCCACATTCGTGTGTATATGGTAGTGCCATCCGGGAGGCGCTTTTGTCGGCCATGTACACGAGTTGATAGCGTTATTCATTCGATGACTAGCACTATTGGGTACAGTTAACCATATGTTTGTGTATTGTTATTGTAGGGTGTTATATTATTTGTTTCATGCGATTAACATGGTAGTTGGTGTTTGGATTGTGTAATTATGCGTTATTGATGCTATCTTGTATGCGGTTATGTGTAAGTTGTGCAAGTAAGTTGATGAAACATGACTAGGAACTTCGAAATTAACAGATTTAACTTACACAAAGGCAGAATTAGTGAATCAAACCCTCTAGTGAATATGAAAATGCTTTTTGGGATTAATTAAGTCAAACCACAACAATGATTGTGTGATTAGATTAACACCTAGAGCTATTATTCACCTTGTTCAAGGATTTGGGTTGAGAGAGAATTAGACAGGTTACCAGATCTGAGTGATGTGTGTGTAATGAGAGGCTTAACCTAAAATGAAGAACATAAACACTTATATACTGCTGTTGTGTCAACCGCGCTAGTCAGGTCTCACTTGTACGAGTGGACTGGCTCAGCCGTACGGTTGATCACTCACTCGTGTATGTGTAAACATATTAGGTTTGTGACTCAGCTCAACACACTCGTGCGTATGAGCTTGTCAGCCGTACGAGTGAGGCTTCACTCGTACGTCTGACTGAGTCTAAGATAGTCAAACTTCCATATCGCGTTCTTGCAGTACCTGTAACCACATATAAACACAGATAGGATAACGAGCGATCATGGTAACCCACAAACTGAAGTACTAATCACAAAAGTGCAGTAGATGTCTAGGGACTTACATAAAATGCATCAACAACTCTCCCGGGACCCTAGAACATCGGTTACAATAAAGTAAACGTTCATGAAATACATATAAGTTCAAGAGTAACATGAGTTTAATATCAATACATATCCAGATTCTCTCTCTCACATAATAACATCAAAAATAAAATACAAACCAGCAACACAGTATCTGACAAGATTCAATTGGCTTGAGCCTGGTTCGAACTTTGAGCATCACTTTCTCTATTGAGGTAGGCATGGTAAACATGGATCACACGCTGATATCTCATAGCTTCCTCATTCCTATCTTCTCTAAATGTAATGTGATGGCGGTGAAGCGTCTCCACATCAAATATCGACAAGTTCCTCAGCCACATAGGATCCAAGATCCTCACATTGTCAAATTGTATGCTTCCATCATTCTTCTCAATTGCAGTTAGGATCACTGCTTCTTTCGACAATTCGTCATAGAACCACCATCTGAAGTTTTTGCAAATGTCCTTGGGTAATGGCATCAAGGGAGATTGTTTCATATACTTAGCTGGACAGAAATTAACAACACGAACAGGTCCACCTTTAGAATTCAGCTTTATCGGGTGCATGGAAAACCTGGCGGCTGTTGACTTGAAGATATCCCACTTCCCGTTTTGTACTCAAATCGCAGTTTTCTTTGGAACCATCTTGAAAGGTCACTATCTTCAGTGTTCAACATCTTCATCTTCGCAAGTTGCATGATCTCAAAGTACGGTAGAGTTTTGAAGTGACTCAGTCTTGCCATATAATCAACTCCTACTACTCTTTTGATTGCAAAACAATTGATCTCTTGAAGTAACCCCGCTCAATATTTTACTCTTGGCATACTTCTTGGTTCTCTTTCCTTTTTCATAGAAACTAACAAAATTATGCTCGAGTTCTGGCTTATTCATCTGATCAAGGTTAACAACGTTCTGTTTCCACCAGCTTTGACGAATCTTGCCTTCTTCAACATTTCTATTCACTTTAAACCTATCACGTTCAAACCACTTCTTAATTTCATTCCATCCCTCGGCCTTGGCTTGCTCGGCTTGGAGTTTCTTATTCTTCATTTCAATCTCATTCCTTTCTTTCTCAACGAGCAGTTTCTCATGTCGGATTCTCTTATTCCTTTCCATCAAAACATCAACTTCCTTAATTTTCTCCTTGTATACCTTCCTCGCCTTTTCTAATTCAATCAACTTCTTTTTTTTCACCTCACTAATCAAATTGAAAAAGTCACTTAAAGTATTGAATGATGGATTCGAGTAGAGCTCGAGCACAGGGATAACAATTTCAACTTCTTCTTCTTCATTATTCTCAGATTCTGTTTTAAGTTCATCTTCCGACTCAATAATCACATCCTTTTTCACATTACCTTCACCAACAGAATCTTGACTCTTTTCATCCTGGAACAAATTATCAAAATCACTTAAATCTATATTTTGGATTGATTCGGGAGGGACTTCAGCAACTGGCTCTTCTTATGGAGCCTTGTTTTCAGCTTCAACTGTCTCTGCATCCTCAGTATCATTATCACTGTCATATGCTAGAGCAGCAAGCTGTTTCACTGGAAAATCACTTGGTGGAACGTCCCCCTTTTCTGCATCATTAAAAAACATATGAATAATTCATATAATATTCAGCAGTAAAGACCTCCAGTGCCAGCGTCTTCTTCATCTTTCTCATCGTCACCTCATAGGAATAAGCTTCTCCTCCATCCGTTATCAACTTAGTTTTACCAGAGGTGAGCTGCTTGATCTTATCATTCAACTCTTTCAACTTGATCTCATTCAGATTCGTAACTTCCACAATCTGCTTCTTCATCTTCGCAGACTTCTCCTTCTCACGATTCATGCGTTTCCACAATTTCTTATTATCTTCCACCAACAGCTCAATCTTTGCATCACTAGCCTTCTTCTCTTCGACGGCTTGATTTTAAAGATTCCTAATTTTAGTGATCAAAGATAATAGAAGATTTTGTTGTGTCTTGAATTCGGAAGGAGTAACCTGAGGTGTTGTCACGATAGCTCTAGGTGAGGTAACGCGGCTGTAGCATCTTTCATAAAACCGGAAGTTTGGCATTGAGCTTGTTTCCTTGAACCTCCATGAGATTATCTCTATGGTGAGTCATTATGGTGTTTGGTTTTCCTCTCCTTCTTTTTTGGTTGTTCGGAAGTCATCGGTTCTTTCCCTTTCCTCTTCCTTTGAATCAAACTAATTTCCTCTTCAGTCGCTTCATCATCATCACCATCATTATCATCATCATTGTCTCCTCCTTAAGCTTCACCAGCAGCTCTCTAATTATCACCTTCTCCTTCTTCCTCATCAGTAACTTCTTAGTTTGAATCGGAATTATCGTTTCTCCAAGCATTACCAGATGGACATCTATAATTCTCCTTGATTAGATGGAAAACAAGCTTTCTCTTGAAATGAGGTTTCAATCCCTCATTTCGAGTTTGTTCCATTCTTTGAAATGTCACAACATTTATTGGACGTAGAGGAATGATATCATGTTCAAGATTTGGTAAGTCTAGTGCAGCATCATTATAATCATTTGAAGAAAACGGGCATAGATGAGATATCTCTGTGTGGAACTGAAGTGATTAGCTTTGAAGTAATAGAAAACAAATCCGAAGAAATCATACGGAGCCTTTAGAACCAGTGCAAAAAACATGCTCTGCACTTTCTCGTTAAGCTTATCAAACCCAGCTTTTTGTCCACTCAAGCAATGCATCAATACGTGAGCAAGATATTGATACTGTGGAGGCAGAAGAGTCTTCATTAGCTCAGAATTACCACCTAGGTAACCAGAGTATCCACATCTTTTAAAGCATCCGTGGATTCTTTCTCGATTAATAGTCATGTGGGAGCAGTTCTCGTCGTTAAACCCTTGAATCCTTCTAATCACAGTCTTAGAGACAACAATCTCGTTCCCTTGAATGGTACTAACTAACTTTGCTTCATCCTCTGACACATCTAGCACCACATTCCTCCAGAATTCCCTTTGGTGGCTGTAGTATGTTGTACACTGAGTAGAAATGGCAGTATGAATCCTTGATCACCTAAGAAAATCAACAATTTCTACAAAGTGATATCCTTTCTCAAGAGTAGTGTCGTAGAGAGCAACTTGGTTGTTCTGATCACCCATTTCTAAGATAATTTCTGGTTGAGCAGGCGGGTTAGCAGGATTAACCTGAGAATTCTGTTCTTGCTCCCCCTGAGCTTCTTGGTTAACAACCGGAACATTAGCTTGTGGTTCAGCCATTTGTAGTATCTTAACAAACTGAAACATCAACAGAATAGTTAGAAATAGAAGCCATATATTATAAATCATCAAAACATTTGCAACAAAGTGTCATAATCATGTTAAACCGTGCGAGTGGTATTGTCACACGTATGGCTGATGTATTAGTCGTGCGAGTAACATGGTCACTCGTGTCACTGTTGACACCTTTGAGCAAGAACATGGTTTCAGACAAGGTACATGGTTGAGGCAACATAGATAAGTGAGTGACAGTCAACCGTGTGGTGACTCGTGCGGTTAAGCACACGTGTAAGCTCATTCAAACGAGTGAGCAACCAAATAAACACTGAGTGATATCATACGAGTGGGCTTAAATGTTCACACAGTTAAGCCTTAACCGTGCACTGACTCGTGTGAGTCATGTCCCACGCGTGCGAGTGAGGTCACTCGTGCATGTCTGATGAAACCAATATTAAATGCTATTTTTAAATTGATGGGATTACATGTTTGTGTGTTTTAGGATCCGATTTTCATCACGATAGCAAGTGTGGATACCGTTTAACACAAAACAACATCAAATAACAATCAAAATGCATTGAAATTAAACAAAATTTAACTTATAACCCACTAGGGTTTTGACACATTTAAACAGCAAATTAACTGAGTAAAACATGATGAAATCATACCTAACTAGTGGCGCTGTGATCAGCTTTTGATGCTTAACAAAACCTACGGTGGAAAACTTGAATGGTGAGGGTCGAATTTAGAGAGAAAAATGGGTGTTTGAGTGCAAAAGTGAACACACTGTTCGTCACTCCCCTATTAATACCCTCGTACTCAACCGTACAGACGAGTACACGATTCATCTTCCAACCGCGCGCCTCACAGTCACTAGTGTGATTGACCTAGATAACTATGGACAAGTTTAGAACATGGTCACCCATACGGTTGACCTCAGTCGTATGGTAACTCGTACGGTTCACAGTTCAAACGTTCGAGTGAGCCACTTTGGCAATTTCAATTTTTCATAAACTTAGGATTTCGACTCATTTGAAAATCTTAGAGCTAACAAGCACCTTCAATTTGAGTCATAAATTACTAACTGTGACAACCCGAAAATTTCCAACCAAATTTAAACTTTAATCTTTTTATGTTTCCGACACGATAAGCAATATTTGTTAAGTTAAATTTCAAGAATTTTAAACTATGTTCATACATTCATTCAACCTCGACCAAGTTCCAACGATTCACGAACCATTAAACGAATATGATTATATATGTATATGTGTATATATATTATAACTTGAAATGTAAACAAAATATTAGATTAAATACTTTACATGATTGTATCTGTTTCAAAATGTTTATCAATGGAATTAGAAGATAAGATCAAATGATTGAATTATCAGATATATTAAATTATGATTACAAGTCTCTGTTGAAAGGCCCACGTTAATTTGAGAAATCTTTCTATTTTAACAATATTCGAAAAATGGTAAAGTGATTTATAAATAAGAACAAATTGTTAATCATTGAGAACTAGACAAAGGATAGTGGAAGATTGAATCTCATAAAGACTCGATTGATCTATTTAGTTTTAAACGTACAAAAACATTTTCAGTTTAAAAAGAACTTTATTATTAAAATATATATAACTTTTATAAATATCTAGAACCACTTTTGACAACTCATTACTTAACTAGAATGACAAAGATAACGATATTTATATTTTATTTTATTATATATATATATAACGATTTAAATTAATATTATATATATTTATACGCGTATTATACGTACATAGTTTTATACTTTTACTATACTTAAACTTTAACTTTACTTTATTTTTACTTTACTTTAACTTTAATAATTCACTTTAATAATTCATACTTTAATAATAATTCACTTTAATAATTCATACTTTAATAATTCACTTTAATAATTCATACTTTAATAATTCACTTTAATAATTCATACTTTAATTATTCACTTTAATAATTCAAAAATCTATTATAAATAGAATTCAATAGGTTTTATTATTTCATAGAAACTTGAAAATATTTTTCTCTAAACTCTCTCAATCGATTTACATATATATATATATATATTTACTCCGTATTATTTCAAGATATTATTAGTATACATAAAATATTACGACGGAGTGCTGTCCGAGTGATTTCGAAATTGTTTTTCGAGTAGGATAGGATTAAGGAAATTATGGGTTATAGCTATGGAGGTGATTGAGTATGGTTCATGGGTATGCTCGTGAGGTCAATATAGTGTTTATCATTTCCGTTGCGTCTACGTACCTTTCCTGCAATATTGAATCTCAATATTGATACGTGAGTACTCATAATTTAACTTTTACATACTAATAGTGTATCCCTGACTAGTGCTCGAGTATTTAGGATTTTGCATGCTTGTACTTTTGATATTGCCCTTAGACAGGTTAGGTTGAAGCTTGAATTAGTTACTCTTGCGGTTGAGATAAGGTAAAAGATATGCATGTCCTTGGAAAGCTAGCGAAAAATTAAGAACTTTTCCTTTAGATATCGAATGGTTTCGATGAACGGATTAGAAGTTATAATCAATTGAATTTTCGATATTTTTATTAAAAATGATTATTATTATCGTCGTTTTTATTGTCATTCCAGTTTTATCTTATTATTATCATTATTATTATCTTTATCAATAAAAGGGATTTATCATTAAAAATTGTTATTTTTTTATTATTTCTATCGTTATTATCATTAAAGTTATAATTAGTATTATTATTATTATTATCCAATTATTATTATTATTATTATTATTATTATTATTATTATTATTATTATTATTATTATTATTATTATTATTATTATTATTATTATTATTATTATTATTATTATTATTATTATTATTATTATTATTATTATTATTATTATTATTATCATTACTAATATATATATCATTATTTAAAAATAGTTATTGTTATTGTTATTATTATTATTACTATATTATCATTAAGATAATTATTAGTATTATCGTTAGTAATGTTATAGTAACTATCATTATTAATATTAGTGTAACTAAAACAAATATTTGTAACACCTAATTATTTTGATTACTATTATTATCATTATTATGAACACGATATAAAAGACGATTAAAAGCTATTAAACGAAACGATTGGGAAATAATGAGTAAGAGTATCATGATGAAATTAAAATATTATAAGATATTGATTTAGATAAAATTATCGTTCTTATTATTTTTTATCATTACTATCATTATTAAAAGTATCGTTAGTATTAAAACTATTATTTTAACAAAAATTATCATTTTAATAGAAATGTCATTGTTACTATAAAATATCATTATTGTTATTATTTTAAACAGAATTATTATTTTAAAGATAATATTAATAATTATCGTAAATATTAAAGTTATCATAATTAGAATTATTGTTTTATCATAATGTCATCTTAGTAATTATAAATATTGATATTTTTATAATAATAATTATTATTACAAAATAATACAACTTTTACTTACTATCATTATAGATATTATTTTATCAAATAAATATATGATACAAACATATTTTACTACGTGTAATAACTTACTTTAATAATACCTATCATATTATCTTTATGATATTAAATAAACCCTATAAATTTTATTACTTAATATATATAAAAGTATATTTTATTATATAAATATAATATAAAATTTTATTTATTAATAAATAAATTATATTATTTACTCTATTAAATCTTTTAAAAATATTTAAAAATATAAAATGACGATATTTAAACTATATATTAATCATGTATAGATTTTTGGAAATTATTTTGAGTCAAATTTACTTTTGTTGACTTTTGCATATTAGTCTCGAGCATTAGGATTGTGGTACACTATAACTTGACCTAATTTGTTAGACAAATATTGACCAACACATAAATATATATAATTAATTTAGGTTCGTGAATCCGAGGCCAACCTTGCACTTGTTCAATGACGTTATATGTATTTTTACTACAAAATACAGTATGGTGAGTTTCATTTGCCTTTTTACCCTTTATATTTTTGGGACTGAGAATACATGCGCTTTTATAAATGTTTGACGAAATAGACACAAGTAATTGAAAATACATTCTATGATTGAATTATCGAAATCGAATATGCCCCTTTTTATTAAAGTCTGGTAATCTAAGAATTAGGGAACAGACACCCTAATTGACGCGAATCCTAAAGATAGATCTATTGGGCTTAACAAACCCCATCTAAAGTACCGGATGCTTTAGTACTTCGAAATTTATATCATGTTCGAAGGAGGATCCCGGAATGATAGCGGATATTCTTATATGTATCTAGTTAATGTCGGTTACCAGGTGTTCACCATATGAATGATTATTTTTGTCTCTATGCATGGGACGTATATTTATGAGAACTGTAAATGAAATTCTTGTGGTATATTAAAATGATGGAAATAAATAATTATGATAAACTAATGAACTCACCAACCTTTTGGTTGGCACTTTAAAGCATGTTTATTCTCAGGTGTTAAAGAAATCTTTCGCTGTGCATTTGCTCATTTTAAAGATATTACTTGGAGTCTTTTATAGCATATTTCGAAGAACGTTGCATTCGAGTCATTGAGTTCATCAAAGATTATTATTAAATCAATTTATAGTTGGAGAGTGGATATTATGAAATGGTATGCATGCCTGTCAATTTTCGATGTAAAGAAAGTTTGTCTTTTAAAAATGAATGCAATGTTTGTAAGATGTATCATATAGAGGTCAAATACCTCGCAATGTAATCAACTATTGTGAATCGTTTATAATGTATATGAACGGGTCATTTCACTAACCCATCAAGAAATGATCATTAACACTTAGGCAGTCTAAACATCTTAACCAAAATGAGATTATTACTCCAAATACTCTGTTTCACCAGGTTCAATCCTATAGTGTAATGTCATCTTAAGATCACTAATACCTTAACTCATTAAAATCCTTCAAACAATCCCAAGCTCTACAAACTTCTATCTTATAGATTTGGTGGCCAGAAATATCTTGATCTCAACAAGGTTCTTTCAGATGTCATTGTGCATTCAGAGGATAATCAGAAAACAAAGGAAAGATAAAATCTTTATGAATTTTCTGAGATATAATGTCATGCTACTAAAAATATGCAAAGGAAAGACATTCTATCATGAAATGCAATAGCAAGCAAACCAAAATCTTTTTGTTGTTTTACAGTTTTTAATGTAAACTATTTAACAAACACATAAGCAAAACATACAAATTCACATTCTTTTTGTGAGCAAGATGATTAACAATTATAAAAATAGATCAGAACTGACATATTGAATCAACTTCTGTTGTTCATTTCCAATTGTCCAGCCTATGTCTATTATCATGCAATTACTGATATCAATCCTCATTAAACATGAACATATTCCTTTCGGACACTTCGACAATCATGTTGGCATTAATTGCTTGAACATTAAAGAACAATGATTTTTGAGATCACGCTAAGTTCATTAATCCTTGATTTATTCATCACTTATGATTGTGCGTTGTTTTAGGTTGTCAATTTATTACATGTAACTTTTCGTTATCTCTATCCATGTACTTCATTCAAATTGAACAGGATGGTTCTCACGGCGTTTTGAATAACCCTGTCAGCCATTGGGTTCTACCAATGTGTTGACAATCTTCAATCTAGTTGGTCGGAAGATCTTAGAATATATTGAATTATCTGAATAGGTGCATTATTTACCTCGGAGATTGGTCTACAGTTAAAGTAGACTTGCCTATGACCAGTCGTCACACGAAATAAATCTCAAGGCCCTTAACTTCTTTATGTTCAAGTTGACATGGAAAATGGAATCGAAAGATAAACTTTCATATATATGTATTTAGAGTATATCTAGGTAAGTATCTTCCTAACTTACAGCATTAATGGGTATAACTCTAATTTACAGACGACAAGAATCTTGATAGTTCGGTGTGAACGTCGTGATTAAACAATTCAAGCTGCGCGGGGGCATCACACTAAGAATGATCTGAGTTCTTTTATGAGCACTTCATGAATCAGCATTCTTCATACTTTCAAACTTCAGGACTTTTCCATCTTGATACGCCAATTATTTTTTACTTAGATTTTCTTTTGATATTCGTTTTTCAGCATATCATTGTCTTTTGATATATTGATTTTAAGCTGCATCATGAATGGATTTTCCATATTTATGCTTGAACTCATGTTTCTTTGTTGTGTGCTCAGATCACTAGAAGGTGTTCTCCCTTAAATGCTTGAACGGTCCGCAATAAAGAATTATACTTTTCGACCTTAAGCGAGAAGGGATACTTACTTTGACATAAACTAATTTTCTCTTATATTTTCGGGGTTTAGTTTCGATTATTAAGTCTTAGGCCCATGACAACGTGGTATGCATCTGCCAAACAGATAATCCTCAACCTTAAATCCACCCCCAACCTTTTCTAGTAATTATCAATTATGATAGGAATACCCTCAACCGACTGTTGAATTCCTCAATAATTATCCCTTCATACATATTCGGAGATAATTAGGTGACTACCTTCAAACGCTACAGATCGTCCATGACTTCCAAATCTTGGATGATTGTTATTCTTAGTATGATTGTCTAATGTCAAGAATTTATAAGTCACGTCTATCAGTACATCACACAACAGATAGACATAAACGTTCAAATCAGTCCTTACTAATCAAATATCAATTCTCAGTACAGTAATTTCTTCATCTCCCACATATTAATCAAAACAAGCTCATTTTCTGAGTTTTCAACTTTTTAGGATTTTCAGATGAGGCATTTTACACTTTTTAGGTATTTTCTGTGGTAACAAATACTCCCACTAAAATACTAAAACATAAAATCTTTTTGTCTTTTAGCAATTTTAACAAAAGGAACAGAAAATAACTACAGACTAGCATGCAAACATGAAATAAATCATGCAAGTAAATGCAGACAGCAAGCAAAAATATGCAGTACAGATAATATAAACTAAAATCTATATGTCATGCATCCTACATGCAAAGTCTAAAAGCTTAATTAATCCTCACAATCAACATCCGAAATTACTTTGTTTCGATCAACAATGCCATTCATCTCTAATAGTAGCAAGAACCTAGGTTATCAAAAGCCTTAGTGAAAAGATCAGCCCTCTGGTCCTTAGTACCAATTCTCTTAACCTCAATTATCTTTTTCTCATGCAATCCCTAAGAAAGTGATACTTAAGACCTATGTGTTTAGTCTTGGAATGTTGAACATGATTCTTAGTAATTGCAACAGTAGCAGTATTATCAATATAAAGAGGAGAGAAAGAAATTCTTAGCCCGTAATCGTGAAGTTGTTGTTGAATCCAAACAACTTGCGAACAGCAACTAGCAGCAGCAATATATTCAGCTTCACATGTGAAAAGAGCAACTACAGTTTGTTTCTTGCATTGCCAGGTCACCAGCCTTTCACCTAGAAATTGACATCCTCCTGATGTAGAATTGTTGTTAATTTTGCAACCTGCATAGTCTGAATCACTGTATGCTACAAGATCAAACTTGTCTTCATTTGAATACCAGATTCTGAGGTTTAGAGAATGTAACAGATAACGTAGAAATCTTTTGGCAGCTGTAAGATGATCTGTATTAGGATTAACTTGATAGCATGCACACAGACATGTTGCGAACATAATATCCGGCCTAGATGCAGTAAGATACATGAGCGATCCGATGATTGCTCGATAGTATGTAGGATCAACAGGTTCCCTTTCACAGTCTAACGAAATACCATGATTCACAGCTAGCGGGGTCAACACAGGACGTTCTTGAGTCATACCGAAACGTTCGAGTATATCATTCACATATTTTGCTTGGTGAAGAAAAATTCCATTTTCAGTTTGTTCAACTTGCAGACCAAGGAAATAGTGTAAGAGACCCAATTTACTCATCTCAAATTCATCCTTCATAACCTGCTTAAACTCATCAATGGGTTCCTAGTTAGTAGCACTGAAAATAATGTCATCCACATAAATCTGAACTAAGATAATATCATCATCTTTAACTTTCATGAACAGAGTACAATCACCGTGCCCATTTGATAACCTTTTTCGATCAGATAACTTGACAAACGTCCATACCAAGCTCTCGGGGCTTGATGTAAACCATAAAGGGCTCTTCGTAAACGGTAAAATTTGTCAGGATGAAGATGATCTTCAAAACCCGGTGGTTGACTGATATATATATACTCTTTTAAGCTTGCCATAAAGAAATGCACTCTTGATATCCATTTGATAAACTTTGAACTTCATAAATGAGGCAAAAGTCAATAAAATGCGAATAGCTTCCAATCTGGCAACATGAACAAAAACTTCATCGTAATCGAATTCAAGATCTTGCTGATAACATTTAGCAACTAATCTTGCTTTGTTACGGATAACATTGCCATCTTTGTCAAATTTGCACTTCCAAACCCACTTGAGATCAATTACTTTAGCTCCATGCGATTTAGTAACTAACTTCCAAATATTTAAATGATTGAATTGCTGAATCTCTTCTTGCATGGCCATGACCCAATCAGCATGCTTCAACGCTTCTTTTGTTGTCATTGGCTCTATTCTGGAAATATGACATGAGTACTCGTAGTAAGCAGTAGAAGCTGTCATATGAGTATCAACTTGACCATCATACTGAACCCGTCTTCTCGTTCTAACACATGCATTTGGATCTCCAATAATATTCTCTCTAGGATGAGCAGCTGTAGTTCTAGGAACTGGTTGTGCAGGAACATGTATCTCGTGATGTAGATTCGCAGTATCTCCAATATTTTCAGGATTGTCGGAACTTTCACTTGAAATATCAGATCCATAAGTATCGTACACTGGATCAACATCTTGATCTGAATCTTGAACTGGCTCATTGACTGTCGGTAAAGGAGTTGGAGTTGGAGTAGGTGCAGACACTTCAGGTTCATTCTGTAAATCAAATAGCATTTGTAACTCTACTTCATTCTCCGTCTGATCTGGAGCAAGATTGAATGAGTCAATCAGCTCATCATAGTTATAGATCCAAGGATGACTCTTAGGAGCACACATCGTTTGATTCCTTTGGACATCAACTTCAGAACACTCTTCAACACATCTCGTTTCATTGTTTAAAACTCGCTTGTTAGGAGAACTATACCCAAGAAATACTCCGGTAACCACTTTAGAATAAACCTTACTTCCTGGTTTTCTTTTCAAGATGGTACATGGTGCACCAAATGGTTCTACATGCTTCAAAGATGGTTTTCTCCTATGCAATAGCTCATAGCAAGTTTTACCCAGTCACTTAACAGTCAGAACTCGATTCATAGTGTAACAAGCATTTGCAACAGCTTCTCCCCAAAAATGAACAGGTAACGTGTAGTGACCCGAACTTTTCCATGTTTATTTATATTAATTGAATTTGATAATTACATGATTAAGTGTTTCCAACATGTTAAGCAATCAAACTTGTTAAGACTTGATTAATTTAAATAGGTTTCATATAGACAATTGACCACCCAAGTTGACCGATGATTCACGAACGTTAAAACTTGTAAAAACTATATGATGACATATATATATATATATATATATATATATATATATATATATATATATACATATATATATATATATATATATATATATATATATATATATATATATATATATATATGATTATATATAGTTAACATGATATTATGATAAGTAATTATCTCATTAGGTATTTTAACAATGAGTTATATACATAAAATTGAGTTTATTGAATTAAGAAACTCGAAACAATATATATAACGATTATCGTTATAACAACGTCTTACTAAATACATATGAATCATATTAAGATATTGATACACTATGTTTAATCATGATAAATGATAAGTACCGCAGGAAAGGAATTGGTTACTACAGACAGACCGGATGAAATAGCAGCGCTCACTCTTGCAGTAACATGTCATTAAGTGTATTAACAATGAACTACATATGTAAAAAAAAGACTACTAACTTAATGATTTCAAAACGAGACATATATGTAACGATTATCGTTGTAACAACATTTAAATGTATATATATCATACTAAGATATATTAATATATCATAATATCATGATAATGTAATAATTTAACATCTCTTTAGATATAATAAACAATGGGTTAACAACATTTAAAGAGATCGTTAACCTAAAGGTTTCAAAACAACATTTACATGTAACGACTAACGATGACTTAACGACTCAGTTAAAATGTATATACATGTAGTATTTTAATATGTATTCATACACTTTTGAAAGACTTCAAGACACTTATCAAAATACTTCTACTTAACAAAAATGCTTACAATTACATCCTCGTTCAGTTTCATCAACAATTCTACTCGTATGCACTCGTATTCATACTCGTACAATACATAGCTTTTAGATGTATGTACTATTGGTATATACACTCCAATGATCAGCTCTTAGCAGCCCATGTGAGTCACCTAACACATGTGGGAACCATCATTTGGCAACTAGCATGAAATATCTCATAAAATTACAAAAATATTAGTAATCATTCATGACTAGATTAATTGATCTCTCTCAAGTTCTATCTTCAAGTTCTAAGTGTTCTTTATAAATTCTATAAGTTCTAGTTTCATAAAATCAAGAATACTTCCAAGTTTGCTAGCTTACTTCCAATTTTGTAAAATGATCATCCAACCTCAAGAAATCTTTCTTATTTATAGTAAGATATCTTTATAATACAAGGTAATACTCATATTCAAACTTTGATTCAATTTCTATAACTATAACAATTTTATTTCGAGTGGAAATCTTACTTGAACTTGTTTTCGTGTCATGATTCTGCTTCAAGAACTTTCAAGCCATCCAAGGATCCTTTGAAGCTAGATATATTTTTCTCATTTCCAGTAGGTTTATCCACAAAACCTGAGGTAGTAATAATGTTCATAACATCATTTGATTCATATATATAAAACTACCTTATTCGAAGGTTTAAACTTGAAATCACTAGAACATAGTTTAGTTAATTCTAAACTTGTTCACAAATAAAAGTTAATCCTTCTAACTTGACTTTTAAAATCAACTAAACACATGTTCTATATCTATATGATATGCTAACTTAATGATTTAAAACCTGGAAACACGAAAAACACCGTAAAACCGGACATACGCCGAGCTGTTTTGGGTTTGATAGTTAAAAACTATTATAAACTTTGATTTAAAAATTGTTCTTCTGGGAAAATTATTTTTCTTATGAACATGAAACTATATCCAAAAGTCATGGTTAAACTCAAAGTGGAAGTATGTTTTTCAAAATGGTCATCAAGACGTCGTTCTTTCGACTGAAATGACTACCCCTTACAAAAACAACTTGTAACTTATATTTCCGACTATAAACCTATACTTTTTCTGTTTAGATTCTTAAAATATAGTTCAATATGAAACCATAGCAATTTGATTCACTCAAAACGGATTTAAAACGAAGAAGTTATGGGTAAAACAAGATTGGATAATTTTTCTTGTTGTACTACGTGAAAATTGGTAACAAATCTATATTAATCATATCCTAGTTAACTTATATTGTATTATACATGTATTCTAATATATTATGTAATCTTGGGATACCATAGACACGTATGAAAATGTTTTGACATATCATATCGACCCATGTATATATATTATTTGGAACAACCATAGACACTCTATATGCAGTAATATTGGAGTTAGCTATACAGGGTTGAGGTTGATTCCAAAAATATATATACTTTAAGTTGTGATCTAGACTGAGACGTGTATACACTGGGTCGTGGATTGGGTCAAGATAATATATATCAATTTATTTCTGTACATCTAACTATTGACAACTAGTTGTAGGTTACTAACGAGGACATCTGACTTAATAAACTTAAAACATTAAAATGTATTAGAAATGTTGTAAATATATTTTGAACATACTTTGATATATATGTACATATTTGTTATAGGTTCGTGAATCGACCAGTGGCCAAGTCTTACTTCCCGACGAAGTAAAAATATGTGAAAGTGAGTTATAGTCCCACTTTTAAAATCTAATATTTTTGGGATGAGAATACATGCAGCTTTATAAATGTTTTATAAAATAGACACAAGTACATGAAAATACTTTCTATGGTTGAACGATCGAAGGCGAATATGCCCCTTTTACTTGGTAACCTAAGAATTAGTAAACCAGTCTACTAATTGATGTGAATCCTAAAGATAGATCTATTGGGCCCAACAAACCCCATCCGTTGTAGCGGATGCTTTAGTACTTTAAGTTTTTATATCATGTCCGATGGATGTCCCGGAATGATGGGGATATTCTTATATGCATCTTGTTAATGTCGGATACCAGGTGTTCACCGTATGAATGATTTTTATCTCTATGTAAGGGATGTATTGAAATATGAAATCTTGTGGTCTATTATTATGATTTGATAATATATAAGTTAAACCTATAACTCACCAACATTTTTGTTGACGTTTTAAGCATGTTTATTCTCAGGTGATTATTAAGAGCTTCCGCTGTTGCATACTAAAATAAGGACAAGATTTGGAGTCCATGCTTGTATGATATTATGTAAAACTGCATTCAAGGAACTTATTTTTGATGTAATATATTCATATTGTAAACCATTATGTAATGGTCGTGTGTAAACGGTATATTTTAGATTATCATTATTTGATAATCTACGTAATGGTTTTTAAACGTTTATCGATAAAATAGAGGTTATGGTTGTGATAGTGCTCCAAATGAACATATATTTA
Source organism: Rutidosis leptorrhynchoides (assembly GCF_046630445.1). Taxonomy (NCBI): domain Eukaryota; kingdom Viridiplantae; phylum Streptophyta; class Magnoliopsida; order Asterales; family Asteraceae; genus Rutidosis; species Rutidosis leptorrhynchoides. The sequence continues at coordinate 278,847,254 of NC_092333.1, forward strand.
GTATCAATATCCTTCCAATATGTAAAGTTTTCAGTTGCAATTGTTCTATTTCAAGTAATATTCATTTATATTAAATAAGTGCGAAGACAAAAGGCGAAAACGAAGATTTGAAGACGCAAACGTCCAAAAAGCTCAAATGTACAAGATACAATCCAAGTGGTTCAATTTATTGATAAGATATTAAATTATACGAAAGGACGTTCGAAAATCCGGAACCGGGACCTGGGCTAACTATCAACGCCCGACTCAACGGACCAAAAATTACAAGTCTACTATGCACAAGAATATAATATAATATTTAAATAATTTTATAAATTATTTATATATTATATATACTATATTAAATAACGTCGATAAAGAAGAAAACAAAGCAATATACCTGGATCCAGCTGGCCATGCGATCGCATGGCCTGGAAGAGCAAATTCCATGCGATTGCATGGAGCCCTGTAGCATGCCAAGTATTATAAATGCAACGAATTTTGGCCAGTTTTAACACACCAATTCAATCTCTTTACTCCCTCTGTATAATAAATATATTATATATATATATATATATATATATATATATATATATATATATATATATATATATATATATATATATATATATATATATATATATATATATATATATATAATATAGTGTAGTTTTATATTAGTTAGTTTTGGGTTATGCAAAGGTTGTTTTACGGGTTTTAAAGTCGAAGTTCTGTCCGTGTAACACTACGCGATAAATAATCAATGTAAGTTATGTTATCCTTTTTAAATTAATGTCTCGTATTTAAGTTATTATTATGCTTATTTAAGCTGAAGTAATCATGATGTTGGGCTAAAATATTAAGACGGGGTAATTGGGCTTTGTACCATAATTGGGGTTTGGACAAAAGAACGACACTTGTGGAAATTAGACTATGGGTTATTAATGGGCTTTATATTTGTTTAATTAAATGATAGTTTGTTAATTTAATATAAAGATTTACAATTGGACGTACCTATAAATAACCATATACACTCGATCAGACACGATGGGCGGGATATTTATAAGTACTAATAATCGTTCATTTAACCGGACACTGGAATGGATTAATAGTCAATGGACTTATTAAAACAGGGGTGAATTATATACAAGGAAAATTGGTGTAATTATAGTTTAAGTCCCCAATTAGTTGGAATATTTAACTTCGGATATAAGGATAATTTGACGAGGACACTCGCACTTTATATTTATGGCTGATGGACTGTTATGGACAAAAACCAGATGGACATAATGAATAATCCAGGACAAAGGACAATTAACCCATGGTAATAAACTAAAATCAACACGTCAAGCATCATGATTACGGAAGTTTAAATAAGCATAATATTTTTATTTCATATTTCATCGTACCTTTATTTACTGTCATTTTAATTACTGTAATTTACTTTATCGCAATTTAAATTCTGTCATTTATATCATCGTCATTTATCTTTACGCTTTATTTAAAATCGACAAACCGGTCATTAAATGGTAAAACCCCCTTTTTATAATAATAATAATACTACTATATTACTAATATATATATATATATATATATATATATATATATATATATATATATATATATATATATATATATATATATACACACAAATATAATTGTTTAAAAATATAGTGTACGCAATAGGCCGTGTCCCTGTGGAACGAACCGGACTTACTAAAAACTATACTACTCTATGATTAGGTACACTGCCTATAGCGTTGTAGCAAGGTTTAGGTATATCTCATTTGTAAATAAATTAATTAAAACTTGTATCATATTTCATCGTATTTCGTAGTAAAAATATAACTATTTTGTATACACCCCTACGCACATCAAGTTTTTGGTGCCACTGCCGGGGACTCGGTAAAACGCTATAGTTTTAATATATATTTGTGTAAATATTTTTATATATAATTTTTAGAAAAACAATATAAAATCTTTAAAAAAAAAAAACCCTGGAATCCAAGCCCATGCGATCGCATGAGCTGGCCGTGATAATTCCATGCGATCGCATGGTAAACTCTGACACGCCTGATCAAACCCTATTCCAGCATTAATTACGTATTATTAATTATTATTATTATTTAAACCTAATTAAGGTTTATTAAATTATTATTCAGTTTTAGTTTTTAATTTAAATTTGTATTATAAGTTTTATTTAGTTTTATTAATATATAAAATTAATACTTTTAAAAATAATAATATAAAAATAATATTTTTATAAAAATAAGTAATTTTATCATTTTTTTGTCTCTTTTTATAAATTGTATATTTTAGTCACTTGTATATTTATCGTTCGTAATTAGTTATAAAATTAGTTTTTGTCGTAGTTTATTTTTATTTCCAGATTTCTAAGTTTTGCCGTAAAATCCCTTAAGTGCTTTTTCTTTAGAATTAAGATTTAGGCGCTTTAGAATTTTGCGACGCCGTTTTTCGCTTTAGTTTTTAAGAGATTTAGTGCCTAATAACGAAATTGCCGTTTTCCGAATAAAATTGCATTTACCTTCAGACCTTTAGGCGCAACTTTTTAGATATAAGTTTTAGACTTTTTAGTTTCGACGTTTTTCTTTCTTATTTTTATTTTTCGACGTTTTTTTTTCTTTTTCGTTTCTACGCGCTAGTTTTTAGGATATATTTTAATTTAGGATTGTAAGCGATTAAATTAATAGACACCAATTTTCTGGTTCGTAGTAATAGTTGGATTTGTTAGTGGCGAGTTGTGGGCTTCCGATTTAAATGGTCCTGGCTACCTGCTGCATCTTTTGGCTATTCGAAACGTGGGCAAAATCAGAAAAGTCTATTAATTTAAAATTTAAGTAATAAGTGTAGTATGGAAAATCTCGAAATTTTTTTTTGGAAACTCTTTATGACATACGAAATCAATACCCTCAAACGGGTGTTGATGATAATTCGTTCGGTCAATATTGGATCACGAATGACGAAACAATAACTGGTTGTGAAATCTGTGGAAATTATCACTCAACATGGGAATGTTATTATTACGTTCCTATGGAAAATCATGCACCCATGGAACCTGAATGGAATGATTATGAAGAATACAATTCACATTGGGATTATTCCCAAGAATATATCCAAACTCAACAACCAAAGGACGAGGAAAATTATGTGTCTGAAAATTCTTTAGATTATATGAAAATCAAACTCGAAGAACTTGATGCTCAAAATGAACAAATGAGAGAGTTTGTAAATAGGCAAGCTGAAACTCTATCAGATTACACACCTGCTAATCTGAGGAGTATTGTGCAAGAAAATCTCATATCATCAAATTTTGATGAATTCGAGAGCTCCGAAATCACGAATTATCCCGATGATACTTTTTATTCAGCTTTACCAATTTCACAACATATCGACACATTAGCCTCTACCGACGAAATCAACGATCAATTAATGAATGAATAAGAAGTAAGGGTGGCAAATTGGTACTCTTGGGAAAACGATAACGTTGAAAATTTTACCCCCGAGACCAAAATGATGGGACCGATAAGTACCGTTAATGAAGAAGAATCTACTTCAATCCCGAAATTCACCATTCCACAACCTTCCAACCCAATATTCTCAATAGAAGAGTCATCTACCGAAGATGAACTACAAGCTGTAATAGATATTGACACCTCGAATTTCACCCAATTGGGTAACAGAGGTGAAAACTTTGATCCCGAGAATGAACGAAAGGAAATGTTAGGAATTGTCCACCCTATAGAAATATGTATGTCGGTGTATATCGATCCATTTCACCAAGAACCAGAAAAGAGACATATCCATTTACTAAAAGTTACACTTAAAAAAGAATTAAGTAGTGACGATCGGGTGGGTCTAAACTTTAAACCCATTGATATATTTTATACCACCCGAGATGTACATAACTGGCTCACTATTTTAATTCGTGGAACTTATTCTACCGACTTTACATGTCGTCAGCTAAGTATGGGGAAGTCTAACCCCACTTAACGTTAAATTAGGGGTTCAGGTTAGTGCATAACTCGTTAATGAACATACATGATAAGTTAGGGTAAAATACGCATTTTCAAAAATTAACAAATAGTTCAGAAAAGCAACCGTTTTTGAAGAAAAACATGTGTGATAAAACAACAAAAGGAATGAATGATGAGGCGCGCCATCTATCATTCGACGAGCTTTGTAATTACAAACTGGGTATTTTTAATCACTTTTCTACACTTATCACCCTCATGAATTTATAAATATAGTATGATTTCATGCAAATGAGGGCATTGCATGATCTCAAGTGTGGGGAAGGGTTATAAATTCTCTCGGGTTTATACTTGTCTTATTTCTAAATATTGTGAAAATTTTAAAAATTTTCAACTAAATGAATTCAAAATCATTTTTATACATATTTATGAACGATAAAACTAGGTGATAATACCGAAATTATTGTTACCTCGGAAAGGACATAAATTGAGAAACAACCTAAAACGCTTGAATTCATTTAAAATGGAATAAAGGAGAATAAAAAGGCAAAGAAAGAAACTAAGTGTGGGGAGAATGTACCAAGTTATTCAATTAAAAAACTATCTATCACATGTTTCTATAAAGTTATTGCAGGTGTTTTTGTTTTGAACTATATTGACTGTTTTACCCGCAATATTATAATAAAGATAAAAGAAAAGATGGATCTACACGATAAATCAATTCCATCATTAAAAGGAAGTAAAGTCTTCCGAAAAACACACGCGCTTCTTGATTTAGGTCAAGAAGTTGTCGTCCAAACCAGCTGTAGGTTGACGAAAAATCTAGAAAAGTCATCTCTAAAATCAGCAGGAAATCCACGGACCTCAGCATCAAACAGGGTCGCCAAGTGGTCAGACTTATCCTAACCATGAGAGGATCTGTCTCGTAAAATGAAGAGGGCGCCGTGCAAATTAGCTTGATAAGACTAATGAATCAGACCCCCAGAAAGGATAATCTCCTTAAAGATTAAAAAATCAGCATTTAAGCCTGATATTACTCAGTCCTTGAGATTCACTTTAAAGATTGAGAATTACAAACTCATGGATTTTGATGAAATCTAAACTCGAGCTTGAACGAGAAAATATTTTGATCAAATTAAAATCGATTTGTTTTCTGAAAAACCATTTTCAATGCGTTCATTACTATTGAACGTAAAATCCTAGGAATTCACCTGGAATTCATTAGGTCACCTGAACCAAATCGGATGTCAACCGTAAGAACGGTGGTTGCATAGCATGGTCGAAGACAGTACCTTGTGCCAGACCGAAAAATTATAGGGTGATCTTTACTATTTGTAGTGACCCGTCCTAATCCATCCGGACGAATACATTACATTTGGTTACATCGCGAGGTACTTTACCTCTATATGATACATTTTACAAACATTGCATTCGTTTTTAAAAGACAAACTTTCATTTCATCGAAAGTGGATGGCATGCATACCATTTCATAATATATCCAACTATAATTGACTTAATAATAATCTTGATGAACTCAACGACTCGAATGCAACGTCTTTTGAAATATGTCATGAATGACTCCAAGTAGTATCTCTAATATGAGCAAATGCACAGCGGAAGATTTCTTTTATACCTGAGAATAAACATGCTTTCAAGTGTCAACCAAAAGGTTGGTGAATTCATAGGTTTATCATAAAACAATAAAATTCATCATTTTGATAGACCACAAAATTTAAATCCTGCATGGTACAAATAGGCCCGAATCCTATACCCACCTGTAATGTACATGCGATATCTTTTAAATACAGTACACCTTTCTCGTGTACGAAATCATCTTTCATAAATCTTAGTAACCGTACACATATCTGTGCACAAAAATAACATACACATAACCTGTGTATAAAATCATTCTCTCGATACATAACATTCATATCAATTGGTGGCAATTATCATGTCCACATAATTCAACGGTAGCAATTATCATGTCCACATAATTCAACAATAATCTGCAGAACTTCTGTCTGCATAATAATTCATTCGAGGAATGTTTTGCTTGTGTCTATCTCATCAAACATTTATAAAAGCATTTCATGTATTCGCAGTTCAAAATATATTTCAAAAGCATTTAATAAAGCAATTGTAAAAACAGCACATGTATTCTCAGTCCCAAAAATATAAAGAGTAAAAAGGGAGCAAATGAACTCACCGTATTGTTTCTTGTAGTAAAAATACATATAACGACATTGAACAACTAAACAATGCAAGGTTGGCCTCGGATTCACAAACCTATATCATTTGTATATTTATTAATATACATAAATGTAATTGAACATATATATATATATATATATATATATATATATATATATATATATATATATATATATATATATATATATATATATATATATATATATATATATATATATATATATATATATATATATATATATTTATTAGTTATATCCTTTTTATATATCTTTGTAGTTATTTAGGATTTATTCTAAACTTCATTAGAAACATATTCTTTATTTATGTAAATCATATCTTAATTTATATATTATATGGGATATTATTTTAATTATAGTAAATGTAATAAATATCTTTTACGAAACTAATATTTATTTGTTAAAAATGGTAGTTTTGATAATAATAAGTTACTAATAATAATAATAATAACTTTATTAGTAATGATAATACTACTAATAATAATAGTAATAATGATATTGTTAAAAATGATACTTTTATCTAATTATAAGATTAATGATACTAATAGCTACAAAAGTGATATTAATACTAATATTAATGAAAATGATAATAACTTGTGTTATTTTCATAAAAATAATAATAATAATAATCTATAATACTTAGTAACAATACTAACAATACTTATAATACTTATATTTAATGATGATAATAATAAATTGTAGTACGATAGTTATAATATTACTTAACTTGACAATGATAATAATAATATTCATTTTTGTAATTATAATCATAATGATAATAAAAATAATAGTTACCACTTGTATTAATAATAATAATAACAATAACGATAATTTTAATTCTAATACTAATAATAATAATGGTGATATTACTAATAATAATAATAATAATAATAATAATAATAATAATAATAATAATAATAATAATAATAATAATGCTTATACTAGTAGTAAAATGATAACATTTATATGTTTAGGTGAAAATAATAATATTAATAATAACATTAATAATGAGAAAAATCATATTTGTAACTATAATCTTAATACGATAATAAAAAAGAAATTTCTATCTTAATGCTTATATTTGTAATAATAATTTTGATAGTTATAATTCTAATACTAATGACAATAATGATAATAATAATAAAAATCATAATAATCATAATATATAATAATATTAATACTAATACTTAATATTAACATAACAATAATAATAATAATAATAATAATAATAATAATAATAATAATAATAATAATAATAATAATAATAATAATAATAATAATAATAATAATAATAATAATAATAATAATAATTAAAAGAAATATATAAAGTGTATACCCTTCTTAAAAAGAATTGCTTCGAACGGGACTCGAACTCTAGACCTCCCGCTAACCCGCTAACCCACTTAACCACGGCTCCAACCATTCCTTTATGTCTTATTCCACCTTTTAATTTCTATAAGCCGTCCCTAAAACTCTTCCTTATTCCTTCTTCTACCCAAGAACAAGTCGACCAGAGCATACTAAACAAATTAATCCATTTCAAAACAAGTTTAAATTTTTTAATAGAAACAGAAACGGCATATGGGTGACTAAATTGATTAAAACATCAGAAAATATAAAAAAATAAAAATAAAAAGGCTGTATCAGTTCGTATGAACCCAAAATCAAATTGGCATTTTAAGGATGTTTCAGAATATACTTATAACATGAAAGATATTTTAGATCATTATTAGAAACTATATGATCCGTTAATTTAACCTAATTCATAACAGAAACTTCGAATTTTGTTCAAGAACAAAGTTTGACTTTTGAGTTTAAAAACTTTGACTCTGAAATTTGGATTCGTTATAAAGATTTAGAAGATCATCTCTTGCAGAAAGATTTAATGAAACAATCCTAATAGAATGACATTATTACAATTTGAGTTTAAATGCAAAATCAAACTTTTAAAAAAATTGAAGTAACACAGAGTCGACGGCTTCAGCTATCGGTTTCTGTTTCAATTTAATAACTTGAAATTAATTAATGTTGGTATTTGATATGGATAGTGAAGAGAGATAGGAATGACAGGATTACAGTGTGAATTGTTGATTGATTAAATTCCATATATGGTAGACAGGATATTCGTTTTAATAAGAAAAGAACAGAAATAATAGAAACTAGACAAAGACATTTAACAGCATCGAATAATTGCTGATTGGGGTAAAATATTGATCAGACAAGAAAATCAAATGAGAGGATGAAGATAAGAGATTAAACAGATATGTATGTCGACTAGAGTGTAAATCCAAAAACTATCTGATCCTTCACGTAATCTATATCTGTTTTTATAAAAAAAAAATCACCTACTATTAATAATGAAAAAGTATAATCATATTATTAATGGTGTTGTTATAATAAATAATAATAATAATTTTATTAGTAATTATAAATAATGATAAATGATATTAATAATAATATCAATAATAATAATACTAATAAAATGTCAAAATGATACTAATGATAATAACGATAAAAAAATGAAATTTAATAAATAAATAAAATGCTAACTTTTGAAAAACAAAAGTAGCTAATAATTTATTTACATCCTAACCAATTTATAAATTCAATCACTCTTTTATCTTAAAACTATTATTTTGATAACTCAAGAATTATTAGCATTTTATAAATTACTATTTTAACAGTAATATTAATATTAATTTTAAATAGTGATAATGAAGGTAGTAACATTAATATTAGTGATAATACAATAACTATATTTTAATTTGAAATTATATAAATAAATATTATAATTTGTTACTTATGATATTTATAAATTATTTATAATACTGTGTTCATACGAATAACTATGTATAAAATTTATACATAGGTTACATATATTAACTTACCATTTTTACTATGTAATTATTTGTTATTAATCTTCGTCAATAAAAATGAGTATTCTTAAATAGTGTATTTAAAGTTTCACAAATAATATATATATATATAACAATTACATAAAACGTTTTTACTACATAAATGAATAGATTAAATATTCATATATACTGAATTTCATAAACTTGAAATATAATATTATACCTTAAATGTTTTGTTAATGTTTTCAAGTTATTATATACCTACAGATATTTATATAAATATATAAACATGCTTATTTGCAAACAATAGTTCGTGAATCGTCGGGAGTAGTCAAAGGTTAAATGAACCAATGTAAACAGTTCAAAAATTTTAAGACTCAATATTACAGATTTTGCTTATCGTATCGAAATCAAATAAGATTCAAGTTTAAATTTGGTCAGAAATTCCCGGGTCATCACAGTACCTACCCGTTAAAGAAATTTCGTCCCGAAATTTGAGTGAGGTCGTCATGGCTAACAATAAATATGTTTTCCTGACGAATATGAGCTGATAAATAGAGTTTTATCATTATTGAATAATATAGATAAAACGATTTTATTACTCGAAGCGTACGACTGAAGCTATCATTAAATAGTGAAATGAGATAGACAAGTTTCATCATAACTTTTCACTAGTCATGGTTGAATTCCGGAATTCAAGGGATTTAAAGATAATCTTCGAAATCTATATAAGGTTTGATTCTTTAGTAATTAGAGAAATTAGGATCCTCTTTGATTAATTGCGATAATCTGTTTCGATTGCTTTGTCGGATATTTCACTATCAATTCGCCCTCTCCATTTCCTTTATATTTTGGAGTTCCATGTTTTTGTTTTCTCTTCCCGACTTTAAGTCAAGCGAATAATGGTCCAGAATTCATAGATATGAAGTTTCAAATGAACATGACTAATGTTCTAAGAAAGAATTCGAAATAGCACGATCTGATTTGTTAAATTACCAGAAAATTTGGAAAAAAATAGAATTATCAAGAAATTATGTTCTTGATATGTTTAGAATTCTGATAGAATGTAAGAGTCGTGTAACATAGAGCATGACGACGGTATGATCTGTGAATCATCACGTTTCATTAGAAACTCAGCATGACTTACTGTAATATAATCACGTTGATCAAGTGTCATTATATTATACTAATTCATGCATCAATTTCTTTAAATTTCTCCAGAATTCATTCATAAATTAAACTTAAATTTTATAGAAGTTTCCAATATAATGAAACACAGGAAGCACGAAGAGGTATATAATTTCGGACGAGAATATTTATGAAAATATCCTCAGAAATATCGAAGATATTTATGATGATATTTTGGAATTTCTAAGTTCGAAGGTTGATGAAGAAAAATTTTTCGCAAGATTTTAACATGACCTCGGAGCAAGATATTCTCTAAAGATTTCATCGGATCAAGAATTACTTGGATCCTTTGAATATAGAGTTTAGTCCTTGTATTTGTCCTTGGTCTTCTTCATGGTTAGCTCAATCCGTTTTCCAGTTCCAACTTTTTTTGAGCTTTTCCTACATACTATTCTTTATCATCAAACTTTTGGCTGTTGAGGTCTTTTACAGTTTTTGTTGCTTCATTCAACTTTTCAAAATTCAAAGCATTAATTCGTAGACTGGGTGCTTTTCAGAATTTCAGAATGAAAGATCATAATTCTAAGAGATAAAGGTTATATATATACATATAACTGTTGATGTAGAAACGTTGCGAGATTCGAAATACTGATTGATGATTCCCAGTAATTGGTATGGAAATTATAGTTACAGAACGCGGATGAGTATATGATAGGGTATTAATGAATAAATATAGTAATTAATCGAAGTGACGTTTGCCAAAGAGTAGTGAAGTTGCTGGTACATTTACTGTTAATGTGGTAGGATTTAAACAGTTCCCCGGTAACGAAGGCGAAAAGACAACGTATATATCAAGGTTATATTAAGGTTGTTTCGAACGAAAAGTCAAAGTTGACTTGCTGAAGCTGTGACAAAATTTACTACTTTGAAAGGGATTATAAAGTTATTTTGGGTAATATTAATGCTAAAGGATCTAGCACAGATACATATTAAACGTTTACTTAGGTTCCGAGAGTTTTTCAGGTGCATAACTATATGCATCAATTTTTTTCTTCCGTAGATGAAGTGCGGCTTATTCATCCTCCCGATTGAGGTGTTTTCAAGAATCATGAAAGGTTTGAACGCAGATTGTAATCGTCGAGATACAAACGAGGTTTAAGGCGAAATCAAGTGGGAAACTTGAAGAAATGTTTAGTTTCATATGTTATAATCAATATTTTAATTCATTTTAATTGTCCAATGTCGGTAGTCCACAGTTGATAGTCCACAGTTAACAGTCCCATAATTCATATATTGCTTAATATAAAATATTCAAATTAATTAATACGTATTCGTGACCCGTATACGTCTCAGACTCGGTCATAACTCAAACTATATATATTATTGTAGAATCAACCTCAATCCTGTATAGCTAACTCCAGCATTACTGCATATAGAGTGTCTATGCTTATTCCAAATAATATATATAGATGCGTCGATATGATATGTCAAAACCTTGTATACGTGTCCCGATATTTAAAGTGCGTAAAATAAATAACAGAAATTAAATGACGATAAATAAAATTGCGAGAATGAAAATTGCGATAAATAAATTGCGATAAATAAATATAATAGGAATTAACGGTTAGCTAGGAACAGTTAGCTAGGATTTTGTTAGCGTGAATTCTTAACAAAATTCCTCATAGTTAATTTGTCTGTTTCTAACAAATTTTATTTTGTCAAATGTTTTCTTCATTATGCCACTTGTTGGATTCTGATATGTCAAAATCCAAATATGAAATTGAATGAAAATGGTTATTCTGTGGTGAATGGATACGTATATCGGTGGTTGTAAATAGAATAGTAAATGACTGTTGAATCAGATTCGAAGAACGTACATTGTAACTTATTAATGTGAAATCTAAATATTCCTCGGGTATTACCTACCCGTTAAAATATTTTCACCATTAACAGTTTGTACGAAAGAATTTAAATTACAATCTTTATGAAAATATTTATATACATATATATTTTCTTCAGATGTAATCATGGATTTAATGAGTCAATATGATATTAACCTCATTTGATTTACCGTTAGAATAAGAATATATCATCTCTAAAACATTAGAGATTACATAATCGCCATATCGAACGAAGATAAATGATGTAGAACGATATGTAGAACGAAGATTATACTTCGAGGTATAGAATGAGATGTTGAGGCATGTGATGTTGACACTTGGGTTGTTGGTGGTACTGTTGGTGCCGGTGATGTTGCTGAAGCTGGTAAATTTTGCACCATATTCTCCAAATTTATTTCTCGAGCGCGAAGTTTGTTGACTTCTTCTATTATTCCGGGATGATTGTCGGTTGAAATGAGCGAATGAATAAGTTTTAAAATAATCATGTCGAGTTATCCGGGAAATGAGGGTGAAAATGGTGTTTCGGACTAGTTCACTGGTAAGTGCTTCGGGTTTTTCGTCAAGAGGTAAATTTGGTTGGTGAAAAGGATCGCCTTTTTCGTGTCTCCATTGATTAAGTCGACTACGAACCCTTCATATGAATTGGGGGTGGCTGATTGATGGATTCATTCTGGTGACACCGCTTTCGGAGCTTAGGTGATTATCCATGTCGGAATAGCTGTCGGAATAACTATCGGAATAGCTATCGAAATCTGAGAGACTCGAACTGATTGAGGGATTCATCTCGTACGATCAGATGAAGGATTTTCGATAAGAAATAGATTATAGGATGTAGATTAGTACTCTGCAATACATAATTTACATATGCATATATAATACTAAAATTTCATAAGTTACGGAGGAATCTACTGAAGCTGTCAGGCAAAGGTAACAATAACAGATACGATAAAATATGAATTTATCTATACACTGTCTATGCAATAGAGGCAGTAAGACGTGTCTAGACTTTAAGGATGATAAGCAAATAATTTTTAACACTAATGATAAGCAAAACTTTTGACATGCAGACACGGTCGAAGTCTAGACTCACTAATGCATTTAAACAACTACTAGTTAGACACACTTATGCAAGACCTGGTTCGCTAAGACCACCGCTCTGATACCAACTGTAGTGACCCGTCCTAATCCATCCAGATGAAAACATTACATTTGGTTACATCGCGAGGTACTTGACCTCTATATGATACATTTTACAAACATTGCATTCATTTTTAAAAGACAAACTTTCATTTCATCGAAAGTGGATGGCATGCATACCATTTCATAATATATCCAACTATAATTGACTTAATAATAATCTTGATAAACTCAATAACTCGAATGCAATGTCTTTTGAAATATGTCATGAATGACTCCAAGTAGTATCTCTAACATGAGCAAATGCACAGCGGAAGATTTCTTTCATACCAGAGAATAATCATGATTTCAAGTGTCAACCAAAAGGTTGGTGAGTTCATAGGTTTATCATAAAACTATAACATTCATCATTTTGATAGACTACAAAATTTAAATCCTGCATGGTACAAATGGGCCCGAATCCTATACCCACCTGTAATGTACATGCGATATCTTTTAAATACAGTACACCTTTCTCGTGTACGAAATCATCTTTCATAAATCTTAGTAACCGTACACATATCTCGTGCACAAAAATAACATACACATAACCTGTGTATAAAATCATTCTCTCGATACATAACATTCATATCAATTGGTGGCAATTATCATGTCTACATAATTCAACGGTGGCAATTATCATGTCCACATAATTCAACGGTGGCAATTATCATGTCCACATAATTCAACAATAATCCACAAAACTTCTGTCTATATAATAATTCATTCGAGGGATGTTTTGCTTGTGTCTATCTCGTCAAACATTTATAAAAGCATTTCATGTATTCGCAGTTCAAATATATTTCAAAAGCATTTAATAAAGCAATTGTAAAAACAGCGCATGTATTCTCAGTCCCAAAAATATAAAGAGTAAAAAGGGAGCAAATGAACTCACCGTATTGTATCTTGTATTAAAAAATACATATAACGACATTGAACAACTAAACAATGCAAGGTTGGCCTCGGATTCACGAACCTATATCATTTGTATATTTATTAATATACATAAATGTAATCGAACACACACATATATAAATTTATTAGTTATATCCTTTTTATATATCTTTGTAGTTATTTAGGATTTATTCAAAACTTCATTAGAAACATATTCTTTATTTATGTAAATCATATCTTAATTTATATATCATATGGGATATTATTTTAATTATAGTAAATGTAATAAATATCTTTTACGAAACTAATATTTATTTGTTAAAAATGGTAGTTTTGATAATAATAAGTTACTAATAATAATAATAATAATAACTTTATTAGTAATGATAATACTACTAATAATAATAGTAATAATGATATTGTTAAAAATGATACTTTTATCTAATTATAAGATTAATGATACTAATAGTTACAAAAGTGATATTAATACTAATATTAATGAAAATGATGATAACTTGTGTTATTTTCATAACAATAATAATAATAATAATCAATAATACTTAGTAACAATACTAACAATACTTATAATACTGATATTTAATGATGATAATAATAAATTGTAGTACGATAGTTATAATATTACTTAACTTGACAATGATAATAATAATATTTATTTTTGTAATTATAATCAAAATGATAATAAAAATAATAGTTACCACTTGTATTAATAATAATAATAACAATAACGATAATTTTAATTCTAATACTAATAATAATAATGGTGATATTACTAATAATAATAATAATAATAATAATAATAATAATAATAATAATAATAATAATAATAATAATAAAAATAATAATAATAATGATTATACTAGTAGTAAAATGATAACATTTATATGTTTAGGTGAAAATAATAATATTAGTAATAACATTAATAATGAGAAAAATCATATTTGTAAGTATAATCTTAATATGATAATAAAAATGAAATTTCTATCTTAATGCTTATATTTGTAATAATAATTTTGATAGTTATAATTCTAATACTAATTACAATAATGATAATAATGATAATAATCATAATAATCATAATATCTAATAATATTAATACTAATACTTAATATTAACATAATAATAATAATAATAATAATAATAATAATAATAATAATAATAATAATAATAATAATAATAATAATAATAATAATAATAATAATTAAAAGAAATATATAAAGTGTATAGCCTTCTTAAAAAGAATTGCTTCGAACGGGACTCGAACTCTGGACCTCTCGCTAACCCGCTAACCCACTTAACCACGGCTCCAACCATTCCTTTTGGTTTTATTCCACCTTTTAATTTCTATAAGCCGTCCCTAAAACTCTTCCTAATTCCTTCTTCTACCCAAGAACAAGTCGACCAGAGCATACTAATCAAATTAATCCATTTCAAAACAAGTTTAAATTTTTCAATAGAAACAGAAACGGCATATGGGTGACTAAATTGATTAAAACATCAGAAAATATAAAAAAATAAAAATAAAAAGGCTGTATCAGTTCGTATGAACCCAAAATCAAATTGGCATTTTAAGGATGTTTTAGACTATACTTATAACATGAAAAATATTTTAGATCATTATTAGAAACTATATGATCCGTTAATTTAACCTAATTCATAACAGAAACTTCGAATTTTGTTCAAGAACAAAGTTTGACTTTTGAGTTTAGAAACTTTGACTCTGAAATTTGGATTCGTTATAAAGATTTGAAAGATCATCTCTTGCAGAAAGATTTAATGAAACAATCCTAACAGAACGAAATTATTACAATTTGAGTTTAAATACAAAATCAAACTTTTAAAAAAATTGAAGTAACACAGAGTCGACGGCTTCAGCTATCGGTTTCTGTTTCAATTTAACAACTTGAAATTAATTAATGTTGGTATTTGATATGGATAGTGAAGAGAGATAGGAATGACAGGATTACAGTGTGAATTGTTGATTGATTAAATTCCATATATGGTAGACAGGATATTCGTTTTAATAAGAAAAGAACAGAAATAATAGAAACTAGATAAAGACATTTAACAGCATCGAATAATTGCTGATTGTGGTAAAGCAGAAAAGAAAATCAAATGAGAGGAAGAAGATAAGAGATTAAACATATATGTATGTCGACTAGAGTGTAAATCCAAAAACTATCTGATCCTTCACGTAATCTATATCTGTTTTTATAAAAAAAATCACCTACTATTAATAATGAAAAAGTATAATCATATTATTAATGGTGTTGTTATAATAAATAATAATAATAATTTTATTAGTAATTATAAATAATGATAAATGATATTAATAATAATATCAATAATAATAATACTAATAAAATGTCAAAATGATACTAATGATAATAACGATAAAAAAAATGAAATTTAATAAATAAATAAAAATGCTAACTTTTGAAAAACAAAAGTAGCTAATAATTTATTTACATCCTAACCAATTTATAAATTCAATCACTCTTTTATCTTAAAACTATTATTTTGATAACTCTAGAATTATTAGTATTTTATAAATTACTATTTTAACAGTAATATTAATATTAATTTTTAATAGTGATAATGAAGGTAGTAACAATAATATTAGTGATAATACAATAACTATATTTTAATTTGAAATTATATAAATAAATATTATAATTTGTTACTTATGATATTTATAAATTATTTATAATACTGTGTTCATGCGAATAACTATGTATAAAATTTATACATAAGTTACATATATTAACTTACCATTGTTACTATATAATTATTTGTTATTAATCTTCGTCAATAAAAATGAGTATTCTTAAATAGTGTATTTAAAGTTTCACAAATACAATATATATATATATAACTATTACATAAAAAGTTTTTACTACATAAATGAATAGATTAAATATTCATATATACTGAATTTCATAAACTTGAAATATAATATTATACCTTAAATGTTTTGTTAATGTTTTCAAGTTATTATATACCTACAGATATTTATATAAATATATAAACATGCTTATTTGCAAACAATAGTTCGTGAATCGTCGGGAGTAGTCAAAGTTTAAATGAACCAATGTAAACAGTTCAAAAATTTTAAGACTCAATATTACAGACTTTGCTTATCGTATCGAAATCAAATAAGATTCAAGTTTAAATTTGGTCGGAAATTCCCGGGTCATCACAGTACTTACCAGTTAAAGAAATTTCGTCCTGAAATTTGAGTGAGGTCATCATGGCTAACAATAAATATGTTTTCCTGACGAATATGAGGTGATAAATAGAGTTTTATCATTATTGAATAATATAGATAAAACGATTTGATTACTCGAAGCATACGACTGAAGCTATCATTAAATAGTGAAATGAGATAGACAAGTTTCATCATAACTTTTCACTAGTCATGGTTGAATTCCAGAATTCAAGGGATTTAAAGATAATCTTCGAAATCTATATAAGATTTGATTCTTTAGTAATTAGAGAAATTAGGATCCTCTTTGATTAATTGCGATAATCTGTTTCGATTGCTTTGTCGGATATTTCACTATTAATTCGCCCTCTCCATTTCCTTTATATTTTGGAGTTCCATGCTTTTGTTTTCTCTTCCCGACTTTAAGTCAAGCGAATAATGGTCCAGAATTCATAGATATGAAGTTTCAGATGAACATGACTAATGTTCTAAGAAAGAATTCGAAATAGCACGATCTGATTTGTTAAATTACCAGAAAATTTGGAAAAAAATAGAATTATCAAGAAATTATGTTCTTGATATGTTTAGAATTCTGATAGAATGTAAGAGTCGTGTAACATAGCACATGATGACGGTATGATCTGTGAATCATCACGTTCCATTAGAAACTCAGCATGACTTACTGTAATATAATCACGTTGATCAAGTGTCATTATATTATACTAATTCATGCATCAATTTCTTTACATTTCTCCAGAATTCATTCATAAATTAAACTTAAATTTTACAGAAGTTTCCAATATACTGAAACACAGGAAGCACGAAGAGGTATATAATTTCGGACGAGAATATTTATGAAAATATCCTCAGAAATATTGAAGATATTTATGATGATATTTTGGAATTTCTAAGTTCGAAGGTTGATGAAGAAAAATTTTTCGCAAGATTTTAACATGACCTCGTAGCAAGATATTCTCTAAAGATTTCATCGGATCAAGAATTACTTGGATCCTTTGAATATAGGGTTTAGTCCTTGTATTTGTCCTTGGTCTTCTTCATGGTTAGCTCAATCCGTTTTTCATTTCCAACTTTTTTGAACTTTTCCTACATACTATTCTTTATCATCAAACTTTTGGCTGTTGAGGTCTTTTACAGTTTTTGTTGCTTCATTCAACTTTTCAAAATTCAGAGCATTAATTCGCAGACTGGGTGCTTTTCAGAATTTCAGAATGAAAGATCATAATTCTAAGAGATAAAGGTTATATGTATACATATAACTGTTGATTTAGAAATGTTGCGAGATTTGAAATACTGATTGCTGATTCCCAGTAATTGGTATGGAAATTATCGTTACAGAACGCGGATGAGTATATGATAGGGTATTAATGAATAAATATAGTAATTTATCGAAGTGACTTTCGCCAAAGAGTAGTGAAGTTGCTGGTACGTTTACTGTTAATGTGGTGGGATTTAAACAGTTCCCCGGTAACGAAGGCGAAAAGACAACGTATATATCAAGGTTATAATAAGGTTGTTTTGAACGAAAAGTCAAAGTTGACTTGCTGAAGCTGTGACAAAATTTACTACTTTGAAAGGGATTGTAAAGTTATTTTAGTTAATATTAATGCTAAAGGATCTAGCACAGATACATGTTAAACGTTTACTCAGGTTCCGAGAGTTTTTCAGGTGCATAACTATATGCATAATTTTTTTTTCTTCCGTAGATGAAGTGCATGAAGTGCGGTTGATTCATCCTCCCGATTGAGGTGTTTTCCAGAATCATGAAAGGTTTGAACGCAGATTGTAATCGTCGAGATACAAACGAGGTTTAAGGTGAAATCAAGTGGCAAACTTGAAGAAATGTTTAGTTTCATATGTTATAATCAATATTTTAATTCATTTTAATTGTCCAATGTCGGTAGTCTACAGTTGATAGTCCACAGTTAACAATCCCATAATTCATATATAGCTTAATATAAAATATTCGAATTAATTAATACGTATTCATGACCCGTATACGTCTCAGACTCGGTCACAACTCAAACTATATATATTATTGTAGAATCAACCTCAACCCTATATAGCTAACTCCAGCATTACTGCATATAGAGTGTCTATGGTTATTCCAAATAATATATATAGATGCGTCGATATGATATGTCAAAACCTTGTATACGTGTTCCGATATTTAAAGTGCGTAAAATAAATAACAGAAATTAAATGACGATAAATAAAATTGCGAGAATTAAAATTGCGATAATTAAATTGCGATAAATAAATTGCGATAAATAAATATAATACGGAATTAACGGTTAGCTAGGAAAAGTTAGCTAGGATTTTGTTAGCGTGAATTCTTAACAAAATTTCTCATAGTTAATTTGTCTGTTTCTAACAAATTTTATTTTTTCAAATGTTTTCTTCATTATGCCACTTGTTGGATTATGATATGTCAAAATCCAAATATGAAATTGAATGAAAATGGTTATTCTGCGGTGAATGGATACGTATATCGGTGGTTGTAAATAGAATAGTAAATGACTGTTGAATCAGATTCGAAGAACGTACATTGTAACTTATTAATGTGAAATCTAAATATTCCTCGGGTATTACCTACCCGTTAAAATATTTTCACCATTAACAGTTTGTACGAAAGAATTTTAATTACAATCTTTATGAAAATATATATATACATATATATTTTCTTCAGATGTAATCATGGATTTAATGAGTCAATATGATATTAACCTCATTTGATTTACCGTTAGAATAAGAATATATAATCTCTAAAACATTAGAGATTACATAATCGCCATATCGAATGAAGATAAATGATGTAAAACGATATGTAGAACGAGGATTATACTTCGAGGTATAGAATGAGATGTTGAGGCATGTGATGTTGACACTTGGGTTGTTGGTGGTACTGTTGGTGCCGGTGATGTTGCTGAAGCTGGTAAATTTTGCACCATATTCTCCAAATTTATTTCTCGAGCGCGAAGTTTGTTGACTTCTTCTATTATTCCGGGATGATTGTCGGTTGAAACGAGCGAATGAATAAGGTTTAGAATAATCATGTCGAGTTATCTGGGAAATGAGGGTGAAAATGGTGTTTCGGACTAGTTCACTGGTAAGTGCTTCGGGTTTTTCGTCAAGAGGTAAATTTGGTTGGTGAAAAGGATCGCCTTTTTCGCGTCTCCATTGATTAAGTCGACTACGAACCCTTCAGATGAATTGGGGCTGGCTGATTGATGGATTCATTCTGGTGACACCGCTTTCGGAGCTTAGGTGATTATCCGTGTCGGAATAGCTGTCGGAATAACTATCGAAATAGCTATCGAAATCTGAGAGACTCGAACTGATTGAGGGATTCATCTCGTACGATCAGATGAAGGATTTTTGATAAGAAATAGATTATAGGATGTAGATTAGTACTCTGCAATACATAATTTACATATGCATATATAATACTAAAATTTCATAAGTTACGGAGGAATCTACTGAAGCTGTCAGGCAAAGGTAACAATAACAGATACGATAAAATATGAATTTATCTATACACTGTCTATGCAATATAGGCAGTAAGACGTGTCTAGACTTTAAGGATGATAAGCAAATAATTTTTGACACTAATGATAAGCAAAACTTTTGACATGCAGACACGGTCGAAGTCTAGACTCACTAATGCATTTAAACAACTACTAGTTAGACACACTTATGCAAGACCTGGTTCGCTAAGACCACCGCTCTGATACCAACTGTAGTGACCCTTCCTAATCCATCCGGATGAATACATTACATTTGGTTACATCGCGAGGTACTTGACCTCTATATGATACATTTTACAAACATTGTATTCGTTTTTAAAAGACAAACTTTCATTTCATCGAAAGTGGATGGCATGCATACCATTTCATAATATATCCAACTATAATTGACTTAATAATAATCTTGATGAACTCAATGACTCGAATGCAACGTCTTTTGAAATATGTCGTGAATGACTCCAAGTAGTATCTCTAACATGAGCAAATGCACAGCGGAAGATTTCTTTCATACCTGAGAATAAACATGATTTCAAGTGTCAATCAAAAGGTTGGTGAGTTCATAGGTTTATCATAAAACTATAAAATTCATCATTTTGATAGACCACAAAGTTTAAATCCTGCATGGTACAAATGGGCCCGAATCCTATACCCACCTGTAATGTACATGCGATATCTTTTAAATACAGTACACCTTTCTCGTGTACGAAATCATCTTTCATAAATCTTAGTAACCGTACACATATCTCGTGCACAAAAATAACATACACATAACCTGTGTATAAAATCATTCTCTCGATACATAACATTCATATCAATTGGTGGCAATTATCATGTCCACATAATTCAACGGTGGCAATTATCATGTCCACATAATTCAACAATAATCCGCAAAACTTCTGTCTGCATAATAATTCATTCGAGGAATGTTTTGCTTGTGTCTATCTCGTCAAACATTTATAAAAGCATTTCATGTATTCGCAGTTCAAAATATATTTCAAAAGCATTTAATAAAGCAATTGTAAAAACAGCGCATGTATTCTCAGTCCAAAAAATATAAAGAGTAAAAAGGGAGCAAATGAACTCACCGTATTGTATCTTGTAGTAAAAATACATATAACGACATTGAACAACTAAACAATGCAAGGTTGGCCTCGGATTCACGAACCTATATCATTTGTATATTTATTAATATACATAAATGTAATCGAACACACACACACACACACACACACACACACACACACACACACACACACATATATATATATATATATATATAAATTTATTAGTTATATCCTTTTTATATATCTTTGTAGTTATTTAGGATTTATTCTAAACTTCATTAGAAACATATTCTTTATTTATGTAAATCATATCTTAATTTATATATTATATGGGATATTATTTTAATTATAGTAAATGTAATAAATATCTTTTACGAAACTAATATTTATTTGTTTAAAATGGTAGTTTTGATAATAATAAGTTACTAATAATAATAATAATAACTTTATTAGTAATGATAATACTTCTAATAATAATAGTAATAATGATATTGTTAAAAATGATACTTTTATCTAATTATAAGATTAATGATACTAATAGTTACAAAAGTAATATTAATACTAATATTAATGAAAATGATGATAACTTGTGTTATTTTCATAATAATAATAATAATAATAATCTATAATACTTAGTAACAATACTAACAATACTTATAATACTTATATTTAATGATGATAATAATAAATTGTAGTACGATAGTTATAATATTACTTAACTTGACAATGATAATAATAATAATATTCATTTTTGTAATTATAATCATAATGATAATAAAAATAATAGTTACCACTTGTATTAATAATAATAATAACAATAACGATAATTTTAATTCTAATACTAATAATAATAATGGTGATATTACTAATAATAATAATAATAATAATAATAATAATAATAATAATAATAATAATAATAATAATAATAATAATAATAATAATAATAATAATAATGCTTATACTAGTAGTAAAATGATAACATTTATATGTTTAGGGGAAAATAATAATATTAGTAATAACATTATTAATGAGAAAAATCATATTTGTAACTATAATCTTAATATGATAATAAAAATGAAATTTCTATCTTAATGCTTATATTTGTAATAATAATTTTGATAGTTATAATTCTAATACTAATTACAATAATGATAATAATAATAAAAATCATAATAATCATAATATCTAATAATATTAATACTAATACTTAATATTAACATAATAATAATAATAATAATAATAATAATAATAATAATAATAATAATAATAATAATAATTAAAAGAAATATATAAAGTGTATACCCTTCTTAAAAAGAATTGCTTCGAACGGGACTCGAACCCTAGAACTCCCGCTAACCCGCTAACCCACTTAACCACGGCTCCAACCATTCCTTTATGTTTTATTCCACCTTTTAATTTCTATAAGCCGTCCTTAAAACTCTTCCTTATTCATTCTTCTACCCAAGAACAAGTCGACCAGAGCATACTAATCAAATTAATCCATTTCAAAACAAGTTTAAATTTTTCAATAGAAACAGAAACGGCATATGGGTGACTAAATTGATTAAAACATCAGAAAATATAAAAAAAATAAAAATAAAAAGGCTGTATCAGTTCGTATGAACACAAAATCAAATTGGCATTTTAAGGATGTTTCAGACTATACTTATAACATGAAAAATATTTTAGATCATTATTAGAAAGTATATGATCCGTTAATTTAACCTAATTCATAACAGAAACTTCAAATTTTGTTCAAGAACAAAGTTTGACTTTCGAGTTTAGAAACTTTGACTCTGAAATTTGGATTCGTTATAAAGATTTGGAAGATCATCTCTTGCAGAAAGATTTAATGAAACAATCCTAACAGAACGAAATTATTACAATTTGAGTTTAAATAAAAATCAAACTTTTAAAAAATTAAAGTAACACAGAGTCGACGGCTTCAGCTATCGGTTTCTGTTTCAATTTAATAACTTGAAATTAATTAATGTTGGTATTTGATATGGATAGTGAAGAGAGATAGGAACGAATGGATTACAGTGTGAATTATTGATTGATTAAATTCCATATATGGTAGACAGGATATTCGTTTTAATAAGAAAAGAACAGAAATAATAGAAACTAGATAAAGACATTTAACAGCATCGAATAATTGCTGATTGTGGTAAAATATTGATCAGACAAGAAAATCAAATGAGAGGAAGAAGATAAGAGATTAAACAGATATGTATGTCGACTAGAGTGTAAATCCAAAAACTATCTGATCCTTCACGTAATCTATATCTGTTTTTTATATAAAAAAATCACCTACTATTAATAATGAAAAAGTATAATCATATTATTAATGGTGTTGTTATAATAAATAATAATAATAATTTTATTAGTAATTATAAATAATGATAAATGATATTAATAATAATATCAATAATAATAATACTAATAAAATGTCAAAATGATACTAATGATAATAACGATAAAAAAATGAAATTTAATAAATAAATAAATAAAAATGCTAACTTTTGAAAAACAAAAGTAGCTAATAATTTATTTACATCCTAACCAATTTATAAATTCAATCACTCTTTTATCTTAAAACTATTATTTTGATAACTCTAGAATTATTAGTATTTTATAAATTACTATTTTAACAGTAATATTAATATTAATTTTTAATAGTGATAATGAAGGTAGTAACAATAATATTAGTGATAATACAATAACTATATTTTAATTTGAAATTATATAAATAAATATTATAATTTGTTACTTATGATATTTATAAATTATTTATAATACTATGTTCATGCGAATAACTATGTATAAAATTTATACATAAGTTACATATATTAACTTACCATTATTACTATATAATTATTTGTTATTAATCTTCGTCAATAAAAATGAGTATTCTTAAATAGTGTATTTAAAGTTTCACAAATACAATATATATATATAACTATTACATAAAAAGTTTTTACTACATAAATGAATAGATTAAATATTCATATATACTGAATTTCATAAACTTGAAATATAATATTATACCTTAAATGTTTTGTTAATGTTTTCAAGTTATTATATACCTAAGATATTTATATAAATATATAAACATGCTTATTTCCAAACAATAGTTCGTGAATCGTCGGGAGTAGTCAAAGGTTAAATGAACCAATGTAAACAGTTCAAAAATTTTAAGACTCAATATTACAGACTTTGCTTATCGTATCAAAATCAAATAAGATTCAAGTTTAAATTTGGTCAGAAATTCCCGGGTCATCACACTATTGCTCCAACAAAGGATAGTAACTGCATCCGACACGTTTTGGACCATGAACAAATGCATGTCATTAGACATCGCCTTAACAGTTGCTTGTTCATCGCTTTCCTTTACAACCGGATGGTAGTTTACCGAAAGGTAATATACGGGGCAAGTATACTGGACGTGTTGCTTTCCTAATACAAGGTTAGCAAGTAGGTGACACAAAACCGCAAGTTTTGAGCTAAAATTTTAAAAATTTGAAACCCACACAATCCATAAAAACATTTTGCAACACCGATAAAGGGTTATTCCGGAAAACTTATCTAGGGTAAAAGCTAGATTGAATTTTCAAAAGATCAAATATTTTCATAAAGATCCAATTTCCTTAAGGATCTAAATTTTCATAGTCATGTAGGACTGTAAACCAAAAATGTTACTATCATTGTTTATACCGCCGTATCAAAATCACTTATGTATAAAGTGTGAAGAATAAAGAAGTGATTCGTGTGATTTAATTTCAAGTTCTGTATTGCTTGAGGACAAGCAACGTTCAAGTGTGGGGATATTTGATAGTGCTCCAAATGAACATATATTTAGTATCAATATCCTTCCAATATGTAAAGTTTTCAGTTGTAATTGTTCTATTTCAAGTAATATTCGTTTATATTAAATAAGTGCGAAGACAAAAGGCAAAAACGAAGATTTGAAGACGCAAACGTCCAAAAAGCTCAAATGTACAAGATACAATCCAAGTGGTTTAATTTATTGATAAGAAACGTCTAAAATTGACAAGAGTACAAGTTGCGGAACACAAAGTACAAGATATTAAATTATACGAAAGGACGTTCGAAAATCTGGAACCGGGACCTGGGCCAACTATCAACGCCCGACTCAACGGACCAAAAAATACAAGTCTACTATGCACAAGAATATAATATAATATTTAAATAATTATATAAATTATTTATATATTATATTAAATAACGTCGACAAAGAAGAAAACAATGCAATGTACCTGGATCCAGCTGGCCATGCGATCGCATGGCCTGGAAGAGTAAATTCCATGCGATCGCATGGAGCCCTGTAGCGGGCCAAGTATTATAAATGCAACGGATTTCGGCCAGTTTTAACACACCAATTCAATCTCTTTACTCCCTCTGTATAATATATATATATATATATATATATATATATATATATATATATATATATATATATATATATATATATATATATATATATATAATATAGTGTAGTTTTATATTAGTTAGATTTGGGTTATACAAAGGTTATTTTACGGGTTTTAAAGTCGAAGTTTTGTCCGTGTAACTCTACGCGATAAATAATCAATGTAAGTTATGTTCTCCTTTTTAAATTAATGTCTCGTATTTAAGTTATTATTATGATTATTTAAGCCGAAGTAATCATGATGTTGGGCTAAAATATTAAGACAAGGTAATTGGGATTTGTACCATAATTGGGGTTTGGACAAAAGAACGACACTTGTGGAAATTAGACTATGGGCTATTAATGGGCTTTATATTTGTTTAATTAAATGATAGTTTGTTAATTTAATATAAAGATTTACAATTGGACGTACCTATAAATAACCATATACACTCGATCGGACAAGATGGGCGGGATATTTATAAGTACTAATAATCGTTCATTTAACCGGACACGGGAATGGATTAATAGTCAATGGACTTATTAAAATAGGGGTGAATTATATACAAGAAAAATTGGTGTAATTATAGTTTAAGTCCCCAATTAGTTGGAATATTTGACTTCGGATATAAGGATAATTTGAAGAGGACACTCGCACTTTATATTTATGGCTGATGGACTGTTATGGAAAAAAACCAGATGGACATATTGAATAATCTAGGATAAAGGACAATTAACCCATGGTTATAAACTAAAATCAACACGTCAAACATCATGATTACGGAAGTTTAAATAAGCATAATATTTTTATTTCATATTTCATCGTACCTTTATTTACTGTCATTTTAATTACTGTAATTTACTTTATCGCAATTTAAATTCTGTCATTTATATTATCGTCATTTATCTTTACGCTTTATTTAAAATCGACAAACCGATCATTAAACGGTAAAACCCCCTTTTTAAAATAATAATACTACTATATTACTAATATATATATATATATATATATATATATATGTATATATATATATATATATGTATATATATATATATATGTATATATATATATATATATATATATATATATATATATATATATATATATATATATATATATATATATATATATATATATATATATACAAATATAATTGTTTAAAAATATAGTGTACGCAATAGGCCGTCTCCCTGTGGAACGAACCGGACTTACTAAAAACTATACTAATCTACGATTAGGTACACTGCCTATAGTGTTGTAGCAAGGTTTAGGTATATCCCATTTGTAAATAAATTAATTAAAACTTGTATCATATTTCATCGTATTTTGTAGTAAAAATATAACTATTTTGTATACACCCCTACGCACATCAGGTTGTTTTAAAAATGAATGCAGTCTTTGAAAAATGTCTCATATAGAGGTCAAAACCTCGCTACGAAATCAATTAATATGGAACGTTTATAATCAATATGAACGGGACATTTCATAATGATGAATCTGCCAGCATTGTTCTAGATGTCTCAATCAATACCTTATTCATTCTTTCAGCAACACCATTCATCTGAGGAGCGTATGCAGAACTGAACTGCATATTGATACCTTTTTCAATATAGAAACCTGCGAGATACTGATTCTTAAATTATGTACCGTTATCACAATGAATCTTTCTTACCTTTAGATTAAAACCTGTTTCTAATCGATTGATTAGCACTTTCAAATTCTCAAAAGTATCGAACTTCTCTCTCAGAAACATTACCCAAGAAAATCTTGAATAATCATCAGTTACAACCAGACAGTACTTACTTCCATCAATGCTTTCAAAACAAATTGGACCGAAAAGATCCATATGTAACAATTCAAGTGGAGCAGAGATTGGATTGTACTTCACCAGCTTATGAGCTTTCTTGCTCTGCTTACCCTTCTTACACGGACCTTTTGGTGTTCTTATCCTACTTCCCTTAGAATTATCTCCTAAACCAGTTTTCCTATCTTCCTCATGATGTAAAGCACCTTCAGCAGTATCATCAGCAGTTGTATTCTTAGTTGAGCTAAATTTTTTATTATTTTCAACATAATCTTCATAACTAGGAGGAATACAGTCTTCTGGTAGACCTTCAACTACGTTTGCGTTAACAAATGTGTTCTGAAAAGGAGGAGATGCAGACTTATATCCAATACCCTTGCCCTTGGTGAAATGTCCCGTTCTTATTGATTAAAAACGTTCCATATTAATTGATTTCGTTGCGAGGTTTTGACCTCTATATGAGACGTTTTTCAAAGACTGCATTCATTTTTAAAACAAACCATAACCTTTATTTCATAAATAAAGGTTTAAAAAGCTTTACGTAGATTATCAAATAATGATAATCTAAAATATCCTGTTTACACACGACCATTACATAATGGTTTACAATACAAATATGTTACAACAAAATAAGTTTCTTGAATGCAGTTTTTACACAATATCATACAAGCATGGACTCCAAATCTCGTCCTTATTTAAGTATGCGACAGCGGAAGCTCTTAATAATCACCTGAGAATAAACATGCTTAAAACGTCAACAAAAATGTTGGTGAGTTATAGGTTTAACCTATATATATCAAATCATAATAATAGACCACAAGATTTCATATTTCAATACACATCCCATACATAGAGATAAAAATCATTCATATGGTGAACACCTGGTAACCGACATTAACAAGATGCATATATAAGAATATCCCCATCATTCCGGGACACCCTTCGGATATGATATAAATTTCGAAGTACTAAAGCATCCGGTACTTTGGATGGGGTTTGTTAGGCCCAATAGATCTATCTTTAGGATTCACGTCAATTAGGGTGTCTGTTCCCTAATTCTTAGATTACCAGACTTAATAAAAAGGGGCATATTTGATTTCGATAATTCAACCATAGAATGTAGTTTCACGTACTTGTGTCTATTTTGTAAATCATTTATAAAACCTGCATGTATTCTCATCTCAAAAATATTAGATTTTAAAAGTGGGACTATAACTCACTTTCACAAATTTTTACTTCATCGAGAAGTAAGACTTGGCCACTGTTGATTCACGAACCTATAACAATATATACATATATATTAAAGTATGTTCAAAATATATTTACAACACTTTTAATATATTTTGATGTTTTAAGTTTATTAAGTCAGCTGTCCTCGTTAGTAACCTACAACTAGTTGTCCACAGTTAGATGTACAGAAATAAATCGATAAATATTATCTTGAATCAATCCACGAGCCAGTGTATACGTATCTCAGTATTGATCACAACTCAAACTATATATATTTTGGAATCAACCTCAACCCTGTATAGCTAACTCCAACATTAACATATAGAGTGTCTATGGTTGTTCCGAAATATATATAGATGTGTCGACATGATAGGTTGAAACATTGTATACGTGTCTATGGTATCTCAAGATTACATAATATACAATACAAGTTAATTAAGTTATGGTTGGAATAGATTTGTTACCAATTTTCACGTAGCTAAAATGAGAAAAATTATCCAATCTTGTTTTACCCATAACTTCTTCATTTTAAATCCGTTTTGAGTGAATCAAATTGCTATGGTTTCATATTGAACTCTATTGTATGAATCTAAATAGAAAAAGTATAGGTTTCTAGTCAGAAAAATAAGTTACAAGTCATTTTTGTAAAGGTAGTCATTTCAGTCGAAAGAACGACGTCTATATGACCATTTTAGAAAACATACTTCCACTTTGAGTTTAACCATAATTTTTGGATATAGTTTCATGTTCATAATAAAAATCATTTTCCCAGTATAACAACTTTTAAATCAAAGTTTATCATAGTTTTTAATTAACTAACCCAAAACAGCCCGCGGTGTTACTACGACGGCGTAAATCCGGTTTTACGGTGTTTTTCGTGTTTCCAGGTTTTAAATCATTAAGTTAGCATATCATATAGATATAGAACATGTGTTTAGTTGATTTTAAAAGTCAAGTTAGAAGGATTAACTTTTGTTTGCGAACAAGTTTAGAATTAACTAAACTATGTTCTAGTGATTACAAGTTTAAACCTTCGAATAAGATAGCTTTATATGTATGAATCGAATGATGTTATGAACATCATTGCTACCTTAAGTTCCTTGGATAAACCTACTGGAAAAGAGAAAAATGGATCTAGCTTCAACGGATCCTTGGATGGCTCGAAGTTCTTGAAGCAGAATCATGACACGAAAACAAGTTCAAGTAAGATCATCACTTGAAATAAGATTGTTATAGTTATAGAAATTGAACCAAAATTTGAATATGATTATTACCTTGTATTAGAATGATAAACTACTGTAAGAAACAAAGATTTCTTGAGGTTGGATGATCACCTTACAAGATTGGAAGTGAGCTAGCAAACTTGAAAGTATTCTTGATTTTATGTAACTAGAACTTGTAGAATTTATGAAGAACACTTAGAACTTAAAGATAGAACTTGAGAGAGATCAATTAGATGAAGAAAATTGAAGAATGAAAGTGTTTGTAGGTGTTTTTGGTCGTTGGTGTATGGATTAGATATAAAGGATATGTAATTTTGTTTTCATGTAAATAAGTCATGAATGATTACTCATATTTTTGTAATTTTATGAGATATTTCATGCTAGTTGCCAAATGATGGTTCCCACATGTGTTAGGTGACTCACATGGGCTGCTAAGAGCTGATCATTGGAGTGTATATACCAATAGTACATACATCTAAAAGCTGTGTATTGTACGAGTACGAATACGGGTGCATACGAGTAGGATTGTTGATGAAACTGAACGAGGATGTAATTGTAAGCATTTTTGTTAAGTAGAAGTATTTTGATAAGTGTATTGAAGTCTTTCAAAAGTGTATAAATACATATTAAAACACTACATGTATATACATTTTAACTGAGTCGTTAAGTCATCGTTAGTCGTTACATGTAAGTGTTGTTTTGAAACCTTTAGGTTAACGATCTTATTAAATGTTGTTAACCCAATGTTTATAATATCAAATGAGATTTTAAATTATTATATTATCATGATATTATCATGTATGAAAATCTCTTAATATGATATATATACATTAAATGTCTTTACAACGATAATCGTTACATATATGTCTCGTTTAAAAATCATTAAGTTAGTAGTCTTGTTTTTACATATGTAGTTCATTGTTAATATACTTAATGATATGTTTACTTATCATAGTATCATGTTAACTATATATATATATCCATATATATGTCATCATATAGTTTTTACAAGTTTTAACGTTCGTGAATCACCGGTCAACTTGGGTGGTCAATTGTCTATATGAAACATATTTCAATTAATCAAGTCTTAACAAGTTTGATTGCTTAACATGTTGGAAACATTTAATCATGTAAATATCAATCTCAATTAATATATATAAATATGGAAAAGTTCGGGTCACTACACTCATTTTTTACCAGTTTGATTTCGTTGCGAGGTTTTGACCTCTATATGAGACATTTTTCAAAGACTGCATTCATTTTTAAAACAAGCCATAACCTTTATTTCATAAATAAAGGTTTAAAAAGCTTTACGTAGATTATCAAATAATGATAATCTAAAATATCCTGTTTACACACGACCATTACATAATGGTTTACAATACAAATATGTTACAACAAAATAAGTTTCTTGAATGTAGTTTTTACACAATATCATACAAGCATGGACTCCAAATCTCGTCCTTATTTAAGTATGCGATAGCGAAAGCTCTTAATAATCACCTGAGAATAAACATGCTTAAAACGTCAACAAAAATGTTGGTGAGTTATAGGTTTAACCTATATATATCAAATCATAATAATAGACCACAATATTTCATATTTCAATACACATCCCATACATAGAGATAAAAATCATTCATATGGTGAACACCTGGTAACCGACATTAACAAAATGCATATATAAGAATATCCCCATCATTCCGGGACACCCTTCGGATATGATATAAATTTCGAAGTACTAAAGCATCCGGTACTTTGGATGGGGTTTGTTAGGCCCAATAGATCTATCTTTAGGATTCACGTCAATTAGGGTGTCTGTTCCCTAATTCTTAGATTACCAGACTTAATAAAAAGGGGCATATTCGATTTCGATAATTCAACCATAGAATGTAGTTTCACGTACTTGTGTCTATTTTGTAAATCATTTATAAAACCTGCATGTATTCTCATCCCAAAAATGTTAGATTTTAAAAGTGGGACTATAACTCACTTTCACAGATTTTTACTTCATCGAGAAGTAAGACTTGGCCACTGTTGATTCACGAACCTATAACAATATATACATATATATTAAAGTATGTTCAAAATATATTTACAACACTTTTAATATATTTTGATGTTTTAAGTTTATTAAGTCAGCTGTCCTCGTTAGTAACCTACAACTAGTTGTCCACAGTTAGATATACAGAAATAAATCGATAAATATTATCTTGAATCAATCCACGAGCCAGTGTATACGTATCTCAGTATTGATCACAACTCAAACTATATATATTTTGGAATCAACCTCAACCCTGTATAGCTAACTCCAACATTCACATATAGAGTGTCTATGGTTGTTCCGAAATATATATAGATGTGTCGACATGATAGGTCGAAACATTGTATACGTGTTTATGGTATCTCAAGATTACATAATATACAATACAAGTTAATTAATTTATGGTTGGAATAGATTTGTTACCAATTTTCACGTAGCTAAAATGAGAAAAATTATCCAATCTTGTTTTACCCATAACTTCTTCATTTTAAATCCGTTTTGAGTGAATCAAATTGCTATGGTTTCATATTGAACTCTATTTTATGAATCTAAATAGAAAAAGTATAGGTTTCTAGTCGGAAAAATAAGTTACAAGTCGTTTTTGTAAAGGTAGTCATTTCAGTCGAAAGAACGACGTCTATATGACCATTTTAGAAAACATACTTCCACTTTGAGTTTAACCATAATTTTTGGATATATTTTCATGTTCATAATAAAAATCATTTTCCCAGAATAACAACTTTTAAATCAAAGTTTATCATAGTTTTTAATTAACTAACGTAAAACAGCCCGCGGTGTTACTACGACGGCGTAAATCCGATTTTACGGTGTTTTTCGTGTTTCCAGGTTTTAAATCATTAAGTTAGCATATCATATAGATATAGAACATTTGTTTAGTTGATTTTAAAAGTCAAGTTAGAAGGATTAACTTTTGTTTGCGAACAAGTTTAGAATTAACTAAACTATGTTCTAGTGATTACAAGTTTAAACCTTCGAATAAGATAGCTTTATATGTATGAATCGAATGATGTTATGAACATCATTACTACCTTAAGTTCCTTGGATAAACCTACTGGAAAAGAGAAAAATGGATCTAGCTTCAACGGATCCTTGGATGGCTCGAAGTTCTTGAAGCAGAATCATGACACGAAAACAAGTTCAAGTAAGATCATCACTTGAAATAAGATTGTTATAGTTATAGAAATTGAACCAAAGTTTGAATATGATTATTACCTTGTATTAGAATGATAACCTACTGTAAGAAACAAAGATTTCTTGAGGTTGGATGATCACCTTACAAGATTGGAAGTGAGCTAGCAAACTTGAAAGTATTCTTGATTTTATGTAACTAGAACTTGTAGAATTTATGAAGAACACTTAGAACTTGAAGATAGAACTTGAGAGAGATCAATTAGATGAAGAAAATTGAAGAATGAAAGTGTTTATAGGTGTTTTTGGTCATTGGTGTATGGATTAGATATAAAGGATATGTAATTTTGTTTTCATGTAAATAAGTCATGAATGATTTCTCATATTTTTGTAATTTTATGAGATATTTCATGCTAGTTCCCAAATGATGGTTCCCACATGTGTTAGGTGACTCACATGGGCTGCTAATAGCTGATCATTGGAGTGTATATACCAATAGTACATACATCTAAAAGCTGTGTATTGTACGAGTACGAATACGGATGCATACGAGTAGAATTGTTGATGAAACTGAACGAGGATGTAATTGTAAGCATTTTTGTTAAGTAGAAGTATTTTGATAAGTGTATTGAAGTCTTTCAAAAGTGTATAAATACATATTAAAACACTACATGTATATACATTTTAACTGAGTCGTTAAGTCATCGTTAGTCGTTACATGTAAGTGTTGTTTTGAAACCTTTAGGTTAACGATCTTATTAAATGTTGTTAACCCAATGTTTATAATATCAAATGAGATTTTAAATTATTATATTATCATGATATTATCATGTATGAAAATATCTTAATATGATATATATACATTAAATGTCTTTACAACGATAATCGTTACATATATGTCTCGTTTAAAAATCATTAAGTTAGTAGTCTTGTTTTTACAAATGTAGTTCATTGTTAATATACTTAATGATATGTTTACTTATCATAGTATCATGGTAACTATATATATATCCATATATATGTCATCATATAGTTTTTACAAGTTTTAACATTCGTGAATCACCGGTCAACTTGGGTGGTCAATTGTCTATATGAAACATATTTCAATTAATCAAGTCTTAACAAGTTTGATTGCTTAACATGTTGGAAACATTTAATCATGTAAATATCAATCTCAATTAATATATATAAACATGGAAAAGTTCGGGTCACTACACTTGGTGTCATTAATTTCCACCATTAATGCATTCCATTGTAACGCACTTGCCCAACATTTCATTTTAATTGAAATTACATCTAAGTCAGCTTTAACGCATTCATTTTCTTTCTTTAGTTCATTGATGTGCCAACACATTTAATTATAGCTTGATTTATGTCAAAGTTATAACATTTAAGATCGTGAAGTTGCTTTTTATAAACTTTGATCTGCTCTTTCAACTCGTTTTCAACCTTAGTGGTCACAAGGTTTGCTTGACATTTATCTTTCATCTCCGCATAAGCCTTGGTTAAATTGTCTATTGTTATTTTAGATTCAGCGCATTTAACACATTCATTATCAGTAGATGGATAAGAAGATACCTGTTGAGTATTATTTGATGAAGAAGTCTCAGCCATAAATGCAAAGTAATTTGTCTTCTTCTCATCATCGAACTCATCTTCTGATTCTGATGAATCTGTAAAAAACTCTGATGTATCAGCATATTTTCCCAAATGAATCTGTTCAAGTCTGTCCCAAATATCTTTAGCTCTTATCAACCCAGAAACTTTCTCAAGATCACTTTTTGATAAGCACTTCTTTAGTAAATCTACTGCTTGCTTGTTCACTACTTCAAAATCAGTTTGATCAAGTCCAGTATGATCAGCTTTAACTTCAACTTCTGAGTCTGACTTTTTTTCTGAACCATCATCTTCTGAATTTACACTCTCAAGATCTGAACCTTCACCCATGAGAACTAACATTTCCAACTCTACGGCAATCATTCTACCCTATTCGTCTAGTTCCTTGTCTGCTTCAAATAAGGTTTCTTCATGTTGATTAGCTTCTAGACTGTCTTCAAACACTGAGGTATCACCATATTTACTCTTCCAACTATTGAAGTAGTAGTCCTCTGACGACGTTGGTGAAACACTTCCAGATTCAGGTGTATGAGGAACTGAATCACGTGCCTTCTTGAATTTGTCTTTAATCTGTTTCTGAATCTTCTCCTTTCGAATGGTTTGAGACAACTCTTCAGCTCTTTCAACATGATCAGTCAGCTTCTCAATTAAACTTCGAACAGTGACACAGTCTTCTTCTACTTCAGTGATCTTTACCATGTTAGCTTTAGGTTGTTGATCATCTACATTCAATTTGATAGACCAATCATCATCGTCTCCATGAATAACAACCAGAGCTTTGTTAGGATTCTCAGCTGTTTCTGCTTCATTTACTTTATCAGTAATGTAGATCTCACGCTTTGTTGTTTGACTCTGAGAATTATAGTTCTGATTCTTGAAAGGATTTCGATTACCCTGCTTCTTCTGTTTTATACACTGTCTTGAAAAATGACCTAATTCTCCACAGTTGTAACAAGTAACAGTATTCATATCAAATCCCAGTTTTGTATCTTTGGTCAGACTAATCGGTTTTCCAGTTCGCTCTTCGTAATCTCTAGCTCTTCTCACAAGATTTTACATACCACACATGATATCCATCTTTTCTGCTTCATCCTTATCAAGTTGATGATAATCTTCAGTTGTTAGATGAATATTACCAACACGACCATCAAGATAACTATCATAAGAATTTACAAGGCTTGAAAGTAAAGCTATATCTTCACTAATCTTTTCTTTCCCATCTTTCCTTATGTTCTCAATCTTAAGATCAGATAGAACATCTAATGCAGTCGGTGTGGATAACTCTGTATTATTGGAAGTAGGCTGCGATTGAGTGTTGAGTGAACATGGTGAAACTTGTGGTGGATATGAAGGTTGTTGAATAGGTGCACTGCTGACATTCAAACCATACATTTTTTTTTGTTCGTAACAAAGGCAGTTTGAAAAGGTGCATGAGCTAATTTAGGAGGTGTATAACCATTTGGACAATACATTTTGGTGTCTTGAATTTGTTTAGAAATCTTAACTTTGTTCAACAACTCTAATTCTTCTTCCTGAAGTCTTGCGATAAACGAGTTCACTGTAGCAGTAGAAAGTTCTCCACTGGTTTTCATAGTTAGTACGAAACCATTCCATTCTAATGGTAATGCTCCAGCTAGACATGTCACTTTATCTTTCTCAGCAATGGTTACATCACGCTTGTGTAGTTCAACTAGCAGATGACGGTATCTTTCAACCAATTCAGTAATGAATTCTCTGACTTGCGAGTGAAAATGATCAAACTCAGCATTCAACTCTAAACCTTTTCTAGTTCTGTAAGATGTATTTCCTTTATTGAAAGTACGGAGTGCTTCTCAAATATTGAACGAATTATCATGACATAGGAATTGATGGAAAATCGGACCATCAAGAGCACTTGTCAAGTTAAAGTACATCTTCTTCTCCAAGTTATACTCTTCACGTTCTTCCGAAGGCATATTATGCAACGTATACAACTCATTCGTAACTGGTGATCGTGGCCATTAAAATTCGGTTTCAATTTACTTCCAAAGCTTCGTGTGTGATGACCCGGAAATTTCCGATCAAATTTAAACTTTAATCTTTATATATATCCGACGCGATAAGCAAAATATGTATTGTTGAGTCTCGAAAGCTTTGAAACTATATTCATGTAATCAAGTTACCATTTGACCATGCCTAACGATTCACGAACATCTATGTGTATATAATAAATACTTAATAAGTGAAGGCGTTAACAAGGTATTAGATATATAATATTTTACAAGAACGTATTTTGTTTCAAAATAAATTTATTATGCTTATCGATGTTTAGATGAAAATATCAAATGATTGATTCATAAGATACATTGAATTAGGATGAAGAGTCTCTGTTATGAGGTCCACTTTGAATTAGAAAACCCTTACTTTTAACGGTATTCGGAATATTTGGAAAAGTGATTGTATATAAGAACAAAAGTGTTAATTATTGGGGATTAGACAAAAGTTGGTGGAGGATTGAATTTCATAACCCTTGTTATTTGATTCGATCGGTACTAAGTTATTTTATTTAGAAAGGTTAAGGAAACTAAAATAAACGTTAGCGTTCTTAGTGTTAATTATTGGGGATTAGACAAAAGTTGGTGGAGGATTGAATTTCATAACCCTTGTTATTTGATTCGATCGGTACTAAGTTATTTTATTTAGAAAGGTTAAGGAAACTAAAATAAACGTTAGCATATAAAGGAATTATAGGTTTAGAGTGTAAATGTTACGTGTTATAAGATTTCCTAAACGAATTTAAAATAAACTTTGAACTATTATTAGTTTTCAAAAACTAATTATTATACTATTTTATTAATACTTCCATGATATACAATATGTACAAGTTTATATATTTTAAATAAAAATATATTTATATGTTACAAAAAGATGAATTACAATATCAAACTAGTCATAAAACGTTTTGATTTAAATTAATATTATTATATATGTTTTGATAAACAATGAGACTAGGATTTATAAAAGGAAATGATCAAAACACTCAAAAGATTAAGTTACACTTTGAGTGGGTTAGTTTTTAATTAAATTAAGTCTAATTATTAATAAAGGTACATGTCACAAAACGTTTAATTTAAAATAAAATATTTTGACAAACAACGAGTCACTGATTTATAAAAGTAAATGACCACAACGCTCAATTTTATAAATTACATTTTTTATAAGGTAATTTATTGTTGAGTAAGCCTAATTTTTGTAAAAGGTACACGTCACGTAACGTAAAAGGCTAGTTTTCTAAACGTACGAAAGTGCGCCCGAAAAACCGAAAGTGGTACATGAGTTGTGAGACCATGACCGTGTCATTTTTGTAAAAATTATATTTTTACCATGAGCGTAAATATAATATAATATTTAATTAATTCTAAAGATTAAATATATTATAATTAAAATAATCTATAAGTTTATAGTGTGTCACGTAAATTGTGTGATATAATTGGAAACGTGGTGTCGGTAAGGGAATGAGATTGGATACCAGCTATATTAACTTTTCATGTGAACGCATGTAATAAACATACACATCGCATGAGATGAATAGTTTGGCCAAATCATTATAAATTGCACGATCTCATTTTGGATGAAAACACACACACAATTCGCAAATTACTCTGTATATATAATTATTATTATTATTATTATTT
Organism: Rutidosis leptorrhynchoides; assembly: GCF_046630445.1. Taxonomy (NCBI): domain Eukaryota; kingdom Viridiplantae; phylum Streptophyta; class Magnoliopsida; order Asterales; family Asteraceae; genus Rutidosis; species Rutidosis leptorrhynchoides. The sequence goes on from NC_092333.1 coordinate 278,886,410, forward strand.
TTATTATTATTATTATTATTATTAGGAGTATTAGTATTATTATTAGTAATACACATAAAATACTACGACGAGGTCATGAGTGAATTATTTCCAAAATGGATTTTTTTTCAAGAGTGGGATAGAGCTAAGGAAATTATGGGTTATAGCTATGGAGGTTATGGGTAATGTTCGGGGGTATGCTCGTGAGGTCAAATTAAGTGTTTATCATCTCCGTTGCGTTTACGTACCTTTCCTACAATATTGAACCTCAATATTGATACGTTCGTGAATCCGAAGCCAACCTTACACTTGTTCAATGATGTTATATGTATTTTTACTACAAAATACAGTATGGTGAGTTCATTTGCTCCCTTTTTACTCTTTACATTTTTGGGGCTGAGAATACATGCAAATGCTTATTTAACTGTTTTACAATAATTATATGCGTGAGTTTCATTTGCCTTTTTACCCTTTATATTTTTGGGACTGAGAATACATGCGCTTTTATAAATGTTTGACGAAATAGACACAAGTAATTGAAACTACATTCTATGGTTGAATTATCAAAATCGAATATGCCCCTTTTTATTAAAGTCTGGTAATCTAAGAATTAGGGAACAGACACCCTAATTGACGCGAATCCTAAAGATAGATCTATCGGGCCCAACAAGCCCCATCCAAAGTACCGGATGCTTTAGTACTTCGAAATTTATATCATGTCCGAAGGAGGATCCCGGAATGATGGGGATATTCTTATATGTATATTGTGAATGTCGGTTACCAGGTGTTCACCATATGAATGATTATTTTTGTCTCTATGCATGGGACGTATATTTATGAGAACTGGAAATGAAATTCTTGTGGTCTATTAAAATGATGGAAATAAATGATTATGATAAACTAATGAACTCACCAACCTTTTGGTTGACACTTTAAAGCATGTTTATTCTCAGGTGTTAAAGAAATCTTCCGCTGTGCATTTGCTCATTTTAAAGATATTACTTGGAGTCTTTCATAGCATATTTCAAAGAACGTTGCATTCGAGTCATTGAGTTCATCAAAGATTATTATTAATCAATTTATAGTTGGATAGTGGATATTATGAAATGGTATGCATGCCTGTCAATTTTCAATGTAAAGAAAGTTTGTCTTTTAAAAACAAATGCAATGTTTGTAAAATGTATCATATATAGGTCAAATACCTCGCAATGTAATCAACTATTGTGAATCGTTTATAATGTATATGAACGGGTCCTTTCAGTTGGTATCAGAGCGGTGGTCTTAGCGAACCAGGTCTGCATTAGTGTGTCTAACTGATAAGTCGTTAGGATACATTAGTGAGTCTGGACTTCGACCGTGTCTGCATCTCAAAAGTTTTTGCTTATCATTTGTGTCAAAAATCACTTGCTTATCATCCTTAAGTCTAGACGCGTTTTCCTGCATTTATTACATAATAGGGTATAGACGAATTCTTGTCTTAGCATATCTATCACTGTGAACTTTGACTAACATCTTTCAAAGATTATCCGAAATCTATGGGATTTTGGTATTATATATACATATGTAAATTATGTATTGAGGAATACCAAATCTAAATTCTACAATCTATTTCATACCAAAATTCTTTCTCTGATCATACGAGATGGATCCCTCAACTAGTTCGAACTCCTCAGATTCCGACAGTTATGCCGATATGGAATTCCACTCAAGCTCCGAAAACAGTGTTACCGGAATGGATCAACCAATCAGCCATCATCTGTTCTAGATGAAATGGGGATGGGTTCGTAGCCTCCTCAATCATTGGCGACAAGAAGAAGGTGATCCCTTCCATCCACCAAATTGCCCTCTTGGCAATGAACCTGAAGCACTTACAGGCGAACCTGTTCGAGAAACTATTTTCTCTCTCATTTCCCGAGTATCTCGTCACGATTATATCCTACATCAAATCCTAGATTTTATTTATCCGCTTGTCCCAACCGACAATCATCCCGGTGTACTAGCAGAAGTTAATGAACTTCGTGCTCGCGTGACAGCTTTAGAGCTTATGGTGCAAGGATTACAAACACCATCAGCATCACCAGCAGCATAATCAGTACCGCCAGTAACATCAACATCGCAAACCTCAATACTCTAGACATCAGCAGCATCACCGGCATCAACGGTATCATCATCATTAACACCAACAGTACCATTACCATCATCTACAATCACATTCGCATCACACGCCTCAACATCATAATCTATACCTCGGATATCAACATCACACGCATCATAGATACCAAGGAGTACCAACAACAACAAACGATGAAGTATTGATTCATAACTTCATCGGAGGAATAATCTACGGCGATTATGTAATCTCTAAAGTCTTAGAGATTATCTAATTCCACCCTAACCCTAAATCAGATGAGTGAACCAAAATGAGTCAAGGAAGAATCGAAACCCTAACAAGGATGGTGCGCGATTTACTTGTTATACAAGCATCACTAGCAGTTACCGGAAGTATTATCAGCAGCAACAGTACCGTTAGCATCACCAGTATAGTCACTAACGTCAGCATCGTCAGAATCAGCAACACCTATGACATCACAAATCCCATCAGTTCAAGAATCACTGTGGAAATCATTACCAATCAACAACGAATATGTTGTATCAACGAGTTATATAGTATTAACTCATTCCTTCTGAAGAATTATTATATATTTTATATATATGAATTCTGGAATTATAATAAATCTTTTGTACTAAGCTATTAAGTATGAATTGAAAAAGAGTAGATACTACTCGTTTAAATTCATATTACTAATATCTTATGATGTACATCCTTCATTAACAACTTAATCATCGTTAACCACAATCTCTGTTTCAATTTAATGAACTCCGGTTCATAATAAATCAAGTGTATCATTCAATAACATGTTTTATTTTTCACTTTCATTCTTGGTATATTCGAAACTTACTGGGAAAACAACATTCGTATCTTGTGAAGTTAGCAAGAGTTCTATGAGCATCAGCATGATTCATTAAGGAAATATCTATAAGAATAAGTACTAAAGTATTAGGTCCATACTCCGCGAGGATAATGTAATCTCTAATGTTTTAGAGATTATCCCTTTCTAATTTAAGCCAAAAATCAAATGAGTTCAATATGATATTAACTCAGTATTACATCCGAGGAAAATATACCTATATATATTTTCATAAAGATTGTAATGAAAATTCTTGTTCAAAATATTATTTGTGAAATTTTTTAACGGGTAGGTAATACCCGAGAGATATATAAAATCACAATTAATATGTTACGTTCTTCAATTCTGATTCGACAATCATCAACTATACCAATATACATTCTTCTATAGAAATCAAAACAACCATACTCATTCGAATCTACGTACATATTCTGATTTTGAAATCTCAAAATACAATTCGAGATATAACCGAAATTATCACTCTTAGATTCTTACATTTTTCAAAACTATACTTTGACTTCAAAACTGTGATAGAACACCACTTTTATTTGTAACACTCAGAAGTATATGAAAATCATTCGAAATTCAGGAAGATTTCATCATTTGGATATTGACTATGACAATTTGCATTTAAAACCCTTCGAAATTCCGGAAGACACTTCAAACATTGAACAATCGAGATGATGATCCAACCACACATTACCCGAAGTCTTGTACCTGAAAAGTTCTCAAAATTAAGGTCGTAGTTCGACACGTACCCGCCTCGAATTCTTTATCATTTATTAGCAAAAACAACTTTACGATTCCTTTCAAAATAGTCAATTTTGTCACAGCTCCAGCAAGTCAATTTCGACTTCTCAGTCGAACTAGTCTTATTCTAACCTCGATAGATATGTTGCCCATTCGTCATTGTTAATAGGGGAACCTTTCATATTCCACCATATTACCACCAGCGTTTAATCATCTAAAACACGATTCTTCTGAACCCACCTCGGATTGATAACCAGTGATTCAGATATTATAGCATTAAATGCAGAGGAAACATAAAAATGGTAGATGATCTAAACGGTCAAAAGTTTGATGATAAAAGATAGTGAGTTGGTAAAGCTCAGAAAAAGAAAGGATTTGGTACTGAAAAACGGATTGAGCAAAGTATGAAGGAAGCCGTGGACAAATCACAGAGACTGAATCTGCCTTCAAAGGATCCAAATAAATCAGTGCCTGCTGAACTCGTTAGCAAACACCTTACTTCTTATTCTAAACCTTCACAGACAGATATTCTTCATCATCATCTCACCTTAAATATTATAAGATATCTTCGTATCTTTCATTATACATATTCTCCATATTTCTGGAGATATTATCACAATTATTCTTATCTGAGATAATTTATCTCTCCGTAATATCTGCAACATAAAAGAAACTGTGTTAGTTTCTAAATTCTGAAAAATTCAAATATGAATGCTTTTGAAGTGGTGTTGGGAACTGATGCATGGGTTAGTATAATATAATGACACTTGATCAACGTCATTATATTACAGTAATTCATGCTGAGTTTCTAATGGACGCGATGATTCACAGAATATACCGTCATCATGTACCATTTACACGACTCTTACATTCTACTTAATCTCTAAACATATCAAGGAACTATTTCTTGATGATTCGGTCTTTTTCAGGGTATGCTGGTAATTTAACAAATCAGGATTTACCATTGCCCTTTCCTTCTTAGAACAATTACTATATTCCTTCTGAAATCCATACATACGAATTCCGGACCATTACGAGAGCTATTTAATCGCAAGAAGAAGAAGCGAAAGGACAAAGCTTCGAAATAGAAATTCGGGGTATAAACCGCAGCAAATAGAAGAGAGCATTAACTATGGATGACGATGACTATAGAAGACAGAAGCAGGGACATCGAAATATAAGGGAAGGTGTAAAATCTAACATCAACTCGGAAATTACAACCCATATATATCGATGCATATAGCAATGTAAAGACATGGGAGAACTAGAAACACTATAAACCCAAGAGTATAGTAGAAGTAAATAGATTCTTCTAGTGGCAGAATAAAAAGAAGAATGACAGATATGCAAGTTAAGAGGATATCAAGGATCAGGATGGGATGGAGCATATTAACGAATACTTTAAAGTAGGAATTGAGGAAGAAAGAATAGAAGGTGTGAGTTGTAAGGAAATGGAGAGGGTGGATTTATAGGAAAAATTTTCGACAGAGCAATCGAAGCAGATTATCGCGTTTAATCAAAGAAGATCTGAATCTCCTTAGTTACCGAAGAATCAAATCTTAATATAAAGATTTCTTCTAAATTCCTTAAATTCTGGAAATCAATCTTGACTACGACACCGGTTTAGTCAAACTTATTTTTATTCATTTTCACTCTTAGGTGATAGCTTCATTCGTGCTCTTCACAAAACAAATCATTTTATCTATATTAATCAATGATGATAAAACCCTAATTATCAGTTCATATACGTCATGAAAACACTCTTACTGTTAGCCATGACGACCTCTATCAAATTTCGGGACGAAATTTCTTTTAACGGGTAGGTACTGTGATGACCCGGAAATTTCCGATCAAATTTAAACTTTAATCTTTATATATATCCGACGCGATAAGCAAAATATGTATTGTTGAGTCTCGAAAGCTTTGAAACTATATTCATGTAATCAAGTTACCATTTGACCATGCCTAACGATTCACGAACATCTATGTGTATATAATAAATACTTAATAAGTGAAGGCGTTAACAAGGTATTAGATATATAATATTTTACAAGAACGTATTTTGTTTCAAAATAAATTTATTATGCTTATCGATGTTTAGATGAAAATATCAAATGATTGATTCATAAGATACATTGAATTAGGATGAAGAGTCTCTGTTATGAGGTCCACTTTGAATTAGAAAACCCTTACTTTTAACGGTATTCGGAATATTTGGAAAAGTGATTGTATATAAGAACAAAAGTGTTAATTATTGGGGATTAGACAAAAGTTGGTGGAGGATTGAATTTCATAACCCTTGTTATTTGATTCGATCGGTACTAAGTTATTTTATTTAGAAAGGTTAAGGAAACTAAAATAAACGTTAGCGTTCTTAGTGTTAATTATTGGGGATTAGACAAAAGTTGGTGGAGGATTGAATTTCATAACCCTTGTTATTTGATTCGATCGGTACTAAGTTATTTTATTTAGAAAGGTTAAGGAAACTAAAATAAACGTTAGCATATAAAGGAATTATAGGTTTAGAGTGTAAATGTTACGTGTTATAAGATTTCCTAAACGAATTTAAAATAAACTTTGAACTATTATTAGTTTTCAAAAACTAATTATTATACTATTTTATTAATACTTCCATGATATACAATATGTACAAGTTTATATATTTTAAATAAAAATATATTTATATGTTACAAAAAGATGAATTACAATATCAAACTAGTCATAAAACGTTTTGATTTAAATTAATATTATTATATATGTTTTGATAAACAATGAGACTAGGATTTATAAAAGGAAATGATCAAAACACTCAAAAGATTAAGTTACACTTTGAGTGGGTTAGTTTTTAATTAAATTAAGTCTAATTATTAATAAAGGTACATGTCACAAAACGTTTAATTTAAAATAAAATATTTTGACAAACAACGAGTCACTGATTTATAAAAGTAAATGACCACAACGCTCAATTTTATAAATTACATTTTTTATAAGGTAATTTATTGTTGAGTAAGCCTAATTTTTGTAAAAGGTACACGTCACGTAACGTAAAAGGCTAGTTTTCTAAACGTACGAAAGTGCGCCCGAAAAACCGAAAGTGGTACATGAGTTGTGAGACCATGACCGTGTCATTTTTGTAAAAATTATATTTTTACCATGAGCGTAAATATAATATAATATTTAATTAATTCTAAAGATTAAATATATTATAATTAAAATAATCTATAAGTTTATAGTGTGTCACGTAAATTGTGTGATATAATTGGAAACGTGGTGTCGGTAAGGGAATGAGATTGGATACCAGCTATATTAACTTTTCATGTGAACGCATGTAATAAACATACACATCGCATGAGATGAATAGTTTGGCCAAATCATTATAAATTGCACGATCTCATTTTGGATGAAAACACACACACAATTCGCAAATTACTCTGTATATATAATTATTATTATTATTATTATTTTTATTATTATTATTATTATTATTATTAGGAGTATTAGTATTATTATTAGTAATACACATAAAATACTACGACGAGGTCATGAGTGAATTATTTCCAAAATGGATTTTTTTTCAAGAGTGGGATAGAGCTAAGGAAATTATGGGTTATAGCTATGGAGGTTATGGGTAATGTTCGGGGGTATGCTCGTGAGGTCAAATTAAGTGTTTATCATCTCCGTTGCGTTTACGTACCTTTCCTACAATATTGAACCTCAATATTGATACGTTCGTGAATCCGAAGCCAACCTTACACTTGTTCAATGATGTTATATGTATTTTTACTACAAAATACAGTATGGTGAGTTCATTTGCTCCCTTTTTACTCTTTACATTTTTGGGGCTGAGAATACATGCAAATGCTTATTTAACTGTTTTACAATAATTATATGCGTGAGTTTCATTTGCCTTTTTACCCTTTATATTTTTGGGACTGAGAATACATGCGCTTTTATAAATGTTTGACGAAATAGACACAAGTAATTGAAACTACATTATATGGTTGAATTATCAAAATCGAATATGCCCCTTTTTATTAAAGTCTGGTAATCTAAGAATTAGGGAACAGACACCCTAATTGACGCGAATCCTAAAGATAGATCTATCGGGCCCAACTAGCCCCATCCAAAGTACCGGATGCTTTAGTACTTCGAAATTTATATCATGTCCGAAGGAGGATCCCGGAATGATGGGGATATTCTTATATGTATATTGTGAATGTCGGTTACCAGGTGTTCACCATATGAATGATTATTTTTGTCTCTATGCATGGGACGTATATTTATGAGAACTGGAAATGAAATTCTTGTGGTCTATTAAAATGATGGAAATAAATGATTATGATAAACTAATGAACTCACCAACCTTTTGGTTGACACTTTAAAGCATGTTTATTCTCAGGTGTTAAAGAAATCTTCCGCTGTGCATTTGCTCATTTTAAAGATATTACTTGGAGTCTTTCATAGCATATTTCGAAGAACGTTGCATTCGAGTCATTGAGTTCATCAAAGATTATTATTAATCAATTTATAGTTGGATAGTGGATATTATGAAATGGTATGCATGCCTGTCAATTTTCGATGTAAAGAAAGTTTGTCTTTTAAAAACAAATGCAATGTTTGTAAAATGTATCATATAGAGGTCAAATACCTCGCAATGTAATCAACTATTGTGAATCGTTTATAATGTATATGAACGGGTCCTTTCATCGTGTCCTGACCATCAGACCAAATTTTAAGTCATGACTTCCAAGTGGAGTAGTTATCCGTATTCATTAATCTTGGACATTTCATACCACTTCCGGATTCACTTTCAGCAAGGAGTAATCGTTGAGTCATATTCGTGATACTCTGAACTAACGGTGCAGCTAACGCATAATCGTTCGAATTAAACATCTTGACAATCTTACCAAACAGGTAAACCGTACGTGTCACAACCTCAAACGTACGTGTCACAACCTCAAACGTACGTGTCACTACCTCAGTTGTATGTGTCACAACCTCAAACGTACGTGTCACTACCTCAGTCATACGTATGACCTTAACAGTCAAAAGAACTAACACTAAACCTCAAGCGTGCGAGTAAGGATCAATCGTGTGATCACTCGTACGTGTCACAGTCAACCGTATGATAACTTGTGTGATCAGACTGTAGTCACTTAACCTAACTAAGGTTATGCTAAACCGTGCGGATGAGTTCACGAGTGAAGCTCAGCCGTGCGAGTGAGGAAATTTCAGGTGACCCACTCGTGTGACCTGCTGTTTACCTTAAATCACTCTAAAACCCTAAAAAATGATGTTAAACCTCAATTTCTTCATCCACAAGCTGGATTAGCACTAAACTAACATAAACACACTATCTAATTATAATTACACACGTAAAGATGATTCATTTTTTTTATCAAAATCACTCTAAACTCAAAAACCCAAATAATAAACTCTTTAATCACCAAAAATCACTAGGAAGATGTTGAAATCATAACCTAAGCTCTGATACCAATGATGAAACTTGACTAGGAACTTCAAAATCAACAGGTTTAACTCACACAAAGGCAGAATTAGTGAATCAAACCCTCTAGTGAATATGAAAATGCTTTTTGGGATTAATTAAGTCAAACCACAACAATGATTGTGTGATTAGATTAACACCTAGATCTGAGTGATGTGTGTGTAATGAGAGGCTTAACCTAAAATGAAGAACATAAACACTTATATACCCCTGCTATTGAGTCAACCGCGCGAGTCTGGTCTCACTCCTACGAGTGGACTGGCTCAGCCGTACAGTTAATCACTCACTCGTGTATGTGTAAACGGATTAGGTTTGTGACTCAGCTCAGCACACTCGTGTGTATGAGCTTGTCAGCCATACGAGTGAGGCTTCACTCGTAAGTCTGACTGAGTCTAAGATAGTCAAACTTCCATATCGCGTTCATGCAGTACCTGTAACCACATATAAACACATATAGGATAACGAGCGATCATGGTAACCCACAAACTGAAGTACTAATCATAAATATGCAGTAGATGTCTAGGGACTTACATAAAATGCATCAACATAAGTGGTTTATGTATGTATGCATATAAGTATTGCACTCACTAAGCTTTGTAGCTTACTCCCTCGTTGTTTATATTTTTATAGATTCTTACACTTCGAAGGACAAAGTAAAGGCTTCGCTTAGCTCTCGCGTTGGTGGTTTCTAGGAGGAACTCCTTTGGTAACGTTCCCGATGGTCATGCATCTTTTTAGGTCATTTTGGTACTATGGGTCATGTTAAACATTTAGTTAATTGATGTGACTTAAGTTCCCGGTGTTGTAAACTTATACTCATGATATTATGAATTGTAATTGACTTTTGGGCAGGCTAATGTAATGTCAAGACTTATGTTTGTGGAAAATTGGTTGTGTTACAAATCACACACTCAAATCGCGAAGCGACCAGTATTGGATTTTGAATGCCGAGCTTTTACAAGGGACTTGGGTAACTAGTAATGTTGCAGGTCACGACGCAACCGCTCCGGGTCGCAACGCGACTATGTATTGTATCGGGTGATCTGGTCTGGTAAAAACCCTCGACATTGAAATTGTACTGGCCTCGCACCGCGACCATATTGGTCCGCGATGCGAGGGGTCACTATAAAAAAAAAATATGCGAGTCTTTTCGGTAATCGGGTTGGAGTCATTTCAAGTGGCATAAGTGCATGACCTAAGGGATCTAGGTTACCATGGGATGGGTGCCTAGACTTAGGTTGAATTGTTTGTATTTGTTCATGACTTGTTGGGTTACGGGACTACGGGGCTATCGTGGATACTTTAGTGTATATGATTTTTTATGCATAGTTGAATTCATCAACTTAGATAGTCGTTATATCAAGGAGTTTGATTGGATGCGAGGGTGTATTAATGATTGGTCACCATTACTACGGTCGCACGTCGTGTCAAACAAAAAATTTAGAACGACGAGTGTCAAGAAAGATGGGGTTATTAAGTACGTGGTTTATTTTCGTATTGCAATCTAATCTACTTTATTCTTTAGAATGAGAATGAAACGACCACAATTTTAATGAAAAACGACAAAACTTTTTTTTTTGCCAAAGCAGCGCACCAACCACAGGTGCGCCGCTTTTGTGACACCAGAACGACGCTCCTATTTCGAAAAGCGGCGTTCCTGTCGACTGACCTAAAAGACTACAATTCACTAACGAAAAGCGTCACTTTTACCCCTAAAAGGAGCGCTCTTGAACCTGAACATGTGCAGTTTCAAAATTTGTAAGAGTTAAACCAAACCATTAAACCCAATTCCAAGAATAACAATTTAGTGACCCAAATACAAGTTTAATATGACTCAAAATACACTCGTTCACAATTTAAGTACCCCATAACCATAACGATTCATTAGTTTGTAACAAAATGACCCGTTACATTAGTTTTGACCCGAAGTCAATTACAATCCACAAATTCCGATTAACGACTCAACCCTTAGGTTTTTGACACAAACTAGAGCATGGTGATTTGGAAAACACTACCAAATCCTAAATCGATCGAAAAGCAAAGTCTTCTAAAGCAACCTACAAAAGTCCACTAGTTCCCACGGTTACCCGAGCCACCACCTTGCGAACCTATAAAAATAATATCACCGAGAGGGTAAGCTATAGAGCTTAGTGAGGATAAACATACTATATACATACATATGCATAAAATGAATATATATATATATATATATATATATATATATATATATATATATATATATATATATATATATATATATATATATATATATACATACCAAAAAATCCCAAGATTAACCCCTTAACCTCAAACACATGAAGGCCGGCCGAAACCACACGCGCCCAGTGAATCTGAAACAACAAGCGATTCACCACCTTCACCTCAACGACAATAGGGTTGGCCGAAACTACACACGCCCTAGTGAATCCGAAACTACACGCGATTCACTACCCTAAGTCAACAATAATGGGAATGTCCGAAACCACATGCGACATCGTGAATCCGTAACCACACGCGATTCACTAGTGAAGCTGAAACTACACGCGAATCACTACCCAATTCATCTCAACAACAACAACGGGGTTGACATACTTGTCAATGTCAATCTGTATCGCCCGAGATTCACTACCCCAAGGGTGGTAACCCAAAATGCACAAATGTGCCACGTGGACCCAAAACTCATAGAGTCCATCATCTCACACACATGTAAAGTGAACCCGAACGCCCAAGGATCACTCTACCCTACCTGCATCCATCCTATGCATAAATACGCATATAATATATTTACACTCACCTTAGAGCCTCCAATAATGCAACTGAACAATCCACAACACGTCAATGGAAAGTACATATTCCATTATCACATAATAAACAACACAATTAGGGTGGATTACAAACCAATCCAAATTGACACTGAGTGCAATTCGGACCCAATTGCACTTCCAAGTGCAAACTGTGCCCAAACTAACCAATAATCACTAACACAAGTGAAAATGGTCCTAATACACCAATTAAACCAAATCATAAGTGTTAAACACTTATCTTACCCAATTTGACACATAAACCCAAATTTTGACCCATTTCAAAATTAGTCAACCAAATACACCAAAATGGGTTTCAATACTTCCATAATCACTAAACCGAGTGATTAAACCCAAATTGCAAGTCTTAAACATGGTTAAATCATTAACCAAGCCAATATCCACCAACAAGGGTCAACAACACTAATTACTAGCTCTAAACTTCCATTAAAGAGCTAAATGGGTTTTCTCAAGAACTTACAAGTTCAAACCCTAACATGAACATCAAATCAGACAATTGAAGTTCAGAGTTAGGACTTACCACCACTACCAAAATGTAGCTAGGAACGAGATGAACAAGTTTAACACTTGAGCTTTCACCCATGTATGAATTACGCTTACGTGAACATTTGAGTTTGACATCATACTTTCCATTAGAACAGCACTTACTTCCACTTCATTTTTGCTGAACACAAATTCACTGAAAATAAAAATTAATTAGATGAGAAGAGAGCGTTTGAGTGGATGAGATGGGAAAAAATGAGGATAAGGTTGGTATCAGTTTTGAGGCTCAAAATTCAGCCATATATTAAATTACTCATGTGCCCCTTATTTAACTCTTCAAAATTACAAACAACACCCAATCAGGACTAAAAGCATCGCTCCTAGCCTAAAAGCAGTGCTCCTAGAGCCTTTTAGCTCACACTGGAAATTAAAAACTTCCAGGCTCGAATTACGGTCGTCTGGGCTTTTGATTCGCCTCAATCCGAGTTCGTATGAGGAAGTTATGACCAAATTGGTGAAAGTGCGCATAACCTCTCTTTACACGCTCCATTCTCCACGTTTCCAACACCTGACACCTTAAACATGATATTATTAATAAAATAATATACTTCATCGTTTAAACACCTCTCTGAACATTCGCGCTACAAAAAATGGGGTGTTACAACTCTCCCCCACTTGAACTCTATCGCATCCTGTCGATCTAAACCTCATTGCGAACAAGGAAAGTACACCTTCCTCAACCTTTTGAGTTCTCACACAACCTTTGACCATTCGATGCTACAATTGCATCCTATAAGTCCCACTTCTTTGGAATGTAACTTTCTACCCACACAACGATCCTCCATGATTCTTTGGCATACTCTAATTTATGACATAGAGTATCCTCTCCAATCGTCAACTAATTTGAGTCATCCACACCACGCACATGGTGATGGAATTTCCCGCAAGCTCTTCGGTAACTCCAACCAACACGCAACCTTGTACGACTCACAACTCGTCCACCATTACCCTGTGAACATCGTTTTGATTGTCCATTAAGGATGATCTTGTCACTTCTCACAAGTACAAGTCCTAAATACTCTAAAGAACTCACTCTCGAACGTGCTCTACACTAACATATCTCTACACAAGACAGTAAAAATCAACACTCTACATCCCTAGTTCGCTAACTAAATAGGACGACTTCCAACAAACTGCTCAAACACGCCTACCAAACCGAGGGAACACCGTAACCTCCGGGTACATACTCCCCCACTTAGGGTCTTAACCCCATACTTTCACCATCAACATGATAACATCCCACGGAATTTTAACATTCCTCAATACACATGACCGATCTCAACGTTGGTCATACGCACCAATCCTCCATGGACTCACAACAAGGTACTCAAACCTCGACATTTCAAATTAGCCAAAATTCTAACGCCCGCTAAACACAACAACCAATCACAGTTGTATCTTCGGGTTTCTCACCGGCACCCAAGTACAATGTAATCACACCATCGGAGTCAAACATTACATGCGCAGGTATAAGGAGACACCTGATGCATTGTTATGTAATCTCCCACTACTACCACCGAGTCTCAAGAGCTCGACCCTTACGGGGTCTCCTCTCAGTGTCACACGTCACTTGACTACTCGAACTCACACAAGTCTAACGAACCTTACGGATCAATACCCACAACTTTCTAGCGACACCTGCTAGTCACCATCCACCTAGGCTGCACAACTAGCCTATTAACCCTTTAGCTCATCATTAAGGGGATGCTTGGAAACATAAAGACTTACACCCTTCCAACTTCATCTTAACCATTAACACGGTTACCTACACACATCCAGGATAGTCAACAACTATGACTCTACTCACACACATACGTGGCCGACGAAAGCGCCTCCCAAGATGGCACTACCATGCATACACACTAAAAGTGGTCGACAAAGAGTGAACAACACTCACCACATGACTCACACACACAAGTGGACGACGAAGAGTGAACAACACTCTCCACACACATCAAACCACAATCGTGGTCAACGAAGAGTGAAACCTCACGGGATCACTCACCACACTACATCAAATGGCCAAAGAAGAGCGAATCCTTACTCCAGGATGTCACTTGCCACCTTATTCACAGCGAGCATCAAAACATACTACTATAGATAAGACGAACACACGTCACGTACCCTCACATGGTGTAACAACCCAACTTTTTTCCGTTTACTATCGTTAATTGTTCGTTAAGTATTTAACGGTGGTTACTTAGATTTGTGTGTTTAATAGAATTAAATACATACTTATTAGAGAGATGTTGGAATTAATATGCTATATTAATTTACGAACTTATTTCGGTTAGCGAAATAACTAGAAAACGTTACGATTAAGTTTATCGTCTAGAAAGCTTTTCAGTTTACGGAACTCAGATAAACGACACAATAATTATTTTCGATAATTATTGACTTTAAGAAAATTATTTTTAATTTATTATTTATTTAATGAATTAAACTCGGTGATTGCGTTTCAACGACTAGTTAACGTTCCGGAGACCCGGTACGGTTAACGGCATTCGAAACAGACCACGCGCGTACGAGCTAGTAGACAAAACGAGCCCAATGACCCCCCTAGAAGGGCTATCGGCCGAACCCCCCCATGGGACCCCATGTTGGACCTTAAGTTGCTAATTGGGTCATTAGTGGTGAGATTAGGGCTACAGGGGACTATAAAAGGAAAAATAGAATTAGAAACCCTCATTCTTCTCCCTTGTTTAGTCGTCATCTCCCTCCCCTCTCCCTCTCTTTGGCCGTCGATCACCATCACACCACCATCATCACTAAAACTCAAAATTAGATCAAGTCTTAAACACGAACGTTGTTCCTTGTGTCGTTCTCTACGCGTTAGTGTGCTCAATTTAATCGTTTGAGGTATAACTAGTAACCTTAATTTCATTAATTCAGTTTTTTATTCAATTACATAGTGTAATCAAGTCTAGTGCTCAATTAATGGTGATTGATGTTGTTAATTGTTGATTGATTGCGTAATTAACGTTGTATGTTCGAAAAACGAATTTGTTTCTTGTTGATATGATTAAATTGGTATGAGATCTGATCTTGTAATGTGTTTAAATAGAAATATATCGAAAAGTTATTAATTTTAGACTCCGATTTTACTTGATTACGTTTTGGTATGCTCAAGATATGATTAATCGAAGTTTCGTTA
Organism: Rutidosis leptorrhynchoides; assembly: GCF_046630445.1. Taxonomy (NCBI): domain Eukaryota; kingdom Viridiplantae; phylum Streptophyta; class Magnoliopsida; order Asterales; family Asteraceae; genus Rutidosis; species Rutidosis leptorrhynchoides. Next base: position 278,902,133 of record NC_092333.1, read on the forward strand.
GGGTTTCACATGATATCCGAATTTTCTGAGTTGCATGCTTTGTGTTAAAGCTTATAAAAAGTATGCTACTGTATTCTTTGTGAAAATTTATGCAATTTAGACTAATGATTTGCGTCGAAAGGTTATGTAATGCTCCCGATATGATAAAATGAAGATTTGATTTGTAAAGTATGCTGAATCCGTTTTTAAGTTCCCATAAAAATTTCTAGAATGAACTAGGAATTGATTTAGACTTTAATCTTCTGGAATATGTTAATTTATATGTTACTTGAAATGTTTCATTTGTTTGCAAACTTGCGAGAACATGATTTGCCATGAGATATATGCTCGTCTAAATGATATGTCCGATTGTTGGTCAAAAACTGGCAGGTCTAATGTTTTGCGAAACTTTACAAATTGGCTAAAACAATGCTTCTGATTATTTTATCACTAACACTATGATATGTTTTGAGATGACATCAATAGGACGTTCGTTAAAATCTATTTTCTATATTTTTTGAAAAATGTTTAAAAACTGACACGCGAGCAGAAATTTCTGTAATGAACTCAGACTTGATCCCTTCTGACTTCTGACTTTTAATTATCGTATGAGGCTTTGGCTGGAAATTTTGGAATCTATTTTTAGTATAGATATGATCTGGAGTTGATCATAATTTTATGAATTATGTGCTATGTTCTATAGACGTATCTCTTTACGACGTACGAATTTCTAAGGTATGCGCTAAGAAACGAAAAATGCGATTTGCTAAACTACGAGCTATAACATGTTATATGACCTAGGTTTAACTTGTTGACCATGTTTGCATGACCTACTGAGATGTTTGACTTTAGTTGACCACTTTGACCGAGTTGATTTTTGGTTTGACTTTGGTTGACTTGCTTGGATTAGTTGACTTTTACTTGTTCGTTGAGTCAGTTTGAGCACTAGGACTTTGCGTACACTATGGGTTGATGAAGTTTGACCTATTAGTGTATACTTAAGATGATTTACTTGATTAGGTTGCATTGTTCAGTCGAGAGTTTCGACAACAGTACGATTTGCTAAGATCTTTACGAGTGCTTTTGCTAAGGTGAGTCTACAGTCCCTACTATGTTTTTACAGGGATGAGATGCATGCTTATTACAAATGTTTTACGTGTTTGGCACAAGAAACTTACTAAGAATATACATATGAGTTCAGATCAAAAATCCCTTAGCTTGATTATATTAATTACTTTGTAAGCTCGACTTATAGGGACGGTACCGTTAGGTTTGACAAACCTCACCGCAACATAAACAAGTGCTTATGTAGTTGTTACTCCTATACTAGATCAGTGTATCGCCAGGATAGGGTAAACTAAGGCATGTGCTCGGCTCACGCAAAGGTTAAAGCTTTATAATCAAGTGCTCATGATAATGCATACTTTTCCTACGATGTTTTCTAAGAAAAATCTTGTGGCCTAACTTCAAAAATGATTTACTAAACCTGTAGTTTCACTCAACATTTTTCGTTAAAGTTTTGCATGTTTCATCTCAGGTACATAGAGCTAGTGCTTCCGCTTAATTGAAGTTATATGCTGTTTGCTGCTAGAACTGGACGGCGTCCAGCATGTTTATCATTTTCATTTCATGAACAAATATTCGCATTTAAACAAGTTTTCTTTTAAGATGTTTGGGTTCATTTACATTAGTCATTGATGTCAAATGTTTCAAGTTACATTTTCTTTAATAAATGACTTTGTTTTAATGATTAATGCGAATACTTTTCAGAAAGGTCTTATATAGAGGGCGTGACCGCTAAACTATGGGACCAGGAGTTAATATTCTATTAGTGGATTCTGACGGGGTATTACATTTATTATCAGAGCAGATCGGTTATCTAGGACTAGGCTGCATTAGAGAGTCGAACGTTAGGACAAGTAGTGCGTCTAGACTGTAACCTTAGACTTGTTAAGTTAAATGAAACCTAGTTAATAAATTACTATGTTACTTGGTATCTATTATGGCATGATTACTAAGTGACTAACTCTGTGTTTTTCTTTGAGTGCTAGATGACTTCTTCTAATCCTATCATTCTTACCGACTCCGACACAGAATCCGAGGAAACCGTGCAAGCGCAAGGAAATACGATACTCGAGTTTGTGGATGATACCGAATCAGAGCCCGAGATAGAAACCAAGCATGAGAATGAGCCTAAAGGAAAGGAACCGACAGAGGATTCCGAGGAAGAATCGGAACCCGAATTCGAATCCAAACCTGATGTACCCGATTCACTCCAATCGCCTTTTGTTAAACCTAATTATGTTAACTCCTACGGACCGAGAGGCCACCGTAGGATACCGAAAGGACCTGCTCGACTCAATAACCCCTTTTGTAAGATTTTTCGCTATGATAACCAGTCACTTGAGATGTTTTGCCGTTTTCATCCCTATGACACTTCTACATCTACTTTTAAACCTAGTACCTCCACTTCTGCTGCTAATGACAACAACCCTAGTGACCTCATGTTGCGAGTCGAAAATTTGGAGAAAATGGTCGAGTACATGTTGAAGGAACTCCAGAAACGCAAATAGAGATCGCTCGACTAGACTTGTTCCACGCTATTAAACATTATTTGATTATTATTGTTTATTATATAATGTTTGCACATACATTGTTAGATGTGGCGTTACTTATGTGGTTTTACTTATGACATGTGGAATATGTTACTATCGTTGGTTATGCATGATTATTGAATGAAAAGTTTATTTCTTTAAGTATTGGTTTATTAATGACGATTTATGCTTAGTGTTGCTACTACTATTGCTAATTAGTGATAATGTTACTAGTGTACATTGTTCTTACTACTGCTACTACTAAACGCTATGTATGCTACTACATATCACTAGTGCAACTAAAATCGCTATGATTTAATATTAGTTACTATGCATCGTTCCGTTGCAAGTATATTTTATATGTCGATTTCATTGACGCTAACTGAATGTGTTATCTTGACCAGAAAGATAATTCCGCCCAAGCAAGTTTCCCAAGCTGCTGTTCGTCGGTGGATTTTCGAAGGATTAACCGAGGCTGTGGCAGAACTCCGTAATGGAAACAATAGTAACAATGTGAAAGCTACGAATCAGCGAAACCAAGATGTGACTTGTGATGACCCGTCCAAATCCATTTGAACGAACACATCATTCATCGATTTCACAGTGAGGTACTGACCTCTACATGATACGTTTTGTGAGCATTGCATTCTTTTGAAAAGGCACACCATAATTGAATATCAAATTCCAAGGTTTTTGAAGTTTGATGATTTCTACATATAGATAATCACCGTAATTAATAGTTTACAATACTACATCCGTTGATAATGCAGTCAAAATAAAATACATGGTGATGATTTTTTAAATGCAACGTTTTCTCGAATAAAGCATGTATGACTCCATGCACATAGCTTGTATCACATATAAGCAAACAGCGGAAGACTTCTAGGAAACTGAGAATAAACATGCTTTCAAGTGTCAACACAAAGGTTGGTGAGTTCATAGTTTTAATGTTGCGCATAATCCGTATATAAAGGTGGATCACAAGATTTCAGTTGTTTCATCCAGAAATGTTTATCAAATTATTCTGCAAGATTGAGCACCCTGGTAACTAAGCTTTAACGGTATAATAAGTACCCCTGTTTTAATATACATGCAACCAACATGTACAATACACGCAATCAAACGTGTACTAAACTCAAATAGCATACGTCTGTTTTATCATTCAGGCTAGGGTTTCTATACCTGGAACATACGGGGATGTCAAGCCCTATGGATCCATATACAACTATTCGCGCCCACCGGTTCTTATAACTACTAGTTACCAAAGCTAAGGGATTGTAGGTTCAAACTCAGTGTAGAATTAAGTATGTACTTGTATCCATTGCGTTTAAAATAAAGTGCATGTATTCTCAGCCTAAAAATGTAAATTGCAAAGCAATTAAAAAGGGAGCAAATGAAACTCACCTTAGCAGCACATAAGTTCATTCTCCGAAATGTGACCGAAACTCGGAATGCAAAATAACCGTAGATCTCAACCTAGAGAACATATGTTGGTCAATACATGTCTAACAATCTAGGTCAGGTCATAGTGTATCACAATCCTAATGCTCGAGACCGACATGCAAAAGTTAACAAAAGTCATCTCAAAAGTCAATCTGACCCAATATGATCTTTAAATCTATACATGTTTATTATATTAACATAGTATAAGTCTTGATTATTGAACGAATTTATAGTTTATCAAACTCAAAATATTATTTATTTCAGGAGTTATATTATATTTGAATTATCATGGCAATCGAAAATGTTTTATTATTTCACATAGTTTTCCAATACTTATAAAATCAGATTATAGTGTTTATAAAGCTTTAAAACATGATAAGACAGTCAACTTTGACAACTGTTCAACAAAACGAGACGTGTCTTATATAAGAGTTCATTTACTCGACTAGTAGTATCCAAAAATCCAATTTATTAATCTTATAAACAAGTTATTTAAATATTAATTTACAATTTCCAACACAATTTCAATTAACGTCAAACATAATTCAGTTGACCATATCTTTTAATCCGTTCATCGAAATCACGTGATTTCTAAATGAAAAGTTATTAATTTTTCGCCAGCTTTCTAATAACATGCATATCATATACCTTATATCAGTAGTATATGTATTAAATTCGTGATTCATCATAAAACTATCTAACGACGAAATTTAGCATACAAGCATGTATAAACATATATACTCGAGCACTAGACATGGATACACTATTAATATATAAAAGATAAGATATGAATGATCACGTATCAATATTGTGACTCAATATTGCAGGAAAGTATGTAGACGCTACGGAGATGATAAACGCTAGGTTTACCTTTGACTCATTATCATAACCCCCAAGCAATACACCTAACCTCCATAGTTATAACCCATAATGTCCTTACCTTTAACCCGCTTTGAAAACACTCGAACATCACTCCGTCGTAGTATTTTATGTATATACTAATAATAATAATAATACTACTACTAATGATAATAATAAGATTAATAATAATAATATTAATCTTAATAATAATAATAATAATAATAATAATAATAATAATAATAATAATAATAATAATAATAAATATAAATAAATAATATGCGGAGTAATGTGAGATAGAGAGATTAAAAGTTTTGTGAAATTGAACCAGAATTCGTTCGATATATATAGAATAAATATAATAATATAATAATATAAATATAATATAATAATAATATTGAATCAAACGTGACAACTAACATTCAATAATATCTGCTGACAGTTTTTGCGGACCGGTATTTCGTACTCTGTTGCTAATAATTGACGGGAAAAAGTATAAATAAAAATATTCCAACTTTTATAATTGAATACATATATTTATTTTGGTCTTAAGCTTTATAAAACTAGTTGTAAAAAGGTTCATTTATTTATAAAATTACTATATAAGTTCGATGTAGAGTGTACGAACTAGTCTGTTGATCATTCTGTGCCACCGTGAATTATTGAATTTGTTTAATTCAAACGAATTAACGAAATTTAATATTTTTAAAAGTCGTATTTATTAATACTTCAGGGGTATTTTATGTAACTTATAATTAATAATTTCTATCATGTCGCTTTCATGTGAATAGTAAATTAATTAATTTCGTTTCATTTACTATTTATATGAATAGTAAATAAATTAATTTCGTTTCAACTATTTAAATTACATTGTTGTACGTTGTGCTTTACAACTTGTACATCTTTGATTTAACTTCGTGTCTTCTTAAAAACTAAAAAAATACATCATAAAAATAAAATGATTAAATACGTAAACTTTTTAATTCGAAACTGCATCATTCCATAGTAAATTTTTATCATTTCGTATATAAATATTATTCGCATGTTTCTGTATATATATACACACAATTATATAATTATCATAAGTTACGACGTTCGTAAATCGTCGGACAAACAGGGTGGTCAACCGTTATATAAAAACTCATTTTCAAAAGTTTTAAAACTTGTCATAATTCATTACTTATCATGTCGAAAACATTTATAGTTTTGGTTCAAAATAAGTCAAAATTTTCCGGGTCGTCACAGTACCTACCCGTTAAAGAAATTTCGTCCCGAAATTTGATAGAGATCGTCATGGTTAACAATAAAAATGTTTTCATGACGAATAGGAGTTAATAGATAGAGTGTTATTACCATAGATTAATATGGATAAAATAATTCGATTACTCGAAGAGTACGAGTGAAGCTATCACAAAAAAAATATATATGAAATGACGAAATTAAAGATTCGTATTAACTTTTGACGTAGTCACGTTTGATTTCTGGAATTCAAGGGATTTAGAGAAAATCTTCCTATTAAGATTTGATTCTTCGATAATTAAGGAAATTAGAATCCTCTTTGGTTAAATGCGATAATCTGTCTCGATTGCTCTATCTAAAATTTCACTATAAATCCACTCCATTTGTTTCCTTATTTCCACAACTCCCACCTTTTATAATTTCTTCCTTAATTCATACTTCTAAAACATTCGTCAACATGCTCTATCCAGTTCTGATTCTTGATATATTCTTGACTATCACATCTGTCATTCTTCTTTTTCATCTACCACCGGAGGAATCTGTTTACTTCTATTATGCTCTTAGGTTTATAGTGTTTTTAGTTCTTCTGTGTCTTTATATTGCTATACGCATCGATATACACGGTTTGTAATTTCTGTGTTGTTGTTGGGCTTTATATCTTCCCTTATATTTCGGAGTCTCTGCTTCTGTCCTTCTATAATCATTGACATCCTTAGTTAATGCTCTCTCCTATTTGTAGCTATTTACACTCCCATTTCTATTTCGGAGCCTCATGCTTTTATTTTCTCTTCTTGCTATTAAGCACAGCAGGTAATGGTCCAGAATTTGTAGGTATGAAATTTGGAATGAACATAACTAATGTCCTGAGAGATAAATTGTAATATCACGATCTTGATTTGTTAAATTACCAGAAGTCACGGGAAAAGATAGAACTATCAAGAAGATATGTTCTTGATATGTTCGAAGATTAGATAGAATATAAGAGTCGTGTAACATTGCGCATGATGACGTTATGGTCTGTGAATCATCACGTTCCATTAGAAACTCAGCATGACTTACTGTAATATACTCACATTGATCAAGTGTCATTATATTATACTAACTCATGCTTCAATTCCCAACACTTTTCCAGAATGCATTCATAATTTAAACTCGACGGTTCCATAAGTTTAGAAACTAAAACAGTTTCTTTTATGATGTAACACAGATAGTGCAAAGAGATAAATAATCTCGAACAATGATAGTTATGATGGTATCTTCAGATGTATCGAGGATATTTATACTGAAAGATTCGATGATGTTTTAGAATTTTAAAATATCTGGAATTAAAGGATGATGCAGAAAATTTGTCTGCGAAGGTTTAGAATAAGGAGTAAGGTGTTCGCTAATGATTTCAATAGACACTGAATCATTTGGATTCTTTGAAGGTAGATTTCGTCTTTATGATTTGTCCACAGCCTCCTTCATGGTTTTCTCAATCCATTTTTCAGTACCAAATTTTCTTATTTTCTGAGCTTTTTTCAACACACTACTCTTTATCATCAAACTTTCGATTGTTAAAGTCGTTTACAGTTTTTGCTGCTTCATCAGCATTTTTCCAAAATTCGGAGAACTAGTTCGCAGTTTGGGGTGTTTTTCAGAAACTTCACATTCGAAGTATGTAAGTGTAGGAGATAGACGTTATATGTGTGTGTATAGATATATATATATATATATATATATATATATATATATATATATATATATATATATATATATATATATATATATAATTTTTGGCATAGAATTGCTGCGAAATTCGAGAATAATGTTTCAAGCTTTTTGGTATGGCAACTATCGTTACAAGATGCAGATGAGTACATGATAGGGTTTCAATGAATAAGTATAGTGACTTTTTGGAGAGGCTTAAGTCAAAGGGTAATGAAGTTGCTGTAACATTTACTGTTAATGTGGTGGAATATAAAAGGTTCCCCGGTAACAAAAACATATATATCAAGGTTATAAGGCTAATCTAAAAAGTCGAAGTTGACTGGTTGGAAGTGTGATAAAACTGGATACTTTGAAAAGGGATTGCAAGGTTATTTTCGGTAATAACAATGCCAATGGATCACAGATTCATGTTAAATTTTTACTTAGGTTCCAGGAGTTTTCCAGGTGCATGACTATATGCATAAATCTTTATTTTCGTAGCTAAAGTGTGGTTGGATCATCCTCTCGATTGTTTCTTAATTGAGGTATTCTCAAGAATTATGAAGGGTTTGAATGCAGATTGTAATCGTCAATATACATATGATGTTCTAGAATTTTGAATGATACAAATATTTTTTTTGGGTTTTATGAATAGAAGTGATGTTCTAGCACAGTTTTGAAGTCAAAGTATAGTTTTGAAAGATGTAGGGATCTAAGAGTGATGCTATCTATTATATCTTGACTTGGAATCTGGATTCTGATTTGTTTAAAATTAGAATATGTAATTGAATTTGAGTGAGAAAGGTTGTTCTGATTTCTATGAAAGAATGTATATCATTGTGAAAGTAGTGAGTATGGTTAATGATTATCGAGTAATTTAAGAATGTTTAGTGTAACATATTAAGGTGAAATCTAAATATTTCTCGAGTATTACCTACCCGTTAAAATATTTTCAAAATTAATAGTTTGTACAAAAAGAATCTTTATTACAATCTTTATGAAAATATATGAATGTATATTTTCTTCATATGTAATACAGATTTAATGAGTTAATATTCTATTAAACTCGTTTGATTTTCGGCTGGAACTAGAAATGAATAATCTCTAAACCATTAGAGATTACATAATCTTCGCGGAGTATTTCACTAATTTAATCAATACTTCATTATTTATTGATATTGATATTCCTTGGTGAAGGATGTTGGTGCTCGTGGAATTCTTGTGAATTACGCAAGGTACGAATGATGTTTTCTAGAAAGTGTCAAGTACATCGAAAATGAAAGTTTACAATTAAACATGTATTTGAATAATACACTTGCTTTATTATGGAATGGAACTTATTGAGTTGAAATAGAGATTATGGTTAACGATTGTTAAGTCATTAACGAAGGATGTACATCATAGCATATTAGTGATATGAATTAATCAAGTAGTACCTACCAGTTAAAATTCACACGTAATAGCTTAGTACGAAAAGATTCACTATTGTGGTTTCAAAACTCATATATATATATATATATTATATATATATATATATATATATATATATATATATATATATATATATATATATATATATATATATATATATATATATATATATATATATATATATATATATAATATACATATAAATTCTTCAGAGGAAATGAGTTAATACTTCATAACTCGTTGATGCAATGTATCCTTTGATGATTGTGGTGTCGATATCGTTGATGGTTTTGGAGCTGGTGTAGCTTGTGGTGCTACAGGTGTTGCTGGTGTTGGTGATACTGATGGTGATGCTGGTGGTACTACCAGTGGCGCTTGTATAACAAGTCTAACTTGTAAATCATGCACCATTCTTGTCAGGGTTTCTACTCTTCCTTCTATCATTTCGGTCCACTCATTTGATTTATGGTTAAGGCTGGAATAGATAATCTCTAAGACTTTAGAGATTACATAATCGCCGCAGAATGTTTCTCCAATGAAGTTATGAATCAATACTTCATCGGTTATTATTGTTGGTACTCCTTGGTATCTATGGTGCCTATGACGTTGATGCTCGTGGAACATCTTGTGATGTTGAATCATGGGATGTGGATGTTGTTGATGGTGGTAATGGTACTGTTGGTGTTGATGATGGTGGTATTGTTGATGCCGGTGATGCTGTTGGCGCTTGTAACCTTTGCACCATATTCTACAAAGCCACTACTCGAGCGCGAAGCTCGTTGACTTCTTCTATTACACCAGGGTAATTGTTGGTTCGGACAAGCGGATGAATAAGATCTAGAATTTGAGATAGTATATAATCATGACGAGATACTCTGGAAATGAGAGAAAAAATGGTATTACGAACAGGTTCGCCGGTAAGTGCTTCAGGTTCTTCACCAAGAGGGGAATGTGGTGGATGGAAGGGATCACCTTCTTCTTGTCTCCAATGATTAAGTAGATTATGAACATATCCCCAATTCATCCAGAATAGATGATGGCTAATTGGTTGATCCATTCCGGTCACATTGTTTTCGGAGCTCGAGCGAAACTCCAGATCGGAATAGCTGTCGGAATCTAAGGAATTTGAACTAGATACGGGATCCATGTTGTATAATCAGGGAAATGATTTTTGATGTGAAATAGATTATAGGACTTAGATTTGGTATTCTTCAATACATATTTTACATATGTATATATAATACCAAAATCCCATAAATTACGGAGGAATTTTTGGATGATTTCAGGCAAAGTTTACAGTAACAGATATGCTAAGATATGAATTCGTCTATACACTATCTGTGCAATAAATTTAGAAAAACGCGTCTAGACTTAAGAATGATAAGCAAGTAATTTCTGACAAAAAATGATAAGAAAAAATCGATAAAAATAGATACGGTCATAGTCCAGACTCACTAATGCATCCTAACAATTACCAGTTAAACACACCAACTGTGATGACCCGTCCAAATCCATTTGGATGAACACATCATTCATCGATTTCACAGTGAGGTACTGACCTCTACATGATACGTTTTGTAAATATTGCATTCTTTTGAAAAGGCACACCATAATTGAATATCAAATTCTAAGGTTTTTGACGTTTGATAATTTCTACATATAGATAATTACCGTAATTAATAGTTTACAATACTACATCCGTTGATAATGCAGTCAAAATAAAATACATGGTGATGATTTTTTGAATGCAACGTTTTCTCGAATAAAGCATGTATGACTCCATGCACATAGCTTGTATCACCTATAAGCAAACAGCGGAAGACTTCTAGGAACCTGAGAATAAACATGCTTTCAAGTGTCAACACAAAGGTTGGTGAGTTCATAGTTTTAATGTTGCGCATAATCCGTATATAAAGGTGGATCACAAGATTTCAGTTGTTTCATTCAGAAACGTTTATCAAATTATTCTACAAGATTGAGCACCCTGGTAACTAAGCTTTAACGTTATAATAAGTACCCTTGTTTTAACATACATGCAACCAACATGTACAATACACGCAATTCAACGTGTACTAAACTCAAATAGCATACGTTTGTTTTATAGTTCAGGCTAGGGTTTCTATACCTAGAACATACGGGGATGTCAAGCCCTATGGATCCATATACAACTATTCGCGCCCACCGGTTCTTATAACCGGCAGCTACTAGTTACCAAAGCTAAGGGATTTTAGGTTCAAACTCGGTGTAGAATTAAGTATGTACTTGTATCCATTGCGTTTAAAATAAAGTGCATTTATTCTCAGCCCAAAAATGTAAATTGCAAAGCAATTAAAAAGGGAGCAAATGAAACTCACCTTAGCAGCACATAAGGTCATTCACCGAAATGTGACCGAAACTCGGAATGCAAAATAACCATAGATCTTAACCTAGAGAACATATGTTGGTCAGTACATGTCTAACAATCTAGGTCAGGTCATAGTGTATCACAATCTTAATGCTCGAGACCGACATGCAAAAGTTAGCAAAAGTCATCTCAAAAGTCAATCTGACCCAATATGATCTTTAAATCTATACATATTTATTATATTAACATAGTATAAGTCTTCATAATTGAACGAATTTATAGTTTATCAAACTCAAAATATTATTTATTTCAGGTGTTATATTATATTTGAATTATCATGGCAATCAAAAATGTTTTATTATTTCACATAGTTTTCCAATACTTGTAAAATCAGATTATAGTGTTTATAAAGCTTTAAAACATGATAAGACAGTCAACTTTGACAATTGTTCAACAAAACGAGACGTGTCTTATATATGAGTTCATTTACTCGACTAGTAGTATCCAAAAATCCAATTTATTAATCTTATAAACAAGTTATTTAAATATTAATTTACAGTTTCCAACACAATTTCAATTAACGTCAAACATAATTCAGTTGACCATATTTATTAATCCGTTCATCGAAATCACGCGATTTCTAAATGAAAAGTTATTGATTTTTCGTCAGCTTTCGAATAACATGCATATCATATACCTTATATCAGTAGTATATGTATTAAATTCGTGATTCATCATAAAACTATCTAACGATGAAATTTAGCATACAAGCATGTATAAACATATATACTTGAGCACTAGACATGGATACATATTAATATATAAAAGATAAGATATGAATGCTCACGTATCAATATTGTGACTCAATATTGCAAGAAAGTATGTAGACGCAACGGAGATGATAAACGCTAGGTTGACCTTTGACTCATGATCATAACCCCCAAGTAATACCCATAACCTCCATAGTTATAACTCATAATGTCCTTAGCTTTAACCCATTTTGAAAACACTCGAACATCACTCCGTCGTAGTATTTTATGTATATAATAATAATAATAATAATACTACTAATGATAATAATAATAATAATAATAATAATATTAATCTTAATTATAATAATAATAATAATAATAATAATAATAATAATAATAATAATAATAATAATAATAATAATAATAATAAATATAAATAAATAATATACGGAGTAATGTGAGATAGAGATATTGAAAGTTTTGTGAAATCGAACCAGAATTCGTTCGATATATATAGAATAAATATAATAATATAATAATAATATAGAATCAAACGTGACAATTAACATTCAATAATATCTGCCGACAGTTTTCGCGAACCGGTATTTCGTACTCTGTTGCTAATAATTGATGGGTAAAAGTATAAATAAAAAATATTCCACTTTTTATAATTGAATACATATATTTATTTTGGTCTTAAGCTTTATAAAACTAGTTGTAAAAAGGTTCATTTATTTATAAAATTACTATATAAGTTCGATTTAGAGTGTACGAACTAGTCTGTTGATCATTCTGTGCCACCGTGAATTATTGAATTCGTTGAATTCAAACGAATTAACGAATTTTAATATTTTTAAAAGTCGTATTTATTAAATACTTCAGGGGTATTTTATGTAACTTATAATTAATAATTTCTATCATGTCGCTTTCATTTGAATAGTAAATTAATTAATTCCGTTTTGTTTACTATTCATATGAATAGTAAATGAATTAATTTCGATTCAACTATTTAAGTTACATTGTTGTACGTTGTGCTTTACAACTTGTACATATTTGATTTAACTTCGTTTCTTCTTAAAAACTAAAAAAAAATACATCATAAAAATAAAACGATTAAATACGTAAACTTTTTATTCGAAACTGCATCATTCTATAGTAAATTTTTATCATTTCGTATATAAATATTATTCGCATGTTTCCGTATTTATATATACACACAATTATATAATTTTCATAAGTTACGGCATTCGTAAATCGTCGGACAAACAGGGTGGTCAACCGTTATATAAAAACTCATTTTCAAAAGTTTTAAAACTTGTCATAATTCATTACTTATCATGCCGGAAACATTTATAGTTTTGGTTCAAAATAAGTCGAAATTTTTCGGGTCGTCACACGACTAATACTCAAAATAATGGACAAGTAGGGTGTACGTACAAGACTTTCATGAGTTGTGAACCACACTCATTTAATGGCACCGAAGGTCCAGCTGGTTTGACTCGTTGGTTTGAGAAGCTTGAGTCAGTTTTCCGTATCAGTGGTTGTAGAGATGCGGATAGAATGATGTTTGAAACTTCTAAGTTATCAGATGGCGCCTTGAAATGGTGGAATACTTATGCAAATTCCATAGGTATGGATCAGGCTTTTGAGACTCCATGGGAGGATTTGAAATGACGGATGATCGAAGAGTATTGTCCCTACACAGAAACTGTTAAGATAGAGCGGGAACTCCAAAACTTGAAGCTAGTAGGTACTGATCTGGCCAGTTACAACAAGAGATTCTTTGAGTTGGCTCTCATGTGTCCGCATATGGTTACTCCCAAACGTCTCAAGATCACTCTTTATGCGAAAGGTTTGACCGAGAAGATTCAAAGTGGTGTAACTACTTCGAAGCCGAGAATTATACAAGAGGCTGTTGAGATGGCTAGTGAGTTGATAGACCAAGTTGAACACCAAGGAAAGACTCTTGCCTTGACCGAGACTAAAACTCATGATAATAAGAGGAAATGGAACAATAACAATAACTCAGGGAAGAATTACATTCAGCAGCCCTTTAAGAAACAAGATACTGCCAAGAGTAATGCTGCAACTCCGAATGCTAATTTTGGTTATAAGGGAAAATTCCAGTTATGTGCTAAGTGTAATAGGCATCATCCGGGGGATTGTTTGAAAAGGTGTGATAAGTGCAAGAAGAGTGGACATTTGGCTGCCGAGTGTAAAGCTGGTACGAATGTGTGCTATGGGTGCGGAAAAGAAGGTCATTTCCAGAAGGATTGCCCAACTGCTAGTAAGACTAACGAACCTACAAGAGGAAGGGCTTTCAACATTAACTCCAGCGAAGCTCGTGATGATCCTAAGCTAGTCACGGGTACGTTTCTTCTCGATAATCAACATGTTTATGTGCTTTTTGATTTCGGAGCTGATAGAAGCTTTGTGTCTAGAGATTTTTGCCATAATATTAAAAATGTTGTATCGTCATTAGAAAACTTATATTCTATAGAGATAGGAAATGGTAATCTAATGAGTGCTGATAAGGTTTACCGTGATTGTACTTTGACTTTGGCTGAAATGTCGTTTAAGATAGATGTGATACCGATTAAACTAGGAAGTTTTGACCTTGTGGTTGGAATGAACTGGTTAGCCGAGAATAGAGCCGACATTGTTTGTCAGCAGAAAGCGATTCGTATTCTTGTTATTGAATGATGAACCTTTAATGGTGTATGGAGAGCGAAGCAATACGCCATTACATTTCATCAACTGTTTGAAGGTGCAGAAACATATGAGAAAGGGTTATCTTGCTATTTTGGTTCACGTAAGCAAAACTGAATCTGAAGGCAAGAAACTCGAAGATGTGCCCATTGTTAGAGAATTTCCCGATGTTTTTCCAGATGAGTTACCCAGATTACCACCGCCTAGATATGTAGAGTTCCAGATTGATTTAGTTCCTGCAGCGGCACCAGTAGCGCGTGCACCGTATAGACTTGCACTACCCTAATTGCAAGAGTTATCTAGTCAACTGCAAGAGCTTTTAGATAAAGGATTCATTCGACCGAGATCTTCACCATAGGGAGCTCCAGTACTGTTTGTGAAGAAGAAGGATGGATCTATGAGACTCTGTATTGATTATAGGGAGTTGAATAAGTTGACTATCAAGAATAGATATCCGTTGCCGAGGATTGATGACTTGTTTGATCAATTGCAAGGATCAGCATGTTATTCTAAGATCGATCTAAGGTCAGGTTATCATCAAATGAGAGTGAAGGAAGCAGATATACCGAAGACAGCGTTTAGGACATGCCATGGTCATCATGAATTTACTGTAATGCCATTTGGATTGACGAACGCACCGGCTGTGTTTATGGATCTCATGAACCGTGTGTGTAAGCCATATCTAGACAAGTTTGTTATAGTGTTTATCGATGATATATTGGTATATTCTAAAAATGATAAAGAACATGAGCAACATCTCCGTTTGTTACTAGAGATGCTCAAGAAGGAGTAGTTGTACGCGAAGTTTTTGAAATGTGACTTTTGGTTGCGAGAAGTGCAATTTTTGGGTCATATCGTAGGAGTCAAAGGTATCCAAGTTGATTCTGCAAAGATAGAGACAGTAAAGAAATGGGAGACTCCTAAGTCGCCAATGCAGATACCACAATTTTTAGGTCTTGCTGGTTACTATAGAAGATTCATTGAGCAATTTTCTACTATTGCCCGACCGTTAACAGCATTGACTCACAAGGGTAAGAAGTATGAATGGACAGAGTTGCATGGAGCTGCATTTCAGTTGTTAAAAGAGAAGTTAACGACTGCACCGATTTTTCTTTACCCGAAGGAACCGAGGATTTCATAGTTTACTACGATGCTTCACGGCAAGGTTTTGGTTGCGTGTTGATGAAATGTAAGAAAGTGATTGCATATGCATCCTGACAATTGAAGATACATGAGTTGAACTATACAACTCACGATCTAGAACTTGGTGCTGTAGTTTTTGCACTGAAGATGTGTAGACACTATTTGTATGGTACTAAGTTCACTGTATTCACTGATCACAAGAGTCTGCAGCATATTTTTGATCAGAAACAGCTTAATATGAGACAGAGACGTTGGATCGAATTGTTAAACGATTACGATTGCGAAATTAGCTATCATCCCGGTAAGGCTAATGTAGTGGCAGATGCTTTGAGTAGGAAGGAGAGAGCTAAGCCTATTCGAGTTAGAGCATTGAACTTGACTATTCGAAGGAACCTTACTTCTCAGATACGTGACGCACAGCTAGAGGCGTTGAAAGAAGAGAACGTTGCTACCAAATCACTTCGAGGAATTGATAAGAAGTTTGTTACTCAAGACGATGAAACCCCGTATTTTATCAACAGAATATGGGTACCGAAGTTTGGCGGATTAAGGGAACTAGTGCTAGAAGAGGCACACAAGACAAGATATTATATTCACTCTGGATCCGACAAGATGTACCAAGATCTTAAGGCACTGTATTGGTGGCCTAATATGAAAGCCGAAATCGCTACCTATGTTGGAAAGTGCTTGACTTGTGCTAACGTTAAGGAAAAGCATCAGAAACCGTCAGGTTTGTTGACATAACCAGAGATTCCCCAATGGAAGTGGGAGAATATTACAATGGATTTTATCACTAAGTTGCCTAAAATGGTAGGAGGTTATGATACGATTTGGGTTATCGTTGATCATCTTACGAAGTCTGCTCATTTTCTACCGATTAAGGAAATGGATAAGATGGAGAGGTTGGCACAGATCTACATAAAGGAAGTAGTTTCACAATATGGAGTGATGCTATCCATTATTTTTGACAGAGATAGTAGATTTACATCTAGATTTTGGAAAGCTTTACAAAATGCCATGGGAACTCGTTTAGACATGAGTACAGCCTACCATCCGCAGACTGATGGGCAAAGTGAGAGGACGATTCAGATACTAGAAGATATGTTAAGAGCGTATGTGATTGATTTTGGAATTGGATGGGATAGACATCTGCCATTAGTAGAGTTTTCCTATAACAATAGTTACCACGCGAGTATAAAGGCAGCGCCTTTTGAAGCACTGTATGGCAGAAAGTGCAGATCACCTATATGTTGGACTGAGTTAGGAGATAGTTAGTTAACTGGTCCTGAGATTGTACATGAAACGACTGAGAAAATCGTGCAGATTCGAGAAAGAATGAAAATAGCACGAGATCGTCAAAAGAGCTTTGCAGATCTTAAAAGGAAAGATTTGGCATTTCAGGTTGGAGACAAGGTTATGCTCAAAGTGTCACCCTGGAAGGGTGTAGTGCGCTTTGGTAAGAGATGAAAGTTAAGTCCGAGGTATATTGGACAATTTGAGATTACCGAACGAATTGGACCGGTAGCGTATAGATTGAAACTACCACAGGAACTTAGCGAGATTCACGATACTTTTCATGTTTCCAATTTGAAGAGGTGCTTGTCAGATGAAAGTTTGGTGATTCCTTTAGACGAAGTGCAAGTTGATCCTAAGCTTAATTTCATTGAAGAGCCTGGTGAGATTATGGGTCACGAAGTTAAGCAACTAAAGCAAAGAAGAATTCCACTAGTTAAGGTTAGATGGAATGCCCGTAGAAGACCAGAATTCATGTGGGAGTGTGAAGATCAGATGAGACTTAAGTATCCGCAACTATTTTCCAAGGAGACTACTACGGCGTATGACCACTAAAATTTCGGGACGAAACTTTTCATAACAGTTGGGTAATGTAACAACCCGAGTTTTTCTGTTTACTATCATTAATTATTCGTTAAGTATTTAACGGTGGTTACTTAGATTTATGTGTTTAATAGAATTAAATACATACTTATTAGAGAGATGTTGGAATTAATATGCTTTATTAATTTACGAACTTATTTCGGTTAGCGAAATAACTAGAAAACGTTACGATTAAGTTTATCGTCTAGAAAGCTTTTCAGTTTACGGAACTCAGATAAACTACACAATAATTATTTTCGATAATTATTGACTTTAAGAAAATTATTTTTAATTTATTATTTATTTAATGAATTAAACTCGGTGATTGCGTTTCAAAGACTAGTTAACGTTCCGGAGACCCGGTATGGTTAACGGCATTCGAAACGGACCACGCGCGTATGAGCTAGTAGACAAAACGAGCCTAATGACCCCCCTAGAAGGGCCATCGGCTGAACCCCCCTATGGGACCCCATGTTGGACCTTAAGTTGCTAATTTGGTCATTAGTGGTGAGATTAGGGCCTAAGGGGACTATAAAAGGAAAAATAGAATTAGAAACGCTCATTCTTCTCCCTTGTTTAGTCGACATCTCCCTCCCCTCTCCCTCTCTTTCGCCATCGATCACCACCACACCACCATCATCACTAAAACTCAAAATTAGATCAAGTCTTAAACACGAACGTTGTTCCTTGTGTCATTTTCTATGCGTTAGTGTGCTCAATTTAATCGTTTGAGGTATAACTAGTAACTCTAATTTCATTAATTCAGTTTTTTGTTCAATTACATAGTGTAATCAAGTCTAGTGCTCAATTAATGGTGATTGATGTTGTTAATTGTTGATTGATTGCGTAATTAACGTTGTATGTTCGAAAAATGGATTTGTTTCTTGTTGATCTGATTAAATCGGTATGAGATCTGATCTTTTAATGTGTTTAAATAGAAAGATATCGAAAAGTTATTAATTTAAGACTCCGATTTTGCTTGATTTCGTTATCGTATGCTCAAGATATGATTAATCGAAGTTTCGTTAGGGTTTCACATGATATCCGAATTTTCTGAGTTGCATGCTTTATGTTATAGCTTATGAAAAGTATGCTACTGTATTCTTTGTGAAAATTTATGCAATTTGGACTAAAGATTTGGTTTGAAATGTTATGTAATGCTCCCGATATGATAAAACGAAGATTTGATTTGTAAAGTATGCTGAATCAGTTTTTAAGTTCACATAAAAATTTCTAGAATGAACTAGGAATTGATTTAGACTTTGATCTTCTGGAATATATTATTTTATATGTTACTTGACATGTTTCATTGTATGAGAACTTGCGAGAACATGATTTGCCATGAGATATATGCTCGTCTAAAATGATACGTCCGATTGTTGGTCAAAAACTGGCAGGTCTGTAATTTTTTGCGAAACTGTACAAATTGGCTGAAGCAATGCTTCTAATTATTTTATCACTAACACTTTGAGATGTTTTGAGATGACATCAATTGGACGTTAGTCAAAATTTATTTTCTATATTTTTTGAAAAATGTTTAAAAACTGATACGCGAGCAGAAATTTCTGTAATGAACTCAGACTTGATCCCTTCTGACTTCTGACTTTTAATTATCGTATGAGGCTTTGACCAGACTTTTTGGAATCTATTTTTAGTATAGTTATGATTTGGAGTTGATCATAATTTTATGAATTATGTGCTATGTGCTATAGACGTATCTCTTTACGACGTACGAATTTCTAAGGTATGCGCTAAGAAGCGAAAAATGCGATTTGCTAAACTACGAGCTATAACATGTTATATGACCTAGGTTTAACTTGTTGACCATGTTTGCATGTCCTACTGAGATGTTTGAATTTAGTTGACCACTTTGACCGAGTTGATTTTTGGTTTGACTTTGGTTGACTTTTGTTGACTTGCTTGGATTAGTTGACTTTTACTTGTTCGTTGAGTCAGTCTGAGCACTAGGACTTTGCGTACACTATGGGTTGACAAAGTTTGACCTATTAGTGTATACTTAAGATGATTTACTTGATTAGGTTGCATTATTTAGTCGAGAGTTTCGATAACAGTACGATTTGCTAAGATCTTTACGAGTGCTTTTGCTAAGCTGAGTCTACAGTCCCTACTATGTTTTTACAGGGATGAGAGGCATGCTTTTTACAAATGTTTTACGTGTTTGGCACAAGTACCTTATTAAGAATATACATATGAGTTCAGATCAAAAAGCCCTTAGCTTGATTATATTAATTACTTTGTAAGCTCGACTTATAGGGACGGTACCATTAGGTTTGACAAACCTCACCGCAACATAAACAGGTGCTTATGTAGTTGTTACTCGTACACTTGATCGGTGTATCACCAGGATAGGGTAAACTAAGACGTGTGCTCGGCTCACGACAATGTTAAAGCTTTATAATCAAGTGCTCATGATAATGTATACTTTTCCTACGATGTTTTATGAGAAAAATCTTGTGGCCTAACTTCATAAATGATTTACTAAACCTGTAGTTTCATTCAACGTTTTTCGTTGACGTTTTGCATGTTTCATCTCAAGTACATAGAGCTAGTGCTTTCGCTTAATTGAAGTTATATGCTGTTTGTTGCTAGAACTGGACGGCGTCCAGCATGTTTATCATTTTCATTTCAAGAACAAATATTCGCATTTAAACAAGTTTTCTTTTAAGATGTTTGGGTTCATTTATATTAGTCATTGACGTCAAATGTTTCCAGTTACATTTTCTTTAATAAATGACTTTGTCTTAATGATTAATGCGAATACTTTTCGGAAACATCTCATATAGAGGGGGTGACCGCTAAACTATGGGACCAGGAGTTAATATTCCGTTAGTGGATTCTGATGGGGTATTACACATGGTGATGCAACACCCAGTACACACTAACCCAATAACACACGTACACAAGGGAACGGTACTCGCGCAATGACTGATGGTACTCGCACAATGACTGAAAGTGTACATACTCCTTGTAACAAGGTGGTATCGAACTCGCGAACTTAAACCCTCCTAACATGCCCATGCACGCATGATGATATGGTATCGAACGCCCGAACTTTAAACCCATATCACATGCCAACACGATGTGTTATCGAACACGCGAACTTTAAACCCACATCGCATCCACGCTCTTTCGGCCTCGATTACTCAACGAGTAGTGTAACATCGCGCTCTGCTACACTATAGTGAACCTTGACGGATAACACTAACCTACACACGCTCTTTTGGCCTCGATCGCAACGAGTAGTGCAATATCGCGTCGTGCTACATATAGTGACTCCTAACGGATAACACTAACAATACCGCTGCGAACAAATAAATCTTATACATATACGCATAATCATTCTACTCACTAGGACACTATCACAACCAATGTCCTACGGGTCTCACTCGAGCGAGCTTAACGACCCGAATGCCCCCAAGTGCCTATTAACAAAAGACTCACACAATAGAGTCAAGGCACCACTAATTAATGACACACTCAACCGAGTGCAACACAAAACCACAACCGTAAGCCAACCGCTCGCTACAGATTATCTCCAACAGAGAATAAAGTTTAGCCAAGGCTTACATACACACCACATGCTATAGGAAAATGTACACATACAAATACCGCACTAAAAGTACATGAACGTCTTCTCGCGACGCCCGCCATCGCTAGCTCGGGACACTCCACATTGTGATGTCCTCCTTTACGGCAATTAAAATACACAATGTCGTTACCTTTCGATAACGGGCACTCCCAGCACCAGTGCCCACTTTCTTCACAATTGAAACATCTAGAGGCACTAGTATCCGACACTCCTTTCCTTCCGCTACCCGTGCTATCAATATCACTTCTAGCCTTCTTGCTCGGAGCGCTATACAAATTACCCCTTCTCTCATCCGAAGTATTACTAACCATCGTAGGAGCATACGATTTAAAACCCTTATCCACGGAAAATAACTGAGCAAAAGAGTCCACTTGCCCAATGATAATCTTCCCACGCATATCATCATTCAAAGTATTACGAAAATCCTCCATCAACAACCTATCATTATTATTATACTTGGGGAAAATCGAGCCTTAGACAAAAAGGTAGCCTAAGAGTATTTAGGCTCATAGACCCTTGTCGCAAACTTCGTAACTCATCACGCATCCGAGTCAAATCGGCTTGTGTCCGGAACTCGTCAAAGAATTCCTTCTTAAAATCGTGCCACGACAACCTCATGAATGGTTCTTCAACAACGATATCAATCTTACCATCCAACCAATTCTTCGCATTACCCCGCAACAAACTAGTACCGAGTCTTGTTTTCTTGTTCGGAGGACATTCACTTGTACGAAAACACCCTTCAACATCCGAGATCCAACCAGTACTCACTAACGGATCGGGATCTCCGTAGTACATGGGAGGTTCAGTCACTCAAAAGTTCTTGTAACTAAACTCCATTTCACCATCACCTCGTGAGAAACCCCCGTTCGAACTCTTCTCGGAGCGCACTCATCCGCTCCTTAACCGCGCCTTCAATCCTAGGCGTCATCTCTTCCTCATCATTTCGTTCTCCATTTGAATTCCCGCTTCTCGTCATCATTCTAAAAAAAGCAAAACGTTTAAACAATGAAACGCAAATAAACCACACATAACACCACCCCATATTGCTTAACACCCGTTGTACATCACTTGTTAAACACGATTTGCACTCGTAACAATGGTAGCTAGTCATTATTACGCACGCACATCGTCTCAACTCATTAGTACAACGACTATCTTGCTCGATGATATACATAAACAAAAACACAAACTCTACGCGATATAAACACACCCAAGTATAACATCACAAGACAATTACAATCCTAGTTAGTTCACCTACGCACTAAGGCACTAACCGAATCCCCGTCCGACTCGTACTCCTACAAGTCCCGCAACAAATAAGCACACACAAAAGTCTAAGTCTAGGCACCTATCTCAAGTCGCCTAAATCCCTTATACCATGCTCTGATACCACTTGAAATGACCACAAACCATTTTAACGAAAAATGAAAAAACTTTTTTTTGCCAGAGCGGCGCACCAACCACAGGTGCGCCGCTTTTGTGACATAAAAACGACGCTCCTATTTCTAAAAGCAGCATTCCTGTCGACTGACCAAAAAGACTACAACTCACTGACGAAAAGCGGCGCTTTTACCCCCAAAAGCGGCGCTCTTGAACCTGAACATGCGCAGTTTCAAATTTTGTAAGAGTTAAACCAACCCATTAAACCCAATTCCAAGTCTAACAATTTAGTGACCCAAATACAAGTTTAATATGACTCAAAATACACTCGTTCACAATTTAAGTACCCCGTGACCATAATGATTCATTAGTTTGTAAACAAATGACCCGTTACACTAGTTTTGACCCGAAGTCAATTACAATCCACAAATTCCAATTAACGACTCAACCCTTAGGTTTTTGACACAAACTAGAGCATGGTGATTGGGAAAACACTACCCAATCCTAAATCGATCCAAAAGCAAAGTGTTCTAAAGCAACCTACAGAAGTCTACTAGTTCCCACGCTTACCCGAGCCGCCACCTTGCGAACCTATAAAAATAATATCAACGAGAGGGTAAGCTATAAAGCTTAGTGAGGATAAACATAGTATATACATACATATGCATAAAATGAATACGTATCACCAACACAAATATTAAACACATACCACAATCCAAGTATAACTAAACAAAGTTATACATAACGTACCACCAAGCCAAATCTGCAAGATTAGCTACAACACAACGATATATATTTATATAGATATATGCGTCTACCCAAAAATCCCAAGGTTAACACCTTAACCTCAAACACATGAAGGCCGGCCGGAACCACACGCGCCTAGTGAATCGAAACCACACGACATTCACCACCTTCACCTCAACGACAATAGGGTGGCCGAAACTACACGCGCCCTAGTGAATCTGAAACTACATGCTATTCACTACCCTAAGTCAACAATAATGGGAATGTCCGAAACCATACACGACATCGTGAATTAGAAACCACAGGCGATTCACTAGTGAAGCCAAAACTACACGCGAATCACTACCCAATTCATCTCAGCAACAACAACAACGGGGTTGACCTACTTGTCAATGTAAATCTGTATCGTCCGAGATTCACTACCTCAAGGGTGGTAACCCAAAACGCAAAAATGTGCCACGTGGACCCAAAACTCATAGAGTCCATCATCTCTCACTCAGGTAAAGTGAACCCGAATGCCAAAGGATCACTCTACCCCACGCGCACCCATCCTATGCATATATACGCATATAATATGTTTACACTCACCTTAGCGCCTCGATGAATACAACCGAACAATCCGCAACACGTCAATGGAAAGTACCTATTCCATTATCACAAAACAAACAACACAATTAGGGTGGATTACAAACCAACCCAAATTGACACTTTGTGCAATTCCGACCCAATTGCACTTCCAAGCACAAACCGTGCCCAAACTAACCAATAATCACTAACATAAGTAAAAATGGTCCTAATATACCAATTAAACCAAATCATAAGTGTTAAAGACTTATCTTACCCAATTTGACACATAAACCCTAATTTTGACCCATTTCAAAATTAGTTAACCAAATACACCAAAATGGGTTTCAATACTTCCATAATCACTAAACTGAGTGATTAAATCATCAACCAACCCAAAATCCACCAACAAGGGTCAACAACACTAATTACTAGCTCCAAACTTCCATTAAAGAGTTAAATGGGTTTTCTCAAGAACTTACAAGTTCAAACCCTAACATGAACATCAAATCAAACAATTGAAGTTCAGAGTTAGGACTTACCACCACTACCAAAATGTGGCTAGGAACGAGATTAAAAACTTTAACACTTGAGCTTTCAACCGAATCAAGCTTATTCTTCTCCAAATCGAGCTTCCTTTCTCTAAAAGTGGGTTTCTCCTTATAAGATGAGAAGAGAGTGTTTGAGTGGATGAGATGGGATAAAATGAGGATAAGGTTGAGGTTGGTATCAGTTTGGATGCTCAAAATCCGGAAATATGTTAAATGACTCAAGTGCCCCTCATTTAACTCTTCAAATTACAAACAGCACCCAATCAGGACTAAAAGCGGTGCTCCTATCCAAAAAACAGTGCTCCTAGAGCCTTTCAGCTCATGCTAGAAATTAAAAAGGTCCAAACTCGAATTATGGTCGTCGGGGCTTTTGATTCGCTTCAATACGAGTTCGTATGAGAAAGTTATGACCAAATTGGTGAAAGTGCGCATAACCTCTCTTTACACGCTCCATTCTCCACGTTTCCAGCACCTGACACCTCAAACATTATATTATTAATAAAATAATATACTTCATCATTTAAACACTTCTCGAAACATTCACGCTACGAAAAAGGGGGTGTTATAACTCTCCCCACTTGAACTCGATCGCGTCTTCGCGATCTAAACCTCATCGCGAACAAGGAAAGCACACCTTCCTCAACTTTTCGAGTTCTCACACAACCCTGGACCCTTCGATGCCACCATTGCATCCTATAAGTCCCACTTCTTTGGAACATAACGTTCTACCCACACAATGATCCCCAATGATTCCTTGGCATACTCTAATTTACGACTTAGAGTATCCTCGCCAATCGTCAACTAATTTGAGTCATCCATAGCACGCACATGGTGATGGAATTTCCCGCAAGCTCTTCGGTTACTTTAACCGACACGCAACCTTGCAGGACTCACAAATCGGCCACCATTACCATGTGAACATCATTTCGATCGTCCATTAAGGATGATCTTGTCACTTCTCGCACGTACAAACCCTCAATACTCTAAAGAACTCACTCTCGCGACGCCCGCCATCGCTAGCTTGGGACACTCCACCTTGCGATGTCCTCCTTTACAGCAATTGAAGACACACAATGCCGTTACCTTTTGATACCGGGCAATCCCAGCACTCGTGCCCTCTTTCTCCATAATTGTAACATCTAGAGGCACTATTATCCGACACTCCTTTCCTTTCGCTACCCGTGCTATCAATAGAACTTCTAGCCTTCTTGCTCAGAGCGCTATACAAATTACCCCTTCTCTCATCCGAAGTATTACCAACCCTCGTAGGAGAATACGATTCAAACGCTTGGAGAAAGTGTTATGACAACACCAAACACTTGGAGAAAGCGGCGGGGCCTGCGAGGTGCCAAATTTATTTGATGACAACCGATGATGCCAAAAAATCCAACGAAGTTGTTCCAGGTACTTTCGTGGTTAATTCTAAACCCGCAAAGGTACTATTTGTTAGTGGTGTCAATTTTTTGTATGTGTCTTTAAAATATGCGACTACGTTAAATTGTCCTTGTGATCTAGACTCTCCATTATAAGTTAAGATCTCCGATACTAGGTTCTCGGTTGCTAATGGGGTGTATAGAAATTGTGTTATTGATATCGGGACTGGGAAATTTGATATTGACTTGGTTCCTATTACCTTGGGTGAATTTGATGTCGTTATTAGTATGGATTGGCTTGATTTTTATAGAGCTAATGTTACATGCCACGAGAAATTCGTAATGGTAAGACCCTAAGTGGGGGAGAGCTAATCGTGTACGATAATGCTCGAAGACGACCCGTGCCAATTTGTACGTATGCTCAGGCGCGTCGACTCGTATCTAGTGCAGGTATGGCTTATCTTGCCCATGTGGTTGATACTTGTGATGAGCCACCTTCCATTAAAACTATTCCAGTTGTTAATGAATTCCAAGATGTTTTTCCTGAAGATTTGCCAGGTGTTCCGACGGTAAGGCAAGTGGAGTTTCACATTAATTTGGTTCTGGGGGCTAACCCCATTGCTAAAGCATCTTATCATTTGGTGCCAACCGAAATGCGAGAGTTGTTGAATCAAACCCAAGAATTATTAGAAAAGGGTTTTATCCGACCGAGTAGCTCCCCATGGGGGCTCCGGTCTTATTTGTGAAGAAGAAGGATGGTATTGTACATATGTGCGTGGATTACCGTAAGCTTAATAAAGTGACGATAAAAAATTGTTATCCATTGCCTAGGATTAATGATTTATCTGATCAACTTCAAGGTGCGTGTTATTTTTCTAGATTTGCAGTCCCATTATCATCAAATGTGGATCCGAGAAGAAGATATCGAGAAAACGGCATTTCGGACGCGATTCGGGCATTTTGAGTATGTTGTGATGCCTTTTGGTTTTATGAATGTGCCCGCAGTATTCATGGACCTTATGAACCGAGAGTGCCAACCTATGTTAGACAAGTCGATAATTGTGGTCATTGAGGACATACTCGTTTATTCTAAGAGTATGAAGGAACATGAACATCATTTGCATGAGTTGTTGAAGACTTTGAGAAAGGAGAAGTTGTATGCAAAATTCTCCAAATGTGAATTTTGGCTAAGTAAAGTGCAATTCCTTGGCCATATTGTAAATCAAGAAGGCATTAAAGTGGATTTGGGGAAGATTGATGCGGTTAAGAGTTGGGAGTGACCGACTACACCTACGGAAGTCTGAAGTTTTCTTGGATTAGCCGGTTATTACTGTCGATTTATTCTAGATTTTTCCAAGATTACTTCATCCTTACCGAAGCTAACTGGGAAAAACGTGAAGTACGAATGGGGTGATGAGCAAGAAATTGCTTTTCAATTATTCAAAAGTAAATTGTGTCAAGCTCCGTGTTAGTGTTATCGGAAGGGGTGGAAGATATGGTGATGTATTGTGATGCCTCGATTAGTGGGCTCTGATGTGTTCTTATAAAATGGGGTAAACTGATCGCTTATCCCTCAAGATAACTAAAAGAGCATGAGAAGAACTATCGACTCAAGATCTTGAGTTGGCGGAGGTGGTTCATGCGTTAAAAATTTGGCGCCATTACCTTTATGGTATTAAATGTACGATTTATTCGGATCATAAGAATTTAAAGTACTTCTTTGACCAATGTGATTTAAACAACCGTCAGCGACGATGCTAGGATTTGTTGAAAGATTATGATTGCGAGATACTTTACCATCCAGGTAAGGCTAATGTGATTGCGGATGCATTCAGTTGGAAGAACCAAGTTTCGAGTTTGCAAGTGAAGTCGTTACGAACAGTCATTTCAAATGATTTTCTTGAGAAACTCAGTGAGGTTCAAATTGAGGCGTTTGTTAATTATAAGTGGGAAGAACGAATTCAATGGAAAACGGAGTCGATACCTCTGATGTACTCGTGCGACAGGTCTCGCTCTCTGAAAATCTGAAAGGCTCAGCTCTTCAAATGACCAGAGAGAGGCATCCGGGACCGACCGTCACGAGTAAAAACCAGGAGACCGTCTAGTTTACCCCACCATCCACCAACCATCCATCCATCCATTCTATGGAGAAAAAGACTTGACAATCGGGCGACATCATACACCAATTTCGACTAACAATTCTGTTTTTGGTATTGTTGGAAAGCTCGGTATAACCGGGAGCAGGAAACCCGTACAAAAGATCCATGATACTTCAATCATGGTGGCGGCTAGCTCACTACCTCTTACTGAAACTACGGTTTTCAGTCAACCTCAACATCCACCTAGGTTACTCTCGGAGAACCTGATACCGGTGAGGTTAATTTCGCAAATTGATTTAACTTAAGAAAACTTGTTTAGTGTAACAACTAGCATGAGGATTTTAACATGTCTAACGTAACAACTTGCTTGAATTTTTCAAAATCTCAAATATTTCCTGAAGGCGTACTTTTCCTAGAGATCAAATTTTTCACACCACACCGGCAATCAACTACATACCACCTCCATTAATTTCAAATATCCCAAAACAGATCCTCACGACAACTCACATAACTACATCGACATCAGAAACACCAACAACATCACTTCCCACAACATCATCCTCACATACTCAAGTTGACCCCATCTCATATCTATATTCTTTGACATACGATGAGTTAGAAATTTTGTACATTTCACGTGCTTAGAATCAACCTGCTCTTGATGAACTTAGAGAGGCTTGTTTTATTTTTCTACAACAAGCATGGCAAGCACTTCCTATAATTTCATGCCAATCACCTGGTATTTTACCAACGAATGAGCATGATGATTCTAATCCTAAGAATCATCTTGAAGGGGAGAACATTATAGGTGGATCGACATTTGAGATGGGTACTTCTTCTAAACAAAGATATGAGGGTGTGAGAACTTCAAAGGGTATACATACTGGAAATCATGATGACTTAAAAGAAATTTTTAGATGATACAACGGGAGAACATGAAGTGATAAGGCTAAATGAATTACGTGTTGATGATGAAGGTATAAATCAATATAGCTCAAAGACAATGAATGATGAGGAATTTGAGAATCAGCTTAAGTGACAAGAGGATTTATTCTCTACACATCAATTTGTGAATATTCAAATACCTTCAGTGGAGTTCTATCAAAACTTTGTGAATGATCTCTACAATCAAGATGATACATCTACACCACTGAATGCAGATATATCATTCCAAACAACTAAAATTCAGCTGATCAAATCACAGTTTCGTGAAGAACACGTGTATCAGATATTCAGTACTAAAGACATCAAGAAACCTGAATCTATGAAAGTACTTGGAGCGTGTTCTTTCTAAAAGAAAGAGAAATTCCTCAGTGATTGAAAATCAGAAATATATACCGAATCAGAGATCTGTATGACATTAGGAAGCAAAGACAACAAGAACTAACACAAATCAACAAGATAGTAATTCTTGATCAAAGATATGTCAGAATGCCTCTATTCTTTGTGCTTCGTGTAGATGGAGAGCAATACAAATTCTTTGAAGCTGATTTTAAACAATCAAGGATGAAGGATATCATATTTATGTATAACTACTTGGTGAATCTAGAAGAAACTCAATTTCAACATTCAATAGCAATAAGGGTTGTTTAGAGGTTTATAAAGGATTCCATGATATGGATCATCATTGATGGTTTTTAGTTAGTCCTTGAATCTATGCAAAGGAATATTAAGATATCAGTATCAAATCAATATGTCGAAGACCTTAAACTATGGCTAATGCTACATGTGGTTGCAGAATCAGAAGGATTCGTATTCACCAACTCCAAGTATGTATAGATAGTTGTGAGAACTTCAAACTCAAATAGATTCTCTAATGGTTCTTTGGTTTGCACTTAGGTTCTTGAAGAACAAGTTGGATAACTGGTGTAATCTTGATGAAGATAAAGAGATAACCAAGTCTCTAATACACAAAATTAGCAGCAGACTGAGTATGCGTCAGAACATGAGAAAATACAAAAATTTGAAAAACATTTCATAAAAGATTAGTTTCAATGGAACAAAGTTCTAAAGATATTAATGATTAGAAGTATTTTTCTTTCACAACTATTACTAAGGGGGAGATTATTAGAACCCTAAGTTCTAGTTTTGTAGTGTAAATTGTGAGTTGATCTAAATGTAAAGGGGTAAAGATGAGAGTTATAGATACCACCTAAGTGTCCTAGTCAAGTAGCCATTGTACTTCAAACGAGTTTATGAAGCTTTAGAATTTATTTGCTTTCTCTCTATCCGTTTACTTGCTTCTGTCCATTTTACCTGTCCGTGTTTGCTCCATACTTATCAATCCTTTGACATCTGCTTCTAAACATGTAATCAGGATCTAAACCTCTTGCATTGATGTTACCCAATCATGGTCTCTTAAACTAATCTCCACCATTGTCGGTTCGATCATGCTTAGAAAAGCGCTGAATAAGCATTCATTTCTTGATGCTCTTCTTGTTTGAGCAGCAGCATCAGGATCACCATTGTTTTAAGAAATCAGATGATATGTCATCCATTTGGTTTCATATGGATGTGGTTCTTTCATTTCATATTGTAGAGAATAATCAATATATGATGATGAGGAATCATGTTCTTCTTTGACAGAATAAGATGACTCAGGATGACTTTCAGCGAAAATGTAATTGTGAGTCTAGGAGAGATGAATGAGATGAATGAGATTCATCAAAAGATTCAGGTTTTGAAACATGAATTGTTCCATTGGGAGTTGACGAATCTTCTTCGATTAGACTTAAGGGAGTGTCTAAAGACATAGATTAAGCACGAACTGATGCTGTAGCATTGTTAATAGCATTAGATCCTTGTTGATACATAGTATCAAACATATCATTCAAATAAGTTATCGTTGCAATTGGAGTTGTCTTCTTCAGAATATCAGAATTAGTACCAGAAGAAGACAGTTGGTTAGGATCGGGTCTTTTGAGATACACCTGATAATCTATTTTTTTGGATGAGTAACCAATGAATATTCCAGGTTGACCATGAATATCGAATTTTCCAAGGTTGTCATAGTCATTCAAGACATAGCACTTACAACCAAAGATATGAAAGAATTTGACATTTGGATGTCTATCATAAAGAATTTTTTATGGGGTCTAATCAAAATGATTATTAATGATCGAGCGATTTGAGTGAAGCACATAGTAAAAATGGCTTTTCCCCAATTTTTTGGATGTAGCTTAGAGTAAGCTATCATTATGCGAGCAGCTTCAACTAAAGCTCGATTGCTTCTTTCAACAACACCATTCTCTTGATGAGTGTGCGCTGTGGAGAATTGATGTTCAATGCCTAGTTCAACCAAGAAAGTATCTACTTGGGAGTTTTTGAACTCCGTGTTGTTATCTTTTCGAATGGTTTGAGCTTGAAGATTCAAAGATCGTTGGACTTTCTTGATAAAGTCCTTAATGACGGTCGGGGTTATAGATTTGGATCTAAGAATGGAAACCCAAGTATACCTAGAGTAGTCATCCACTATGACAAGCACATATTTCTTCCCACCAAGGGTTGAAACACGTATTGGTCCACATAAGTCCATATGTAGATTCTATGATGCTTGGACAAAGCACGACTTATGTGTCCATACATGTTTCATTTTTAAATTATGTATAAAACATGTAGAATAAAAAATACTCTTGTTACTAGTTGTTGAAGACTTTGGTTGTTTGGTTTTTGAAGTTAGGAATCCATGTTTTTGTTAGTTTGTTTGAACATTTTCTATAAGATGTTTGCTTCTTTGACATGTTTATATGAATTTCTCGTTGAATCCTTTGTTTATCAGGGAACATTTCAGTTAAGATAGCCTAATAATGCAAGTTTGATGTTGAATGATCCTATGTACGTTTCATAGTCAAATTTACTTGTTTAATCATGCTTAGGCATCTTAAACACTTACTTAACACTGTTCACACCCTTAACAAAAGACTCCTAAGGTTTTGACATATCAACTTTACTAGATTTCTATAACCTAGATGGATTTTTCAAGATAGTTTGGTTTCTTAATAGGTGAAGCACACTAACAGGTAACGTTTGTACATAAAATTTAAGAGAACCATTTGTTAAGTTGGAATCGCAAACTTTCTCGCCGACATGTGTACACGAAGAAGCAATAACTGACTTATCACATGCAATTTTAGATTTAGGAATTGTGTTTTCTAAGTCTTTTTTCTTATGTTCATTAAGATCATCAGCCATTTTAACATTCTCTTTCTCAAGTAGATCTATGTACTTTTTTAAATCCTTAATTTCTAAGCATAAATCTTCACTGGAAACTAAGATTTCACTATGTTTAAAAGCATAAGTAGATTCTACTTGAGTGGCCCAGGCATCTTCTCAATGGTTTCTAGAAATTTCTTAAGAGTTTCGCACTTCACTGTAAGTATAACGACCCTCAATTTTCCATTCTTAAATGCCCAAACAATACTTAACAATTAAACTTTAATCAACAATTGTTAAGAATTATGAAACATATTAATTAACTTTGTGTAATAAATGACAAGTTGATAAAAGATAAAAAAAAATAATGAGCTAATAAACTTTCGTGAACGAAATGTAATACTCTAAAACTTGTAGCCTTTAAACAATGAAATTAGAACCTTTAATGAGCCATTTAAGCTAATCTAAGGTACAAGGACTAAAATGAAAATCTCCAAAATCTTACTTTCTAAACCCTAGCCGAAATTTAAAAAAAATAAATGAAATGCCCAAAATACCCCTCCTAAAATTGGCCCACTTAGCCTCCTCCACCTCCTCATTTAACCTAACTTGTTCCCTAAGCAAAACTTAACCTAAACCTAATTCTAGATCATTCCATATGCACCTATAAATAGGGACCTATGCTAGAGCAAATTTTATACCAAATCATTCTAATATCCTCTCTCAAAAACACTCTCAAATCTTTCTCTCCCTCTCCTATTTTCGGCCAAGAAAAATTGAAACCCACCACCATAATCTTCAAGGTTTTCAAGTGATCTTCAAGTAATCTACAAAGGATCTTCATCGCATTCTTCGTGTTCATCAACATCTTCAACTGTGTTCTTCGATCTTCAAGTATTTGATCTTCATCTTCAAGTCATCTTCATCTTTTCTTGTTAATCTTCATCATCGTTCATCAAGGTAAAAACCCTAGATCCAAAACTCTTAAATCTTACTTTCAATTCATGTTTATATTCATAATCGTATTCATGCACGTTCTTAACATTTATATGGTTCATGTAAAAAAAATATATAAACCTATACATACATATACACCTATGGTTTTATAAAAAAAAAGAAAAAAAAATTGTTTGACCTTCTAAACTCTTAAGATTTGATCAAGATTTGTAAATAGTTAAAAAAAAGAAACAAATAAATATATACCTAATATATATACATATACGATTATATATATATATATATATATATATATATATATATATATATATATATATATATATATATATATAAAATAATTTTTTTTAGTATATACATATATATATATATATATATATATATACAGTTAGATATATATATAAAAAAAACTATATATATACACATATACACGATACATACATACATATATATATATATATATATATATATATATATATATATATATATATATATATATTAAATACTTAATTAAACCTAACCCTAATTATTAAACCCTAATTTACATTACTAAACCCTAAACATCTATTTATATAACCCTAATCATTAATACTACTATTAAACATTTATTACTTAAACCCTAATACTACGTATACTACTATCTAACACTTATACACTTATACTATTACTAACACATATACTATACTACTTATATTATAAGATTTACAATAGTCATTCACGATAGCGTGAAATTACTTGAACGTCGACGCTGCTTAAGGCCTAGGGTGATCCTTGGTACCACTATGGGACGCTTGTGGATTTCGGATGCGAAACTTAGAGTTTGGTCGAGAAATCCTGGGCCAACCGGTAACAATTGGTCATTCTAGTGACTAGGCGGTGGCATATATGTTTGGGTATGGTCCACAATATCAACCCGACTATAGTAATCATACACTTAGTTACTTTCACACTTAATAGGTGGTAGACTTATTAAGGACACCTCACTAGTGTTCAACACTAACTTACTATAAATGGAAACTTTCTAAACGTGGAAACTATCTAAATATGGAAACTTACTAAAAGAGGAAACTTACAAAAAAATGGAAACTTTCTAAACATGGCAACTTTCTAAATATGAAAACTTTCTAAAAATGGACTAAAAGCAAAAACTTACTAAAAATAGAAACTTAGCAAAACGAACTATACTAAAGTACATACATACTTAAACTTATCTTTAATTCGGGAAAAACATCTAAACTACTCTTAGTGTCATTAGGTTGACATTCGGCTCACGATCATCCAACTAATTTATCTTTCTCTCCTAAGGAATAACAAACTCTTCTCCTATTAAGGTGAACTCATAGCCCCACTCTTTATTGCATGCAACTTATTAAACTTATTGGGGTGAGACACATTCTACTTTTACTATTTACAAATTAGACACAAGTACCAACTCTTAAACTATGCTATACCTGGCTATGTCCAACTAAGTCCCTACAGTGATATTTTTAATTGCTCGTTAAATGCATTCTTAATTATTGGGGGTAGGCTATCGTGAATAACGTCCCCGATACATTTGACCAAGTCATTGTATTACTTAATAATGAAATTAAACCGACAAGGACAGAACAACTTGTGATTGGGGTAAACTTGAACGTTTAGTCTAAATATCACGAACTGGCATAACTTTTTGATCCCTGCGAGATCAACTTTTAAGATCTTTGTGATCTTCTTTGACAACTAAAGATCTGTGTGATCTACTTTTGAGAACAAAATCTTGTGGTGTAAAAACAACGATAACTACTTTTGTTAAACCTATGATTTCACTCAACCTTTTTGGTTGACACTTTAGCATGTTTGTCTCAGGTGATGATTGATTAAGCTTACTACTTATGTGATGCTACTTGGACATAGGATCTCAAGAACTATCGCATTTATTATTCTTGCATTTGAAACATTTACATCATTGTAATTTAAATTCTTGTAACGACATTCTATTTTCTTCCGCTGCGTTATCAATAAAGTTTATTTTTATCATATAGAATTGTTCTCGTATTATAATATGTTGGTTTATTTGATATTAGTGACGTTTTCTTCCAGACCCTATCTGGAGGACGTCATAGAGTGGTATCAGAGCATAACCAGGCTATTATAGAGAACCAGGATTGCATCTTTATGTGTGTCTTACTTGTTAGCTAGGGTGCCTTAGCAATCTAGGAAACTATAACCTTTCCTGCCTTAGACTTTAAAGCACTTAGGATTGCCTTGTAATCTTAAAACATATGCTTTACAATCTTATCTTAAAACTGATCGAAATCTCTTTCCTAATGTTAGGATGTCTAATTTTCATCAAGTGAACAAAATGACTCTTTTCGAGCCAACCGAAAAAGATACTGAAAGGTCTTCCATTGAAAGACCAATCCAAAGCCCACCTTATGGCTTTGGTGGTCCTCCCTCACCAAATTATAGCCCATATACTATTCTAAATTCACATGGGTCTCCTGAATACTATCCAACCCCGAGAAATAAGGACAAGAGGAAATGTCTTGAAGAAACTGGCCCGTCAAAGAAAATATCCCCATCTCCTTCCTACGACGAAGTTGATTCCAAGTACGAGATCATGAATTTGCGGAAAATTACCGATGGCCTAATTCGCCGTATTGCGAGGATCGATGTTCAAATGAAGGAAAACGATCTAGAAATCAAGAAGCTCATGGAGGAAAATGCTGAACTAAAGAAAGAGATAAAGTTGGTGAAATATGAAAGTGATAGAAATGCCCGATGGGGGAAGCAATCTCTCTCCTACCTAAGAGAAGATGTTGACCTTAGATTGAAGATGAAGGAAAACCTCGTGAATAATCAACTTTCTATGAGGGACTACAAGTACCATGTAATCAACGATGGTGTTTCTAATCTTTATGATAATATCGAGTTCCTGCATGAGAAACAAAAGGCGAAGAATGAGAAAGTTGAGAAGTTTATGAAGAAGGTTGAGGACGAGAAGAAGGAATATGAAGACTACTTCAATCTTAATATTTCCTAGTTATTTTTTTTTCAATTTCCCATCTATGTAAAGGCTTTGCCTAAACTATTCATATTTCCAACTCGTGTAATAAAGGCTTATTTAATGCCTCGTTCTTAATAATATAAAGTGTTTCGTTTATCTTTATCCCACTTAAAAATTTTCAAACTTACGACCTATCAGATTTATCAAACTTCTATACACCCTTATGTAGTGAAGAATCATGGTTCGTCCAACCGCACCAACTCTTACCACGATGTTACATAACTTTCTCGTTTGACCATGTCCATTTCATAACTTTCACAATTTCCATAACTTTCAAAGATATGAAAGTTGACCAAGTCAATAAAGACTGCAACTAAAAACTAGTCAACCATAACTCGACAAGTTCGTAACTGTTTTCAAGGATGACATTTCGATCTTCTCCAAGAGTGAGAAAGGACGTGAACAACATTTGAAAATTCATTCTTGAACTCTTAAGAAAAACAACACAAACTTTTCCAAGTGCAAGTCTTGGCTTAAAACCGACATGTTGTCGATCCAGCTAAGATTACTGCTATCTTTAAAACACTATATTAGAAATCACCATTGATCACATATCCTGACCTCATGGGGTGATATTGAAATGGAAATATGAATTAGTGAAATATAATGACGGTGGCCAACGTGATTATATTATGGTAATTCATAGAAATATTTCAATATCATGACGTATGGAATAGAAAGTGAATCAAAGAAAACTCTCAAGCTATCTGTTTAAAAACCCAAATGAAAGGGCATGAAAGGAGAAAAATGATCATCTTGATATTAGTAGATACTAAGAACTCATTCTTATAAAACTATATATCTATCTCATACTCATTTAACAAACTTTCATATACCATAAAAGTTGTAAACAATCGAATCTTGAAATTTTACATTCATTTACCCTAAATGGATATCTCCTAATCATTGATACTTAATCATCACTTGTTATATCCAAATCCTCTCTGTTATTACACTTTCGGTGTAAATTTTCATATAACTTTAAAAAAAAACAATGTCATTTGAACCCTCAAAAGTCGATATTACGAACACCATGTCCAATATTACATTTTCTATGTCGAGATGATAAATATCTCATATGCATAATCTTTTGAAGAATGGAACCTCCATACGTGTATCATTTTGACTATCATAGTCAAGAAACTTCTGTACTCGTACATCTACTTATAATAGACTACTTGGCACCATGCAAGTAATGGTGTCATACTCAAACAATAATCAATCATTGTCAACTCGAAATACACTATCTCAAGTTGTGGCTTGAGCTAAACTCATCACATCTGAAAAACTGCTGTAACAATTGAAATGATTCCATCATACTTTAACGTATCCTTGATGGAATTCAACATAACAACAAGTTTTAATGTCAACATAATCACAAAGTACTTTATGATAGTTTAAAGAAAGCAGAAGCAAGATTGTTTATAAAATAAGTTTATATGTTAAACCATTTTCTATAAATTCCATATTGTTATCAAGTCTTGAAATATATGCTTACATATAAGAACAAGAAGAGAAGATTCATACCTCCTCAAGCAAGTTGAGGGTTGTTTACAAATGAGCAAGATGATGAAGAAGATGATGGAAAGTGAGCTTCTAACTAGAAGCCTCAAGCAAGTAATACCCCAAGCAATAATCCCAACACCCTTGCCTTTAATTAAGATTTGATTGACACTTGAATTGAGCTTGCAAAAACAAATTAAGAACCCACCTTTGAGTCTAAAAGGGTCACGACCAACATCACCCACAGAATCTGTTATGCAGTTTTTTACAAGCTTAAATGTGTAGTTTTACTTAAGAGAATGATTCAAACTTTGGTCCAAGAGTTGCCCATGCACATAAGGACTTGTGTAGTCTTAAAAGTAATAAAACAAGACAAGCATGGGAGTGTCTAGGAGTCCTAAAATCTGCCCACTATATATATTATATAACAATGTTTTAACATATATATAAACTTGTTATATATATATATATATATATATATATATATATATATATATATATATATATATATATATATATATATATATAACATGTATTTGTTATGTTACTTTCACATTTTATAAACCTTTTATAAAATATAATACAATATAATCATTTAAAACTTATAAACAATTATATATAAATTATCCAAATAATTTATCTCAAGTGATAATATTTTAGAAAACCGATTTTCTAAATCCAAGTGTCGCGTATTTACTTAATGATTTAATCGTTAAGCTTAAATACGTTTAAGGTGTCGGTAAGCTTGTTATTGGGTATGACCCGACTTGGATCATAACATATTAGCCACATTAATTAAATATGTCTCTCGGGCATACGAAAAACCTTCAATCTCCCACTTGCACGAGAAACATAAGAAATTAATGCAAGTGACGGATACCACCTAACGATCGTCCATCACCCCCAATATGTTATGACTATGTGCCATTCAATAACATCATCCCTTTCGAGTTCCCATCTCGAATATGAATAGGTGAATCTTTTCATTTATCCTTTCATCCTAGATGTTATGTTAAATCCAAGAGATACAGAGTGATCACTCTCTTATAGATTTAACTTTATCAGGCCTTAGACATCTGACTCTCAACGAATAAGAGGGACAAATTCCTTCTTGACTACATACGTCCTAAATATATACCTTGCATTATACCTGAGCTCTTCCTTATGAACTACCATATTTCAGAATAGTGAAGGAAAGAATCAAGGCACGATACTTGGTAAATATCCGAACCCAATATGTATCTCAGGTCAGAGGATACAATGATATTTGCCTTTACTCAAGATTACATGTGATCAACCACAAAGGCTCCATTTAGTAAGTCTTGAGGACGGGTCTTCCAATATTTGTATCCCACAAATATCTATGAACCTTGGTTGCAACCTTGCACCATATTCATCCCGTGAATGTATACCAATCTAAGTTCATAATAGTCTAAACCTCACACTTGCTCCCACAAATGTGATCGACTACGGAATTTAGAATAATTACTTATTCTTGGATAAATATGCAAAATAGGAACCTGACTCAAGATTAATAAATTAACACCATAATTATATTAATGAGTTTGAACCACTTCGTTCTGTTACAATACATAAAATAGATCACAACCAATCACTAGAATATCGAAACCCTAATGCACTAACATTCCCTTGATGTTTTGCACCATGTAAGAGTTTCGTGAGTGGATCCGCTATATTAAGATCTGTGTGAACTTTGCGAATACATATCTTTCCCTTTTCAACTTCATCCCTTATGTAGTTGAATCTCCGCTCAATGTGATGGGTCTTTTGGTGAGCACGAGGTTCTTTGATTTGAGCAATCGCACCCTCGTTTTCACAAAAGATCTCAAGAGGGTCCTGAATGGAAGGGACTACTCCTAACTCGTCGATGAATTTCTTCATCCATGTAGCTTCCTGAGCTGCCAATGAGGCGGCGATGTACTCCGACTCTGTAGTAGATAAAGAAACAACATCCTGTTTTGAACTCTTCCAAGAGACCGCACCTCCATTTAACGTGAAGACATAACCGGATTGTGATCGAGAATCATCTCGATCAGTTTGGAAACTTGCATCCACGTAACCTTTTACTGCGAGTTCCTCCTCACCAGACCCATATATTAGAAACATATCCTTAGTCCTCCTAAGGTATTTCAATATACTTTTGACAGCAATCCAATGACTGCTTCCTGGGTTATTCTGGTATCTACTTGTCAGGCTAAGAGCGCATGACACATCCGTCTAGTGCATATCATTGCATACATGATTGACCCTGATGTGTGCGAGGTGTACTAGGAAATAGTATTATTTTTACAACGAAATACTATTAAATACGATACAATTTTACACAAGATATTTATTTATTTATAGAATGGATATACCTAAACCTTGCTACAACACTTATAGGCAGTGTACCTAATCGTACAGTAGTGTAGTTTTTAGTAAGTCCGGTTCGTTCCACAGGGATACACTTAAACAAGCTTAACACTATATTAGTTTCACTTATAAAAATACAAATATATATATATAAGTAATATTATTATTATAAAAAGGGGGTTTTTACCGTTTAATGACCGGTTTGTCAATTTTTAAAACTTTAGTCGCAGTTAAAACCTAATGTAAAATATTAAAAATAAATACAACTTAATTTTAAGTGTAAAGTAAATAACGATAATGAAATTGCGATAAAATAAAATTGCGATAATTAAAAAGTACGATAATTAAAAGTGCAATTAAATACAATGACAATAAATAAAAGTACAATAATTAGAAGTGCAATTAAATATGAAAATAAAGGACTTATGCTTATTTAAACTTCTGTAATCATGATGGTTGACGTGTTGATTTTTTAATTTATTCCCATGGGTTAATTGTCCTTTGTCCTGGATTATTTAATATGTCCGTCTGGTTTTTGTCCATAACATTCCATCAGTCATAAATATAAAGTGCGAGTGTTCTCGTCAAATTATCCTTATATCCGAAGTCAAATATTCCAACTAATTGGGGACTTAAACTGTAACAAGGTTTTAATACTTTGTTTAATAATTACACCAGGTTATCGACTGCATGTAACCCAAGGTTTTAATACTTTGTTATCAATTATGCCAAGTTTCCTTGTACATAATTTTTCCCTTGTTTTAATAAGTCTATTAACTATTAATCCATTCCCATGTCCGGTTAAATGAACGATTATTCGTACATATAAATATCCGGCCCATCGTGTCCGATCGAGTGTATATAGTTATTTCTAGGTACGTCCAATTGTAAATCTTTATATAAAAATTAACAAACTATCATTTAGTTAAACAAATATAAAGCCCATTAATAGCCCATAGTCTAATTTCCACAAGTGTCGTTCTTTTGTCCAAACCCCAATTATGGTACAAAGCCCAATTACCCAATTTTAATATTTTT
The DNA here is from genome assembly GCF_046630445.1 of Rutidosis leptorrhynchoides. Lineage (NCBI taxonomy): Eukaryota > Viridiplantae > Streptophyta > Magnoliopsida > Asterales > Asteraceae > Rutidosis > Rutidosis leptorrhynchoides. Next base: position 278,943,582 of record NC_092333.1, read on the forward strand.
AGCCCAACATCATGATTACTTCGGTATTAAATAAGCATAATAATAACTTAGCTACGAGACATTAAATTAAAAAGGTTGAACATAACTTACAATGATTAAAAATAGCCTAGCGTTACACGGACAGAATTTCGACTTACACCCTTTCAACATTCGCTAACATACCCTTATTATTAGAAATTAAAATTAAAATTAAAATTAATATATATATATATATATATATATATATATATATATATATATATATATATATATATATATATATATATATATATATATATATATATATATATATATATATATATATATCGTATGATAGAGAGAAAGAAAAAGATGTGTTTATTTTGGCCAAAACGCGTTGAATTTATAGGACCTGGGCTGGATTTCAGAGCCATGCGATCGCATGGCTTTTGTGCCTCCAGGTCATGCGATCGCATGGACAGCTGGGAGAAGTCACATATCTTTGTTTTCTTTCTTGCCGACGTTTATAAATAATAATATAATATATAAATAATTATACGAATTATTTAAATGTTATATTTTATTTATGTGCATAGTTAACTTGTAATTTTTAGTCCGTTGCGTCGAACGTTGAGAGTTGACTTTGGTCCCGGTTCCAAATTTTCGAACATCCTTGCGTACAATTTAATATCTTGTATTTTGCGTTTCGCTTCTTGTACTCTTATAATTTTGAGACGTTTCTTATCAATAATTGAAACCTCTTTGATTGTATTTTGTACTTTTGAGCTTTTTGGTCGTTTGCGTCTTCAATTCGTCGAATCTGTCTTTTGTCTTCACCTTTTATTATTTAAACGAATATCACTTGTAAATAGAACAATTGCAACTAAAAGCTTGTCTTTCTTGAGGGATAATGCTATGAAATATATGTTCGTTTTTAGCATTATCAAATATTTCCACACTTGAGCATTGCTTGTCCTCAAGCAATATATTCTTGAAATAAAAATACTAGAATCACTTCTTTATTCTTCACACTTTGTACATCAGTGATTTCTATATGGCGGTATGAACAATGGTAGTAACGATGTGGTTTACAGTCCCACATGACTATAAAAATTTAGATCCTTAAGGAAATTGGATCTTTATGAAAACATTTGATCTTTTGAAAATTAAATCTAGCTTTTACCCTAGATAAGTTTTCCGGAATAACCCTTCACCGGTGTTTGCAAATTGTTTTTGTGGGTTTGGTGGGTTTCATATTTGAAAATTTTCGCTCAAAATTTGCGGTTTTGTGTCACCTACTTGCTAACCTTGTATTGGGAAAGCAACACGTCCAGTATACTTGCTCCGTATATTACCTTTCGGTAAACTACTGTCCGGTTGTAAAGGAAAGCGTTGAACAAGCAACTGTCAAGGCAATGTCCCCTGACATGCATTTAATTATGGTCTATAACGTGTCGGATGCAATTACTATCCTTGGTAGGAGCAATAGTAAAGCTCACCCTATAGTTTTTCGGTTTGGCACAAGGTCCTGTCTTTGACCATACTATGCAACCACCGTTCTTACGGTTGACACCCGATTTGGTTCAGGTGACCTAATGAATTCCAGGTGAATTCCTAGGATTTTACGTTCAATGGTAATGAACGCATTGAAAATGGGTTTTCAGAAAACAAATCGGTTTTAATTTGATCAAAATATTTTATCCTTCAAGCTCGAGTTTAGATATCATCGAATTCCATGAGTTTGTAATTCTCAATCTTTAAGGTCAATCTCTAGGATTGAGTAATATCAGGCTTAAAAGCTGATTTTTTATCTTTAAGGAGATTATCCTTACTGGGGTCTGATTCATTAGTCTTATCAAGCTAATTTTCACGGCGTCCTCCACATTTTACAAGACAGATCCTCTCATGGTTAGGATAAGTCTGACCACTTGGCGACCCTGTTTGATGCTGAGGTCTGTGGATTTCCTGCTGATTTTAGTGAGTACTTTTCTAGATTTTTTGTCAACCTACAGCTGGTCTGGACGACAACTTCATAACCTAAATCAAGAAGTGCGTTTCTTTTTTGGAAGACTTTACTTCCTTTTAATGATGGAATTGATTCATCGTGTAGATCCATCTTTTCTTTCAAGTATATTATAATAAATCGGGTAAAACCTATTAGTATTGTCCAAAGCAAAAGTACCTACAATAAGCTTGTACAGATATGTGATATATGTTTTAAAAAACTTGGTAAATTCTTCCCACACTTAGCTTTTAGTTATATTTTCTTTGCCTTTTTATTCTCCTCTATTCCATTCTTAAATGAATTCAAGCGTTTTGGGTTGTTTCTCAATTTATGTCCTTTCCGAGGTAACAATAATTTTGGTGTTAACACCTAGTTTTATTGTTCATAAATATGTATAAACATGATTTTGAGTTCATTTAATTGAAAATTTTGAAAAATTTTACTAGAATTGGGTAGTCAGTATATAAGACTAGGGCTGTTCTTTATTATCAGAGAGCACTAGATTCTAATACAACTACTGCGTTACTAGTATTTTTAATGGTAACCAAGTGTTTAAGTCAAAAATTTTAAAAATCCGAAAGAATTTAACCCCTTCCCACACTTAAGATCTTGCAATGCCCTCATTTGCAAGAAATCAGTAACAATTTAAATTATTGAGGGTGATTAGCGTAGAAAAATGATTAAATTTTACCAAAGTTTCCAAACATATTGGCGTTTGTTTGCTGAATGATAAATGGTGCATATCATTTGTTCATTCCGTCTTATTGTTAGATCACATTTGTTTTTCATTTTATCGTCAAAAGTACTAGCTTTTACTGAACTTAATGTCAGTCTTTGAAAATGCGCTGTTTTAACCTGTTTTGTACAATCGACAATATACATACATACAAATATAAACATGCATGACAATTTGAAATGGGACTTAAAATCCCACTTTCAAATCAAAAATGAAACATTAGTACAACATAATAAAAATATTAAACACTACAATAAAAGTATCATAATATAATGTGTTTAAACATAAATAAACAGAAATAATAAAAATTAAAAATCATATAAATTACCAACCGGAACTAAATCAATCTGGATAGGGGTTCCAGTTCATGTCGTCATCCGGGTTCCATGGTTGGTGATAGGTGTACTGGTATGCCTGGTTATGGTTGTAGAGTGTATAAGGTGGTCTCATCTCGGGTTGGTGTTGAGGATAGTAAGCGGTTCGGGTCGGGACATAGTGATCCTGAGGTGACAGCCGGCTCATAATCTGACACTGATGATAGTCCCATCTATCATGCTGTCGTTGCCTGGAATGCTCGTAATCATTCCGGGCTTGCCACTGCTCCATCCGACGAAATCTCTCCGCGTTTGTCATGTCTACCTCATCTACACGCTGGTAGACATCGGTCATAGCCTCCCGAATGACATCCCTAATGTCATCCGCTTCCTCCATCTCCTCATCTGAGCCACTCTCTACCTGTGGATGACTACCTACATAGGGTATTGCCTTGTTGCGTCTACTCTTCAATACCTTAGCACCCGCATAAACCCTCAATCCTAAAAGTTCAACCTGTTCCCTACATTCCAAAAGTGGACCCCCTTGGTTCTTATCTACACCTAAATACTCTCCAATGAGAGTTACAAAAATACCTCCTCCAATAATCCCCCCTTCCTGTATTCCTTCAACCATCTTAGATAAATAAAAACCAACACAGTAGGGGATATTAACAAAGCCTCTTGGGTCTCGAATACACTTTAGGTAAAATAAATCATGTAAGGTCAATTTTTCCTTGTTGTGACCTCTCTGTGTAATCGAGTTAGCCAAAAATCTATGAATTATACGAAGCTCGGCTCGGTTAATATGTAAGTAGGTATGTGTTCCTCCCTGCCCAAAAACATTATAATCAGACATACGCCTCCAAACGATAAATCAAATTCATACAATCGGGTAGTAGTAATTCAGAGGGCGTATATATCTGTAATGCCCTGGCCATGTTCAGCATGGACATCATGTACATCCTACCGCCAAGTATAAACCTAAGAAAACTTCTATCATCTAATCTATCTACATCTACATTTAACGCTATAGTACTCATAAGTTCTACACAGCATTCCTTATATACAGGTCTACGAATGGTGAATAATCGTTCCTAATCTGTAAAGGAAGAACTGCCATACATTTGTATCAAATGCTCCCTAACACGGTCAGCAAGTTGGACCCTTTCCAAAGGACCCCAATCAATTACCCTAGGCACCTCTACCTCTTTTGTTACTAATTTGAATTGATTACTTTGATATGCCGGGTAATCTCTCCATCGTCTATCGAATCTCAGATTAGGATGCAACGTGTGTTCAGGAATCGTTGGGTATTCTACAGGCGGATGCATCGGAAATACTATGAATTCATTAACAAACTGTAGCGGATCATAATAAGGTACATGTTGATCGGGCTGATGTTGTGGTTCCTGTTGTTGTTCTGGTTCAGGTTCATATTGCATTTTTGGTTCTGGTTCTGGAGCTGGAGCTGGTCGTCTAGATGATGATGATGATGAACCTCCAGTATCGGCTCTCTGAAAAACACATTAAACACAAAATTTGTGCATCCAATTATGCATTAGTGTTAGCAAAATAACAACTTAAAACAATCACAATAACATTTTAAATCAAACTTAAACTTATATGCATTTTCATAATTTTTACAATTTTATACTTTTTCAAATAAGCACATATGAAAATGTAGACAAAGTTCATAAGCATTTAACTCAAATAACATGTCAAAATAGTCATTACTAACAATTAAACAAGTCTCAAATGGAAATTATATCAAATTAATCAAGTTCATGAATTTTGCACCTAAAAAGTCAACTTTAATCTCCAAAAATCTTGTTTAGGATCAATGTTTGGATCATTTAACTACCTAAACATGTTACACTACTCAATTTAGCAATAATTCATGACAAAAATCGGCCATAACATGTTTATATCAAAAATCCCCAAATTGCTCAAGAACACAAACCCTAGATTTCTAAAAATTTTGAAGTTTTTGGCTTCAAATCATGTTAATTAGCATCAATCTAGGTTTTACATGCATAAAATACAAACAATTTAACACTAATTACACTAGAAATTAACAAAATTGCATTAGGTAAAATATTGGTAATTATCACAAAAACTATAAAATTTATGAGTTTAGGGGTGTAATTTTTACCTTCTTTGAAAAGCTTCTGAACAATTTCATGATTAGAGCGAAAAATTTGACGAATTACGGTGAAAATTTGGTGAAATTTGGTGAGATTTTGAGAGAATTTCGTGTATGTGTGTGTGTATTGTGGAGAAAGACAGACCAGTCGACTGCTTAAGTTCCTGACCTGATTTCCAGGGCCATGCGATCGCATGGCTGCAAAAGCCAAACTCCATGCGATCGCATGGAGATCCGGGTACAGTGATTTTGTTATTTTTTTTTTATGAAAACCTTATGACTTATAAAACATATAATTAATAAAATTTTAAAAATTTGTTTCTTTTTAGGATGAGGGCGTTTCGGATCGATGTCCTAGTCCATCCCTCGACAAAATTTTAAAATTTGTCAATTTTTAAGCGCGGTTTTAAAAGTAAAGATTTTTGGGTTTTTTAAATGTTTTTGGCATACTTTAGTTCAATAAGATTAAAAATAATGATAATAAAAGTTCTCGTCCCTCCCTTGGGTAAAGCAATTTCGGTTCAACGACCTAGTTTTCAACTTACGACGAATTTTAAAAATCATATTTTTAACTTAGCGAAATAAAGTAAATTTTTGTTTTTAAATTCACACCAAACTTAAATTTAAAATTAAAAATTCATATTAAAAATTCACTCCAAACTTAAATTTATATTTTTGTTTTTATACATACAAACTTATATTAAAAATATTAATTTTTTTTAAATATTTACAATTTTAAATATATTGATTTAAAAAGTTTACAATATTATTTTAATATTAATTTTAAAAACAAAGTAAAAATAAAATTAAAAATCGTTTTGGTCTTTTATCCCACTTTAATCAATAAAATATTATCAAAAACATACGCCCCTCTTTTCGGTAAAGTAATTTCGGTTTCATAACCTAGTTTAACTCATGACGAATTTTTGAAATATTTTGGGTTGATTGATTAAAGATATTTATACCTTAAGAATAAACGGTAAATTTCGCAGTGATGTAATAAATTTTTGTATGATATCAATAATTTTGGTCACGCATACCTAATTTTATCGAATACCAATTTAATACTTTATAGTGAACAAATTAGCGTTTATTATCAAAAGGTTAAAAATAAAAATAAAAATGATAACTGTACATACTTACCTGTGAGATAGATTTCTTAGTGATATGCTCTAGCCCACTCATAAGATAGTCGGACTAATTGGTTTTCCATAGCTACATAGGCGTAACCTCGAGCATTTAATGTTTTTTTTTCTAAACATATGAACGGTCCGTCTCTGCATAAAGTAACAAATTCGGTATTGGAATATGTCTGATTCGTCGAGCATTTTCCTTCGTGTGACTATTTTCCGCATTTGTGACATCTTTCAAGGTGTCGAGCTCTCCTTTTCGCTGCGGATTTTGATTTTCCTTTACCAAATTGTAACTTATTATTTTCGTTCCTGGATTCTTTTCTTACTCCGTCCAATTTACCTCTGATTAATGATACTATTTCACTTGGAAGGGTGTCATTATTACGTTTAGTGATAAAAGCGTGTAGTATTAGACCATGGTTTAGTTCACAGGAAGTCTTCATCTCGTAAAACCTAAAAAAAAATAAAAATTCAGAATGGGGGAGAAGATTAGTTCTTTAGGGTCTGCTAGGGAAAGACCATTCGGATTCCATTTTCGAGAACTACACGAAAACAGAACATCTAACTCTAACAGAAATACATATTATCCTTTAAAGACTTGATTCTCCCCACATTTAGTTAGCTGTGGTGTTGAAATTGTGATTAACTTCGTTGTCAACTTCAATTGGAATATCTATGTAATGTTTAACTCTGTGACCATTAACCTTAAATTCAATCCCATTTGAATTTATTAATTCTACTGTTCCGTATGGGAAAACTCTTTTGACTATAAATGGTCCAGACCATCTTGATTACAATTTTTCAGGAAATAGCTTGAATCGTGAATTGAAAAGAAGAACTCTGTCTCATTCTTTAAATTCTTTTAAACTTCTGATTCTTTTATCATGCCATTTCTTCGTTCTTTCTTTATAGATTAACGAATTTTCGTATGCTTCATGTCTTAATTCTTCTAATTCGTTTAATTGACTTAACCGTAGACGTCCGGCTTCATGTAAATCAAGATTACATGTCTTCAAAGCCCAAAATGCTTTGTGTTCAATTTCTACTGGAAGATGACATGCTTTTCCGTAAATGAGTTTAAAAGGTATGGTTCCAATTGGAGTTTTGTAGGTTGTTCTAAAAGCCCAGAGTGCATCCTCCAATTTAATGGACCATTCCTTCGGATTTGATCCTACGATTTTCTCTAGAATATGTTTTAAAGCTTGGTTGGTATTTTCAACTTGTCCACTTGTTTGTGGATGATAAGCGGTGGAGATTTTATGAGTTACTCCATATCTTTTGAGAACTTTCTCAAGTTGATTATTACAAAAATGAGTACCCCGATCACTTATTAAAGCTTTCGGTGTTCCAAACCTAGCAAAAAGACGTTTTAAAAAGTTGACTACAACTCGTGCATCGTTAGTCGGGAGAGCTTGTGCTTCTGCCCATTTAGATACATAATCGATGGCAACGAGAATGTATAGATTATTATGAGATTTTGGAAATGGACCCATAAAGTCAATACCCCAAATGTCAAATACTTCACATACTTGAATGACATTTTGTGGCATTTTAACACGTTGGTTTATTTTTCCGGCCCTTTGACAAGCATTGCAGGATTTGCAAAGAAGGTGTGCGTCTTTGAAAATTGTAGGCCAATAGAATCCAGCATCGTAAACTTTTCTTGCTGTAAGTTGAGGCCCATAATGCCTTCCTGTTGGTCCTGTGTGACAATGGTTTAAGATTTGACTAGCTTCGTCTCCGAATACACATCGGCGTATTATTCCATCGGGACAACTTTTAAACAAATGTGGATCTTCCCAGAAATAGTGTTTTATATCACTAAAAAATTTCTTTCATTTTTAGTACGATAATCCTCTTTCAAGGAATCCACATACTAAGTAGTTTGCATAGTCTGCAAAACATGGAATTTCACTATAATCTATCTTCAATAGATATTCATCAGGAAAGTTGTCTTGTATGGCCGATTCATTTAGAACTTCTAATTCGAGATTTTCAAGACAAGAAAGATGATCAGCGGCGAGATTTTCTGCTCCCTTTTTGTCTCGAATTTCAATATCGAACTCTTGTAAGAGTAAGATCCAACGGATTAATCGTGGTTTGGTATCTTGTTTTGAAAATAGGTATCTAAGAGCAGAATGGTCGGTATAGACCACCGTTTTAGCTAGAACGAGATATGATAGAAATTTGTCAAAAGCAAAGACAATAGCAAGGAGTTCTTTTTCAGTAGTTTTATAATTCGTTTGTGCTCCTTGTAACGTCTTAATAGCATAATAAATAGGTTGAAATCATTTTTCAATCCTTTGTCCTAAAACGGCTCCCATTGCAAAATCACTTGCATAGCACATTAGTTCAAATGGTAGATTCCAATTTGGAGTTATCATGATCGGCGCATTAGTGAGTTTCTCTTTAAGTATATTAAAAGATTTGATGCATTCATCTGAAAAGATGAATGGAGCATCCTTTTCTAGGAGTTTATTCATAGGAGTGGCAATTTTAGAAAAATATTTTATGAAACGTCGGTAAAAACCAGCATGCCCTAGAAAACTCCTAACTCCTCTAACATTGGTGGGATGTGGAAGTTTAGCAATTACATCTACTTTAGCTCTATCCACTTCAATTCTTTCCTT